>NW_011888833.1:3679696-3684689 GCF_000151845.1 Pteropus vampyrus | reverse complement strand
GGTCAGAATTCATAGAACTGATCACCTCCTAAAGATCAAACTTACTGTATGATCAAAAATATATAACGTCCTCTCGAAAATGTAACTGGCTGGTCCAAGGTCAACCCTTCAATGCATTAGGGTAAAAACGATCGTCGTTTTCAGTGTTTTCTTTTCTTTTCTTTTTTTTTGCTACAGTTACTTGTCAGTTTTCTAAAGTATTAATTATGTCATTAGTTTACCAAATATTGCCACATTTAGCATACCTATATGCCTTTTTAATGGATCCCATGACAATGATGTGTTAGAAAGTTCGACTCCCAGGTAAAAATAAGACTGATAAATTTTTATCTTTCTAAACCTTATATCATTTTGCAAAATGTAATTTGGATTTTCAAAAGAATAACTATAAATACTTTAAGCTTTCCAGAATTGTTATAGCGTTATTTATCGGTAACTTTGCAATATAATCTCTCAACTGATATGTTTAATAAACCATATTACAGTTACGAAAACCATTAATTGGATCTCCTAATACCAGTAACAGATATTTTTAAATGAAGATTTCAAAAGATAAGATTTAAAATGCTATAAAAATATCCGTCGGTTCTCATTTTTTGCAGTAGTCCTGTGAAGTCGCCACCAACACTGAATTAGTGAACACGGAACGCTGCTCCTGGCGGAGACAAAGCTTAGGTTCTTGTGAGTGTCCAGACGCGTCTTCATCAGCGAATCAGAACATAACCTGTCTGATGCGCGCTTCTGTTCAAAGACACCTCATTACTATATGTCGTCGGCTCATCGACGTTAGACTCACGGCCAACACCGCTGTCGCTCGCCATGCATGCAGATCGTACGTATTTTCTCCGTAAGCCGCGTCACAGCCGTCTCAGACACCAGCAGCACTCGGCACTGTGCGCTCTGGAGCCATTTTAACTGGCAAAATCACTTCCCCCCAAAAAACAGACCCCAAAATGTGGGAAATGTGGCCCTGGATCGACTTGGGGAAGGACTCTCGTTTGCCGTATGAGACCGAAAACGAGAAGGCAGCCCGGAATGTGGGTAACCCGAATTGTTTGCCACTCTGTGCATGACCACAAGTGGCTGTGAAGTGACCACAAGTGACCGTGAAAGCGCCACATTGGAGAGCGGGCAAATTCGCCAATTACAGAATCCACGAACAGTGAGGACTGACTGTCCCCGGGACCAGATCTAACAGAAGATGTTCAAGACCTCTACAGGAACTGTCAAACCTGACCGGGAATGTGAGGGAAAGATCTAAATGGAAGGATGCACCGTGCTCTTGCTGGAAAGAGGCAGCGGTATAAAAATATTCTCCCCAAAGCAACACGGTATAATCTCAATGTATTTTTTTATGGAAATCGAAACGCTGGTTCTAAAACGTACATGGAAATGCAAAAGGTAAAGCATCACCAAGGTGCTCCTGAGTATGACTCACCTGCGAGGACTTGCTCCACCGGTCGATGTGCCGCCTCAGGGGCTGTCGCCCAACAGAACAGCATGTGGCCAGAGAGGGGGCAGGCACGTGTGAACGCTGGGCTCGTGACCCAGGCAGCATCGCGAACAAAGCAGTGAGCAGAGGTTTTTTGTTTTTTGTTTTTAAATAAATGGTAACCAATTAGCTCTCCAAAAGGCAAAAAGGACCTTCGACCTTTGCCTCGTACCATAAGCAAAATCATTCCGGTTTAATTGTAGTTCTAAATGTGAAAGGCAGAAAGACACCAGAAGCATCAGCCATACGGAAAAAAAAAAAAAATTAATAGATTGGACTACTTTAATACTCAAGGATTTACTTCATACCGAAATTACTTAATCTCAGTAATTTATTTAATTTAAGGTGTAAATGAAGACTTTGGTTCATCAAAAGACACCATTGGGAGAGTGAGAAAGCAAGCCACGGTGTGAGAGAAGGTATTTGTCATACCAACAGCGTAAGAAGAACTCTCATCCAGAATACAGGTATTTTAAATAGACAATACAGATGGCCCATAAACATTTGGAAAAGGATCGACCCTATTATAATGCAAAAATCCAAATGAAAAGAAAGGTCGTGTTGCATTTCTCGCACTCAACCCGATAAAAAGCTGACAGTCAAGTTGAGGGAGGGTCTCAGGAAATTAACTCGCCATAGCCAGCTCACGGGAGAGTCTGAGCGAGTAGAAAATTAGCACTTTCGCTTAGAAGAACAATTTGAAATATTCACCGATATTTCACCTTCTAAACATGGATCCTTTGGAAACAGAAATTCTGACAACTACAAAAGGATATATATGTATATGTGCATGTGTTGGATAGGTATTGACACATCATCATTTGTGATGGAAAAAAATTCAAAACCTAAATGCTTTTTCATATGGAACTATTTCCCAAAATGTACAGTATGTCTATGTCATGATGGATTATGCAGCTATAAAAAGAACGAGGTGCGTCCAGATGCAGCTGTGTAGAAAAATGACAATCTGCTGTTTAACCAGGGAAGTTATAGTAACTGTAGGATGTCTACTGTAGTCTCAGTGTGTTTAAAAAAAAAAAAACGAACAAGTGGAAGAATAGATTTGCACATGTAGAAAGTTCTGGAAGAGTATATACACACTGGTTCAGTAGGGTCATCTTTTGAGGGTTAAGATTCTATAGCACATTTACTTTTCCTTTGTGTGAAGGACTGTTTGATTTTTTTTAATATAATGTGCTTGTATTATTTCCTCCATGGAAATATTTTCCAAAACTAAAATTCTAAAGTACAACAGCCACGCTTAAATTTTAAAAAAATTTTAAATGACGAAAAAAAATGTCGAACTAGTCATATCACTCAGGTAATGAAACCAGGTGAAGAAGCATCGGCGGGGAACCCATGGTGGCAGCACACAGACAGAACTGTAGAAAAGTCACGTCAGGCACCCAGATCACGACTGCCCCAAACATCGGATGAGGCAGATGCCACCGAGGCCGAAGCAAGAACCTCAGTAGCAGGACGATGTTCAAAAGGCCGAAAGTGAGGACGCCCGACTGGCCATTCAAAAATAGTCTCCCGCTGAAGCCGGAAGACTTTCAAAAGGGGACCAGGTGTCTCCCTCACGAGCATCATCCAGGACGCCAGAATGTTAGCTGTCGGTTGCTTAAATTGCTGGGGCAGAGAGGCAGGGCCTCACAAGCCCCCAAGGGAGAGGCGGGGGAGCGGTTAAGATGCCAGATAAGAACAGGATAAGGACCCGGCCCTGCCTTCAGGAAGCAGGCCACCCTGCGGCCACGTAGGTCCCCTGCCAGCCAGGATAAGGCGGAGATCCTGAAAAGGTTTCACCACAAAACCCTGCAGCTGCAAAGCCCTACGACAGAGATCTAAGGGGAGGTGACACGCATTCGAGGCGGATGGGTCACGGTGGTCTTGGGAAGATGAGAGACCGTAAAATCACCTAGTAAGTTAAGTCAGACACTGTGAGGAAGGCAAGGAGGACACATCAGTGTCACTGGGCATCTTAAATGACCACCATCGAAGAGGAAGTACACTGGTGTTTGGGATACACGAGCAGAACTTAATGACGCCCCTGGGTGAAAACAGTGGGTAAAAGCATTACTGATGCTGGAGGCAGGAAGCACGTCGCCTGGCTAGAGCTGGCCTTGTGAGGTCCTCAGCCACACGTGAGACTCACCGGGCGCGCCCAAGAGAACACAGCCGTGCCACATTTGGCCGAGGACTCCTGAACTTAAAGTGAAGTTTTGAGCTCAGGGCAGAAACTACTTACAAGAAAACAAACAAACAAACAAACAAACAAAATAGCTACCATAAAGATTAATATAAGGAATGATTGGGAGCAGTAAGCATATTTATAACATTAAGCCAAACGCGTAAAAAAAAAAAACAAAAAACACCTACAAAACAAAATAAAAATAAACTACAGCCGGAATGTTGGTAATATATACTACAAGGTGTTGATCTTATTAATTTACAAAAGCTTACACCTAGATTTCCGGATTTGCAAAGAGTCAAAAGATATCACCGGCAATTTGTAAAAACAAGGCAAATGGAAAGAAAAAAAAGTGTAAATCATGGTGATAAAAGGAACGCACGTTAAAGCGAGATTAAAACCAGCAAAGATTTTTGAAAGTTATAATGTTCATAATTAGCAAGAGACTAATAAAATAGAAACCTCTCATCATGTAGCAAAAAGCCTTGTAAAAGACTCACGTCGCACCCTCGGGCGAGCCACCCAGCAAAGATGGACCCCTGGGTCGGAGTCGCGAGCCTGCCACACGCTCGTGGCACCAGGGCGGCAAGACCTCACCCATCACTCAGCAGTCTTGATTAAAACGAAGGGGTCAGATGCCAGGTCGCAGGCTGGCACCCCCTGCTCCCCACACCACCCTCCCTCCCTGCGTATATCTGTGTCTGTGAGCGTGCCAGCCATCAGCCCTGGCGTTCTGTGGCTCTGACGTTAATTCACTAATGTGTGAAGAAAACATATAAGAAAGAAAAGAAATTTGACCCCTGCGGGACCTATGGTTAAGACCAAAGAGCAGGCAATCCCAGTGGCCTCACTGAATAATTGTTGTTGTTGTTGTTTTAATTGTGGTGAAATTTTACCAACTTGACCATTGCAAAGTGTATAGCGTTAGGTGTGTTCATATTGTGACACAGCCGTCTCTAGAACTCCCCACCTAGCAGAGTGGAACTCTGTCCCCATTAGGCAGCCTTATCCCTCCCCCTTACTCCCTCCCCTCCCCTCCAGGGATCTGATAAGATAAACTGGTCTCAGAGTCTGAAATAATTAAAATTCACTTCAACTGCATGTAACAGAACCCCCCCACTAAAAAAAGATGTTTGGTTTTTTTTTTCACTTAAATGAAGTCCAGAGGAAGGTTAATCCGCAGTTCCCTGACGTTGACGTTGATGGAGCCAGGCTCCATCTGTTTTCTGCCCTGCCATCCTCGTGTGCAAGGTTACCTCAGGGTCTAAAATGGCTGCGGTGCACCAGCCATTACATCTGCAGTTCAAGCA
>NW_011888833.1:3667953-3679646 GCF_000151845.1 Pteropus vampyrus | reverse complement strand
TCTGTGTCTGTGAGCGTGCCAGCCATCAGCCCTGGCGTTCTGTGGCTCTGACGTTAATTCACTAATGTGTGAAGAAAACATATAAGAAAGAAAAGAAATTTGACCCCTGCGGGACCTATGGTTAAGACCAAAGAGCAGGCAATCCCAGTGGCCTCACTGAATAATTGTTGTTGTTGTTTTTTTAATTGTGGTGAAATTTTACCAACTTGACCATTGCAAAGTGTATAGCGTTAGGTGTGCTCATATTGTGGTGCAGCTGTCTCTAGAACTCCCCACCTAGCAGAGTGGAACTCTGTCCCCATTAGGCAGCCTTATCCCTCCCCCTTTCTCCCTCCCCTCCCCTCCGGGGATCTGATAAGATAAACTGGTCTCAGAGTCTGAAATAATTAAAATTCACTTCAACTGCATGTAACAGAACCCCCCCACTAAAAAAAGATGTTTGGTTTTTTTTTTCACTTAAATGAAGTCCAGAGGAAGGTTAATCCGCAGTTCCCTGACGTTGACGTTGATGGAGCCAGGCTCCATCTGTTTTCTGCCCTGCCATCCTCGTGTGCAAGGTTACCTCAGGGTCTAAAATGGCTGCGGTGCACCAGCCATTACATCTGCAGTTCAAGCAGCAGCACAAGGAAAAAAGGAAGAAGCGAAAGGTATCCCTGCCAGTCGTATCATCCTTCTTTAAAGAGCCTTCCCAGGAGCCCCACCCAACACACTCACGTTCTGACCGGGAGCCAGTCGTCACACCCGGCAGCAAGGATAGCTGGGAAAACTCACTTTTCATCCGAGGTGGCATTAGCTCAGCTGAAACCAGGGCTGTGTCTCTGAGGAGGGAGTTGATGCTGAGCCTGCGGTCTCTGGCACAGACCAGGCCACCCGTGACGTAAAGGCCCACCATCACTCCGCGGGGTCCCAAGGAGAAGGGGGAGGCTGCCTGGCTGTCCCAGGTGCGGGGGCTTTGCCGACATGGCCGGCGAGTCCCACTGTTCGGGGCTGGGGCCTCGGCGAGGAGTCGGCCCCGCTTCACAGCGCCCGGGCCGGTGGCGGGTCGGGTTCTCCCCCTGTGCCTCTATCCCTCTGCCCACACCTCTCCCTTTGAAGTCCCATCTGTCACTAAGCGCACCAGGAGACACGGGTCAGGAGTGGAAGGGGCTGACACAGCTTTGCACTGCACACGCCTGGAGCACTCCGGGACTCGGGGAAGGGCCTCCCCACCGTCTTCTGGGGCTCCCCATGTTCCCAGGCCCTTCAGAGAATATAGGGGAGCCTGGGCATGGGCTTCATGAAAGTGGGGGGAGACTGGGCTTGACAGCTCGAGCCCCCTCCCACGCTGCGTGAGCCAAGTTCTTCTCGGCGTCCAAACCTGGTCACCCTTCCGTGTTCTGTGGATAAATTAATAACACTAAATAAATTGAAAAACTGAAACTCACCCTCCCGTTCTAGCGACTGATAAAAGTCTCTTTTTGTAACAGTTATTTTATATCTTCTCTTTCTATCTGACTTTCCACTCTTTCATCTTTACAGGAACCACGCCGTGTAAAGCTATGTGGGTTAATTAGCCTTCCGTGAATATGAATTGTAGGAACTTGTTCAATGAGTTCATGACAAAGGTCCCCAGCGGGGCGTTTTCCTCGGCGGCCTGGGGCCTGGGAGGCGGAGGCACGCCCGCCCACACCCTTGGAAGATTCTCAGCTGAGCCTCGAGACTCAGCGGATCCTCTTCTCAAACCTCAGAGGAGCCTCGGGCGGTGGGAGGGTTGCTGCAAACGCGCAGCGCAAGCCCGGTTCCCGGTTCCCCACGGACGGACGCCGGGCCCCGCGAGGGGCACCTGGGACGGACGTGCGCGCGGCTCCGGGGGCCGCTCCCGTCCCCTTACAGTCATTCGGAGTCGCAGCCACCCCGAGTGTCCATCGCCGTGTGGGAACTAGAGTGTGATCGTGAACCCGTCCTGGGAAAACATCGTTTGAGTTGGCTCAGCGATGGACGAGGGTTTTCATCGCAGAGCGGGCGCCCGGCTGAGTGGAGACGGCTGTGTCGGGTCCCCCAGGTTGCCCGGCGTTGCGCCCCCCTCCCCAGGCAGAGCACCTGACGGCGCCCGCTGTGTCCTGTCTGCTCTGCCTTAGCGGGTCATGAGCTGAACACTGTCCACTTCCAGCGATGGAAGGAAATGGGGCCCGCGGGCAGGAGGCGGTCAGTGTGGCCTAAACCAGGTCACCGAGGGGCCGGGTCTCCTTCGGCTTCTAGGATCTCGAAGCCGCCCTCACTTTTAAAATAGGGGTCTTTCAACAGTGGAACTCGGTCCTCGATTGTCTAAATAACCTGGACAGCTCTGTCCGGTGGAACTTTCTGTGGGGACTGAACTGTCCTGTCCCAGACGGTGGCCACCAGCCTCAGGCGGGGGCGTGGCACTCGCCATGTGGCTACTGTGACGGGGCGGGGGGGGGGGGGACCCGATTTTTAATCTTATTTAATTGAGTTCATTAAAATTCAGACGTCAGCAGCCCCATGCGGCCACGCGCTCCGACTGAGCCGACGTCGAAAATCAGAAGACTCTGCTCGGCGGGAAACACGACTGTCGCAGGCGGCAGCTCCTAGAAGCTGGTTTCCCCCGCATTATCGATCAGAACTATGCGCCCCGTCGAGGGACAGAGGCCGGTGGCTTCCTGGTTTCCCCCTGGACAGGCGTGTCCTGCCCTTTCTGGAAGTGTCACCTTTCTGAGTGAAACGGTTGTTGGAGAAACTTGCAGCGTGAAACGAGAGAGTGTGCGCTGGGTGCTGGAAGGGGCGCCACCCGGGGCGGGGTCCTGGGTCCCTGGGGCAGCGTCGACGTGCGCCCCGCATGGGCCGTGGGCAGTGGGCAGGCCGCGGACGGGCCCCGCTGTGCGCCTGAGCGAAGCCACCACGCCCGGTCGCGGCTCCGGCCTGGGAGCCGCCTAACCTGTCCAGACCCCCCGTCTGCTGAGCCGTGGCCGGCGGCCACGCCTCATGGGGTCCGTGCGAGGGCTGAGTGGGGTTGGCGACAAGCTGCAGCCCCCGTGTGACCGGGTCCGTGGCGCGCCGCGGCACTCTGCCCTGAGCCCCCGGGGACCGCGCAGACGGGCTCGGGGCGCCCCCAGACCCTGGCCGCCGCGGCGTCCGTGCATCACAGATGGGGAGGTGGGTGCGCCCGCCCGGTGTCGCGGCCACGCCCGGTGTGCTCTGGACCGCGCTGCGGTGAGGGGTGTGACCCGTTGTCCCACAGGCAGAGGCTCCTGCTGGGATGCGGAGTCCCGGAGCGGAGGGAGTGAGGGGCCAGACGTGTCAACGCCGTCCTCAGTGCCCGGCTTTTGGGGGGTCACCTGTCTGCACTGTTTTAAGAGCAGAGGAAGCGCTGTCTACTCTGCTTCGAGGACGGCGTCGAGTTGCGCGTCCACCCCTATTACGCCGAACCCCAGACTCGTTTCTCAGCTCGAGCCAGGGCTGGCCTGTGACAGTCCCCGTCGGAACCGCTGTGGGCCGGGCCAGTCGTGTCTGGAGAGAGAGTGATCGTGAAAGTGAGCTGGACGCAGCTGGAGCCGCATCGTCGAGCCCTGTGTTTCGCAGGGGACACTCCCGTCCTGACTCGGCAGTTAGGGGTGTGTGTGCAGGGCCCACGCACCAACCTGGCGGCCTGGCCTGCCGCCCTGCGCGCCTGTCCGCGTCACCTGTCCGCGTGGCCTGTCCGTGTGGCCTGTCCATGTGAACTGCCACCTCCGAAGCCGGCAGGTGAGGAATACGGGGAGATCGGAGTAAAATTGCACTGGCTTTGACACCTGCAGGAAAACTTAAATCCAACGTGCATTAGAGCCATCGGTTCTTCATAATTTCTCGCTTTCTAACTAAAACCTTCTTCCGAAAGGGCTGGCAATGGCTCCCGTGGGCGTCACATGGCGCCCCGCTGCCTCCCCTCCATGACCCGCAACAAAGGGGCTCATTGAAGCGGACTTTAAAGCTGTCCACACCATTTTTTTTAGCCTTGGGATGTGAAATCGGGGAAAGGGTGCCGCAGGGCTCGGTGGGGGCCGGGCTGGGGTCCCCATCTCCCGGAGCTGCTGTCACCACGTCCTTCCCTGTGCTCACAGCCCGTTACTGGGATGCTGGCTCGTTTTCGATGGACTCTGGGCCCCGCTGGACTCAGCCCTTGCTTGGCACTGGGCTGCGAAGCTGGGACCACACGACTCTGCCGCTAAACGCTAGTGAGCAGCAGAAAACAGACAATCGTTACTGCCAGAAAGCTCGGTGACAGGTCAAGGGCAAAGCATTCTCAAAGCCCAGAGGCGAGTGGTGGCCAGACCACACACAGGGAGCGTGCGGGCGACACAGTGTGTGGGACATGCCCAACCAGACCCCCGAAAACTGAACTAGTTAAGGGGGTGCCCAAAATGTTCCTTTTCACTTGAACCCTCTTTCAAAAAGAGAAGCATAGCACCCACAGCACACATCACAGACGATTTGGGCTGTCTTTGCTATACTGTTGAAACGCGGAGTTTTTAATAGAACTTAGGGGTGCCGGTAGCATCCGGCCCCTCGGAAGCAGCCGCACAGAGCGCGCGGCTTCGTTCGTGGGTTCATTTTGCTTTCCAGCTTCGTTTTGGAGGGTCGGCTTTTGCTTGTTTGATTTTTTATTTTAGGATAAGAAATAACAGCTGGCCACAGAAATGTCATCCCCATTCTGCCCAGCACTCAAGATCCCCAGCAGCCCTCGAAAGCAGAACCCAGGAAGAAGCAGCGCACCCCCACCAGGAAGAAGCGCACCCCACCCAGCCTCCACGCTCTGGCAAAGTCCAGCGTCCAGGGGGAGGTTGCCTGCCTGGCCTGCATCTGCTGCTGGGCGATCTGTAATTCAGGTTAAAACCCAAACAGAAGGAGGCATTGTTCCGACACTTGCCCTGATAACGACCCATGAAAACTCTAGAGCTGGCACAAGAGAAAAGCAGATAATGGCCCAGCACTGTCATCTGAGCTGAAAGACACTGTGATTTTTCTTTTAAAGGAACATCTTCAGTTTCCAGGCACGTGGTTTCCAGCTGCAGCTCAGAATTTTCCACTGGGCTCCCTCCTGAGAACGAACTGCTCAGCGGAGAGTGTCCGAGGCCACCGCAAGCCCCAGCCGCCCCGGCCACCCTGCAGACCGCTGCCAGCTCACCCCAGACCCCAACTCGGGCCGCAGTTAGCAGAGGCTGGCTTTACCCGTGGGACGGCCATTCCCCTGAAAGAGTTATTTTGTTTCTCCTTTGCCTATGCACATAGGACGAATCCCTGATGCTGGCAGTGCAGGTCTTCTGTGATCACAACGGGCCCTTCTAGGCTGTTAATAATACTTTATCGAGTGCTTCAAAGACAACACAATGTGCACGTTGCCTGTGACACGACAACAAGAGCGCTTTGAAGAAGCTATTGTCGTCCCACCTCACGAGAGGAGCCCACGCTTAGAGAAGCCCTCGCCCGCTGCGGAGCTGCGCATGGCCTGCCCACCCCCGACCCTCCCTCCTCCCAGGGTCACAGCCATCGGCTGTCCCTCGCCTGCCGGAGCCCGGCATTGCCAGCAGCTCCGCCGGCCCCCGTGAGTCACCGGCCTGGCCTCACGCCACCCACTCAACTCGCCCATTCTGCACCTCTTCCTCGAAGCCCATCCCGGCCCCTTCCCGCGCTGACCCACGTACGGCGGCGTGTGGCCCTGTCTCTCGGGTTTGGTTCTGGCGGGCAGGGCGGGAAGGGGTTGTCTTTGATTCAAACTTGCTTTCACGTCAGTTTTTCCGGCCGTGAACTCCGTGGCCTTGGGAAAGTTGCTTCTCGACTTCGTTAATGGCTCAGAGCTATGCTGTCCTGCCGTTCCTACAGGACTGAGCCCAGGGACCGGCTTGCTCTGCACATGCTACCGGCCCCGGCACAGCACTCAGTATGATCCTTGTGCTCACGAACACACGTGCACACGCCGGGGCCTCTGCCTCGTCGGGCCTCAGCCTGCGTATTTATCGCCACTCGCAGGTCGAGTGTCATTACATGACAGTGAAGGAAAGAGCTCACGGGAACCAAGAGCATGGGAAAGGAAAGGAGACACTCCAACGGGAGCACGCAGAGGGCACCCAGGGGTGACTGCTGGCCGCCGCCCACAGGACGCCGTCCAGACTGGAGCAGCGGGGAGGAGGGAGATGCCAAGAGAGGAGAGGAACGGGCAGTGCTCAGAACCAGGTCTGGGAGTTTGGAAAAGTTACTTCCGAGCGTGTGACAGATTTGTTGGACGAGGAGGAAACATTGAAACAATTGAGATATAGAAAACTAAGCCAATGGGAGACACCGTCATTGTTTGCTCCGTGGGTCAGGAGACGCTGGGAGGGAAAAATCATACACACAGAACACACTTGGTCCAGCTGCGCTTATGCACGTGGTTCAACCAACGCAAATCGCCAATAGTGTGATTAATCGGGACATGAGCTGTGACTGTGCCGTGAGGTTGGAGGGAAGAGACACGTGTGTGCCGGGTGGGAGCGGTGAGGATTCGGTAAGAACGAAAGCTCGGAACCATAATCATAAAGTCAGCAGGTCTAAAGCCCGTAGATCAGCAAGCATCGCAATCACATTTCCAGAAACGCAGAGGCAAGTGTTAGAAGGCCGCCTGCCTCCGGGGCGAGGTGCTGGGATGAGTCTGGGCAGAGGGCAAAGCGTTCCCGTCACAGCTTCCGGTCTGCCGGAATGTTTAGACCGTGTCCTTTCACTACTCTGTTGAAAATGTTTAAATTGTGAATGTTTTTGCTAATCTTTAGTTAAAATATGAGGACGACGATTAGAGCCTGCGCTTTACCAATCTGAGTCGTGGAATGTCGCTTTACCAGTAGAATCAGTGAGCTCTTGGTCTTAAGGGAGACAGAGCTGGTCGACAGAGCCTTCCAGCTGAAAGGCCGCCGCGGCACCCTGTGACACCCCTAGAGAAGTGTCGTTGCCGCTGATGGCATCCGATGACACCCTGGGCCCTGGAGACTTAATAACGGTTTGAAATGCAAGGCCCCCGAAGACTTCAAATTTCGGCTCTAAATGCTGGTTTCTTGATAGAGAAGAATTTGGGAAAACTCTAGAGAAAGGGAAGGCTGTCATAGTCCCTGGACCTCCTGGGCGAGCTGTCCGAGGTGACACGGCCACGCGCCTGCTCTCCCCTTCACGGCCTACGGAGCGCGTGGCCCGGCGCAGTTGGGCAGGCTTTCCTGCCAGGTTCTCCCCGACCAGCCGCATCCTTGGAGTCACGCACGATGCCCGTCCTTGTTTACGTGCTAGAACCACATGCCACCCTCGTACAGAACTACCGAATGAGGCCGAAGACTCTGGCCCCGCGCTTGAGCACACGGCCCCAGAAGGGCCTCGCAAGCGGCAGTTCTGAAGCACGTCTCCCAGGGATCCCCGACATCCTGGACCGGATGGAGCCCGAGCACAGCAGTGCTGGAGAGATGTGGGAGAGCGAATTCTTGACCCCAAGGGACTCAGGGTCAAACGAGGGGTCCCAAGACGCACAGAACTGAGTCGGGGTGAGCACCTTGCCAGTGACCGAGAGGGACGGTCTCTGCTGGAGTGGTCAGCCGGCCGCTCCCAGGGCGGCTCGTCCAACGACGGAGCAAGAACTTCAATGCCTAACTGGTCCCCGTGTCCCCTCCCGGGCACCCTGCCATGGGTCCACTGTGCAGGTAGAAGAGAGACTGTCCTGTGGAAGTGGAGCCGTGACAGAGCCCACGGAGGCACTGGCGTCACGGTCACTGCCAACCCTCAGACCCGCTGGCCCCGTGCTCCCCTCCCCGACCTTCCCCGCACGTGGCTGCGTTCAGTGGCCTGAAGCTGTGATGTTCCTGGTCGTCGCTCTAACACCGGCTCAAAGCAAAGCGCCTGCAGCTGTCCCCCACGGTCCCTGTGGTCGGGAGACTGAAAAACCACACGATTTTGGGCACGTGCTCGTCAGCACGTCTGATGCAACACGCCGAGTGCCGTGGCCGCGTCCGTCTGTCCTCACAGAAGGACCCTGTGGGTCTTCGCTGAGACGAGACGTGATCGCTCCGGGCACGGACTGCTCGGTGGGACGTGAGGCGCCGTCTCATCGCCTGAGGGCCTCTACGCTGTGCAAACGCAAGGACCTCGCGGATAACTGATCTCGGGAGAGCGAGAGGCGGGAGCCGGTCCCATGAGCATTGCTGTCATGATGATGGGTGAAACCGCAGAGTAGGAAGACGCCGAGCGCCATGCGGGCGTGACGCTGACCGGGCCACAGCAAAGGGTGACCACGGCACGGCATGGCCAGGGGAGCGGGCGCCGGGGGCGAGAGGGAGCGGGTGGGAGCAGTCTCTTTCCTGCCTGGGGCCGTGGCCTCTCCGAGGACAGTCGTCCCCAGAGGGGTGCATGTGAGCACACAGGTGCCAGCTCCGCACTCCGTCTCGTGGGGCCAGAAGCAGAAAGCCCACCTCGTACCCCTGCTGCGCCGAGGGTTCCTCGGAAGGTCCCTCGGCCTGTCCTCGGCCCGCTGACCGCAGCCCGAGCCACGGACTGCCACGTGCCAGCCGTGCCTCCAGGCGCTCCGTTCCCAGCCCACCGTGGAATGGCCATTGCAGCACGTGCGTTCCAGGACAGCTGTGGGCTTAGGGTCAAGCTGAGAAGACGCACTTGCTAGCACACGAGTTGCACACAACAAATGCGAAATTAATGGCAGAACACGTGGGGATTCGTCCGCAAGTCTAAGAGAGCGCGCTGACTGCAGGCAGAGCGCTGACTGCAGGCAGAGGGTTTCCAGCTGGTGATCACATGTCCGTAAGTTCCTGTCAATCAAGCGGACACAGATGTCACAGCAGAACGGACCAGGGTTGAGGGGCCAGCCCAGCTGCTCTCCCACTCCCGTCGGGCCGGCTGGGAAGGGCAGGAATGACGGGCCGTTGGTGGCTGTGCCATCCTTTTGGGCGGCTCCTAAGACTGGAACAATATCTTTGGGAAGCTAAGGACGCCAAAGGTGGCCGACACGGTGACACCTGGGAGCCTGCTAAGGCCACAGGGCTGGGTGCTCCACGGGGACGCACAGGCCAGGCGGGCACACACTCACGTCCCTGTTCTGTCCCCAGCCCCTGCCGGCGCCCTCCCCACCTCCGACTGTCACCGTGTCTTTGCTGTGGCTCGCGGCTCGTCTCCTAGGGGAAGCCGTGACCTGCCGTTGCCCAGACCCTCCTCCCGCACGCAGCTGTCACCGTGCAGCTAACGGCTTTGGCTGGCACGCTTGCTGTGTGTTTGGCTCTCCCTGGCTCCCCGAGCGATGACGCAGTGGCCTTGGGGGCGGAAACGATGTCTGTTGTTTCACGCCTGCCCCCAAGCTCTGCGTCCCGTGGCGGAGGCAGACTGTCTCCCCGACAGCTGGCCCTTGTGGGGTGTTTCTCTCCAAACGTTATCGTCCCCAGTCCTGTGGGAAGCCCCTTGGTACAGCTAGCGGGTGACGAAGGGCTCAAAGCCGCGTGACAAGCGCCCGACCATCTGTGATAGACCAGAAGATGCTTCCGGCCAGTTCCCCTGCCACTAAGCCTGTGTGAAGGGCACGTGTTCTTCACATCCTCTGCCCTTTTCTGGGCACCTCCCTTCCGACCTCGCTCGTCGTCACATCGTGCTGTAACCCCGGGCCGTCTCGTCCGCCCCCCAACAGTAAGGCACCGTGCCCGTTTACACCTTGTCTCCCCAGTGACGACACGGCCCCCCTCCCCTCCGCCCCTGCGGAGACCTGAGCGCCTGGACGGGGTGGCCCCGGTCAGGGCTCGTGTGTGAGGACAGGTAGCAGCGCCCCTTTGGGGTGACTCCGGGCCGGGCTGGGATCTGGCTCTGCCCTCCGACGCCGCCCACCGGCACCACGCCGAGCATGGTCTGCCGTGTCTGCGGCCTGTCCAGAGCCCCCGTGTGCTCGCAGGTGCTGTGCTGGCCACAGTGGCGGGGTGAGGGACAGCTCTGCTCGTGAAACCCCGGCAGACGCCGACCTCCCGGCGTCAGCAATGTGGGAGAGGGGCCCTAACTCCATCTTAAGCGAGAATCGGATGGCAGATGACAGCACGGACCTAAATGTTCCTTTTAAACATCGCCAGTGCCTTCCTACCCGCGAGACAGTGCTGAACCGGAAACTAAGGGGGTGGAGCAGCCAGGTCCCAATGGGCAGGGGGCGAGGGATCAACGCGGGCCTCCCGTCACGCGAGGGTCTGCCTGTGGCCGAATCCGGGCTCTGTTGCCCCGGAAACGGATAAAACTGGGACGTCACCGTGTCACTAGGCAGCGCTGATGAGGGAGACCGGTCACCGCATCAGGAAGCCACGTCCCGCCTCGGAGCGCCCTGGGGCCACGTGGAAGGCTCGATTGGGCTTCTTTGCTGAACGAAAGGCAAATGCTCGTTCATATTGGAAGGGAGGGCACGCTTCCCTCTCCTCCGTGTGTCTAGGGCTGTCAGTTACCAGGAGGACTGTGCTGTGCTCCCGGCACGGACTGTGAAGGGCCGAGCGACCCATCGCAAGTCACCCTGAGAGAGTGCACCCCGCAACACAGCGGGCAGCGGCTCCTTCGTTCTCCACGGAAAGGCTCTGGCAGTTTACGGGTTTCTGATCAGCATCTCACCATCGTCCCTCAAACCTCCCGGCAAAGGGAAACACACACCTTGCACGGTTCATGCCGACTGCGTGGACGGACTCGGAACCATTGAGAAGACACGGAGGGTAGACACCGGCCTGATGAGCTCCAGGCGCCGGTCACACCAGGGCCAGAAGCCTCGTCCGCGGAGCCGTGCGATGCTGTGAGCGGGCGGTAGGGCTGTCACCGCCTCCTGACGGTGGCTCACGTTTGGCACACGATGCCGTCGGCACCCTGGGCGCCTTCGGTGTCATTAGCATAAAATGTCTAGTTAACCAACTTTTCAGTTTTCAAATGAAGATCCTCACACGTCCGTAAGTTTCGCAGTGTCCATATTTAATTTCTGGGGCAACGGGACCTCATCTGACGAGAGGCGAGCACGGAGGGGCGGGGTTAAGCATCGAGAAACACGACGAGCCGAGAAGCCGGTGCCGTGAGGCCGGTGCCCATGACCTGAACAGGAGAAGATGTTTTGCAGTGCTGACATGGCTCCCTTTGGGGCACCTGAGCAAATGCAGCACATTCTCTGTGGCTACTTGGGTTCAAAGGTCTTCCCTGGATGGGACCAGCAATGAGTCCCATGGGTCCGAGGGTCACTGCTCAGTGTCATGGCACCAGCTGCAGGAGGGAAGCCGTGGGCAGGCCTGCATCGGGAGCAGAAGCTGTTCCCAGGACTATCTCTGATGCTGTGTGGGCTTGGCCAATCGATATGCAAATGCACGCGAGCAGCACCTACTATGTGCAGAGCACTTACCCGGTGCTGGGGAGTGCACAGAAAGCCCTCGGCCGTGTATAACCCCCAAAGAAGTTCAGTCTGCTTTTACAGTGAACTCACTTCTCTATGCAAACAGATGTGCCTGCTGGAGTGTGTATTTGGGGGGACAGATGGAGAGAAGACAGTAGGGAAGCCACATCGGGGGCGGGGGCAGGTGAGGACCCGCCAAACCCTGAAGGCTGGTGGACTGTTGGAGGCACAGGACCCACGAAGGCAGCAAGTCTGTCCGCGAACAAGCCTGCAACAGGTGTTCGTGTCTCTCAGGCACCCCGTGCAAGGCCATTCCAGG
>NW_011888833.1:3663322-3664523 GCF_000151845.1 Pteropus vampyrus | reverse complement strand
CCCCCCACCCACCCACCGTGGCCGGTGGGCGCACCCCAGGTAGGACCCACCCCGTGACTGTGCGATGAGACACATGACAATAATACAATTACTGAACAATTACTGGACAACAGTAATTAAGTGTCCTTCGTGACACATTCAGTTTAAAGGTAGAGAGAGGCACCAGAAGCGACTTCCTGTCTGGTGAAGGAGGCCGGGGTGCCACTGGCCTCTCGGCTCCTGCTGCTTTGGGGGGCTGGCCTCCCTTCCTGGAGAGCAGGGCAGTCAGGTGAGTGGCCTGAGTCCAGCTCTGGACGCCGCAGGGACTGGGGTTCCGCGGCCACACCGGCCGCGCGGCCATGACCAGTGTCCCTGGGGTGGAGATCGCGGTCGGTTCCGTGCCTGCTTGAGCTTGCTTGAGCTTAATGCCCGGGCCGACGGTGCCACAGAAGCGTTTCCTGCCCCAGTGCTGGCAGAACCTAAGCAGCCTTCTAGAAGGTGCCCTGGCCCGGGCACTTCCCCCAGAACTGCAGGGGGCCGCTCGAAACTGCCCCTGCCAGAGCTTTGTCTGGTGTCCAGATCCCAGAGACTTTGGGGGTGTTGTCTGAGCTCTGCCAAGGAGGGGGAACTGCGATGGAGCTGGAATGTCAACACTCGGGCCTGTGACACAGCTGGGGGGTGGGGTGCCGGGGCAAGCAGGCTCCCACTGCCCTCCCCGCAGCGACCAAGCCGGAGCCCAAGCTCACCGCCCCGCGGCCTCCCCGTATTTATTTTCAAGCAGAATCTGATCCGGGTCAATGGTGACTTGTTCTCTCTTTCTTACCCTTTCTCCGCGGAATTGCAAGAGCCTTAGAAGGAGGCCTGCGGGTCTGAGCAGCTGCCATGGCAAACCCCGGCGTGCAGATCCTTAGCTGGCGGCCGTGCTGAGCTCGGACGGTCCAGGAGCTGCGCGTGGTTTGAACACAACAGTTAAAATGCTGGGGGCGCTGGGGGCCGGGGTCCTGCCCGGGCTCGGTCCAAGAGGGCACGAGCCTCCCGAGCCGACCGTGGCGCGGCCGAGGCTTCTGCTCTGCGGCTTGACCCGTCGGGGGAACTGGTCCCATCAGCTTTTTCCTCTCCCGATTCCCAGGGCCATTTCATTCTGGTCAGACTTGAACGTCCGGGAAGGACAGTTACTTGAATGACCAGAGACGGCTTCGTGAAAATCATCTTCTTAGCTCTT
>NW_011888833.1:3659027-3660786 GCF_000151845.1 Pteropus vampyrus | reverse complement strand
ATCGTCTCGGGTGACCAGTGGCCTGGACGCACTTGCGTCAGAGTTTCACCGCGGGGTTTTTCGGAGCGACCTGGGCATTTCACTGCTTTTCCTTCCTTTAAAGATGCGGGTGAATTGCTGATTTTTAGTCAAACTCAGTAAGGTGGAAGATGGAGTATTTTCTGTTGAGCTTTGCTCCTTGGAGAGAATGTCTTCAGAGCGTGTGATTCAGGGGCCTAGAGAAGTCAGAAGAAATAAAGCTTCTGCCATTGCTATTGTCTCTGTTTGTTTTTTTAAGGAGAAGCCCAAAGGAGCAGAAGTCGGGCACCCTGCTTCTAGAAGGTGGGGACCGGGCCCTCCGGCCCTGAGCCTCTCCGCCGCACCTGGTCGGTGTGCTTCCTCACGAGGCGGGTGGTGAATGCTGACCCCAGGTGTGCCACCGTTCAGGCAGGTGTGGAGAACTCAGAAGCAGCCTCTTTCCCCGAGGGCCGTTTACATTCTCTGCAGTTTGAGGGTTTGAGCCACTGCGAACTTTTCTTCGATGCCGCGGAGACTTGCCGGTGGGGTGTTCAGTGGGAGACGTTTGCTGGTTAGTCGGAGACCGTCTTCATTTTACAAGCAGGCAGGACAGACTCCCTACGGGGACGGCCGCGGTCAGGTGTGTCCGCTTGTCAGGACACATGTTCCTGCTGCCCCACTGGCTGCACCCCGAAAGGCCCCCAGATCAGCACAGCTAGGACGGTGTGGAGTGATGGTGTTCACTGGGGGCTACAACATCGCTGCACAGTGCACATTGCCTAGAGTGTCTTTTACATCAGAGATGTGAGTTTCCTGGGGACACCAACAGGCTCCCAGGCGCCGGGCTGGGTGGGATGCGGGAGGCAGGGTGCAGGTGCAGAGCCCCAAGCCCGCCTCGCCGAGCAGCCCCGGACGGCGCCCGCTACACCGGCGTCGATGCGTTAAGGACCAGAAACCACAGCTTCAAAGAGTTTGTGTTTAAAGAGCTGGACCTGTTTTGTTTTCCTGAGCAGCTTCCTTTTTAAAAAAAGCAAAATCACGGCTTTCTGTTCCTTTTACCTTTGGATCCAGTTCTTAGTTCTAGGTCAACACAGGAGTCAGGCCCTCAGCGCCCGCCCCCTCTGGCCCCCGACGGAGCCCCCAGCTCTGCCCCCCTGCTGCATTCCGGCCGGGACCCCCACCCTGCCGGTGTCAGGCCGGGGCCTTCCTGCAGCCTAAGCCTGGGTGTCTCTGAGGCGGCCTTGCCATCTGCCACCGGCACCCTGCCGGTGAGGACGGCCTACAAATGCCCTCGGGTGAAGCGTCAGGGTGCAGTTATTAAAGGAACCGTGGAAACACAGATGCCCCAGGGCACCTGGAACCGTCATCGGACACTAAGACGCCACGTCTGTGCCACCGCCACCGTCACGGTGACGGCCAGCAAGCTCGTGGCAGGTGACGCGGGCCAGCCTGGGGAGGAGCCTGACCCAGTGTGCCCCACCTGCATTCGAGAAAGTCTGAGATGGGTGACGAAAGGCTTCGGTGATTCCCTCTTCCCCGAAGAGGGCGTGGGCGGGTTATCTGAGGGAGGGTCTTCCACTTCCAGAAGATTCTCACGGCCTCCATTACTCATTATTTTTTAAGAGAATGCTGACCGGCCCTTCAGCCTGTGGCAGCGTGGAAGGCATCTGTGTGGGTGCGGATGGTTCCATAGGGTCAAGGAGCCCTCTCCGTGGGTGTCAATCAGGCAGGGAGCCAACTGGGAGGAGGCTCCGCCGTACAG
>NW_011888833.1:3656599-3658977 GCF_000151845.1 Pteropus vampyrus | reverse complement strand
AGATGCCCCAGGGCACCTGGAACCGTCATCGGACACTAAGACGCCACGTCTGTGCCACCGCCACCGTCACGGTGACGGCCAGCAAGCTCGTGGCAGGTGACGCGGGCCAGCCTGGGGAGGAGCCTGACCCAGTGTGCCCCACCTGCATTCGAGAAAGTCTGAGATGGGTGACGAAAGGCTTCGGTGATTCCCTCTTCCCCGAAGAGGGCGTGGGCGGGTTATCTGAGGGAGGGTCTTCCACTTCCAGAAGATTCTCACGGCCTCCATTACTCATTATTTTTTAAGAGAATGCTGACCGGCCCTTCAGCCTGTGGCAGCGTGGAAGGCATCTGTGTGGGTGCGGATGGTTCCATAGGGTCAAGGAGCCCTCTCCGTGGGTGTCAATCAGGCAGGGAGCCAACTGGGAGGAGGCTCCGCCGTACAGTGGGTCCTTCGTCACTCGGTGCGGTGGCACCTGCCGGGGAGGGAAGTCGCTGGGTGCGGTGGCACCTGCCGGGGAGGGAAGTCCCTGGGTGCGGTGGCACCTCCCGAGGAGGGAAGGCCACCACCGGTGGCCGCAGTGGACAAGTGAGCACTTTTAGATGTAAGCTGCGATTCTATGTGGGAAGCGCATCTTCCCACAGGTATGGTGTCAAGTTCCCTAAGAGCCCAGGATTACGGCAAATGACGTTATTTAAGCTAGAAATAAATACAAGTATATTGTGTAAAGTAAACCAGTAAGTATCTGGTTTCATGTTTTCCCTGCTTACTCTGCTGGGTCAGCCAGATTATGTCGTTCCGATGAATGACCTTTCTTCCCGGATGAGCCATTTAACGGCTGAAACCTGCTGGGGACCCTGGGAGCTCCCTGGGCGAAGCGCGGTCAGTGTGACCTGTGGTTCCGCAGTGACCGCACGGGACCTGGAGGAGTTTGGGTGACCCGCGTGCCTGCATCTGTGTCAAGCAGGCACCTGATGCCCAGTCTGCATTCAGTGGAGTCGAGGTGATCTGAAGGCCCCCCAAAAGTTATCTCTGGTCCAAAACCTTAGCACGTCTTTGAACACTGCCTCTCGGCAGTGTAGGGGCTGAAGTCGTCAACTGTCACAGCACACCTTCAGGCGTGCAACACGTCCGCCGTTTTACAAATTCAGAGGCCCTTCCCATTAATCCCCTTTGCCAATCTTTGTCTGTTCAGGCATAAACCAGCACCATGGACTGGGGGACCCTGCACGCCTTCCTCGGGGGCGTGAACAAGCACTCCACCAGCATCGGGAAGGTGTGGATCACCGTCCTCTTCATCTTCCGCGTCATGATCCTCGTGGTGGCCGCGAAGGAGGTGTGGGGTGACGAGCAGGAAGACTTCGTGTGCAACACGCTGCAGCCGGGCTGCAAGAACGTCTGCTACGACCACTTCTTCCCGGTGTCCCACATCCGGCTCTGGGCGCTGCAGCTCATCTTCGTGTCCACGCCCGCCCTGCTGGTGGCCATGCACGTGGCCTACCACAGGCAGGAGGCGGCCCGCAGGTTTCGGCGAGGAGAGAAGAGAAATGAGTTCAAGGACCTGGAGGACATTAAGAGGCAGAAGGTCCGCATCGAGGGTGCCCTGTGGTGGACCTACACCAGCAGCATCTTCTTCCGGATCGTCTTCGAGGCCGCCTTCATGTACGTCTTCTACTTCCTGTACAACGGGTACCACCTGCCCTGGGTGCTCAAGTGCGGGATCGACCCCTGCCCCAACCTCGTGGACTGCTTCATCTCCAGGCCCACGGAGAAGACCGTCTTCACCATCTTTATGATCTCCGCGTCCGTGATCTGCGTGCTGCTGAACGTGGCCGAGCTGTGCTACCTGCTGCTGAGGGTGTGTTTCCACAAGTCCAGGCGCGCACAGAGGCAGCGGGACCACCCCAACCACGCCCTCACGGAGCGCAAGCAGAACGAAGTGAACGAGCTCATCTCCGACAGCGGCCCAAACGCGGTCCCCGGTTTTCCGAGTTAGACGCTTCGGGGCGCGGCGAGCCAGGGCAGGGCAAACCCGTCTCCCCCGGAGGGGCCGACGCGGACCCCGTCCACGCGCCGGGGACCGCGTCCTCGCCGGGGCTTTCCTAATGCTTAAGATGCTCGAGTCCACGTCTGCAGAACGACTGTGCCGCCACCGCGCGACGGAGCACGTGCGTGGCCCCGCTCCGGACGCGGGCGGACGACTGTGCCTTGGTGGCACTGTCACACGTCTGTTTTAAGCGGATCGTCTGACGTGGGGGCATCTCGTGAACGCTTAAGGGTGTAGCCGTTGTCGATAAAGAACGGTTATCTAGAAACGGATACTTGTATTCGTAAAAGGTATTTTTGTAGGATTGGATGTTTTAGTTCTGACTTTGCATTTATAGAAAATATTTTTATAA
>NW_011888833.1:3653252-3655509 GCF_000151845.1 Pteropus vampyrus | reverse complement strand
CTCTGGACCCGCCCTCCCCACGGAGCCCCAGCCGCCGTCGGCACGGTGACGCTCTGAACACCAAGCCCGGTGGCCTCTTCTCCGTGGTCATCTTAAAACTCTGCGGCCTTGCCCTGGATCCCAGGACACTGCCCAGCCTCACCGTGGGTCTCGCCTCCCCCCGCAGCTTGGGGTCCCGTGCTGGCTTCTCTCTCTCTCCCCATCCCTGGGTCCGTCCCTGGGGTGGGACTGTGCCTCTCTTCACCGACGCTGCCTTAGGAGACAGCAGCCCCACTGCGCTGAAGCTCGAAGCTCGAGAGGGTGAGTCACCGCCGCCGGTTCCGGAGCTGGCACGTGGCAGAGCCAGGGCTCCGGCCAGGTCCGGCCGCCCCGATGTCGGTGGCTTAACCCCGAGGGCACGTGTGAGGGACCCCCCCGCAGCTGTCGCTCAGCTCCGGGAAGCACCTGTTCACACCTATTCTCTGCCGCGGCTCATCCCCCAGGCTGGAATATTCTGAGGCAAACCCAGACACACCATCTGAAACGTTTCGATGCGCATCCTTTGAGAGTACAGCCGAGCCTTTGAAAACAAAACACGATGCCGCCACGTTGCTGAAAAGATCCGTTCTGTGCTCATGATTCCCCAATGGGCCTATAAATGTTTTTTTTTTTTTTTTTAACTGAAACTTGTTATCTTGAGAAAATTATAGATTCGTGAGTAGGTGTAAGAAACAGTGCGGAGATCCCACATCTTCCCCCACAGGTGACACCTTGCAGAGCTGACAGGACGAGATCTCAGCCAGCGTAATGACATCGGCACGAGAGGACTCAGGACAGGGCCTGAGTCTGCGCCCCGTCCTGCTGCCCCGCCCCGGCCACCACCCATCTGCCACCACGGCTGTCACCTTACACTTCAAGGACAGCAGGTGACGGAGTGGGCAGTCTTTAGCCTGTGGGGACCGTGTTTCCCCCTTGGCCATGTCTCTGGCCGTCATGCGTGCCCTGGCTCGTTCCTTTTTATTGCCGAGTGACGTTCCAGGCTGTGGACGGCCCACAGCGGGTGGCCACTCACCCACGAACGGCAGCTGCGCACTGCATTTTTTTAAGGAGCTGTTGTGACTTGTTTTCCAGAGCAGCTGCGCCAGACGCTCCCACCGGCCACGTCGGAGGGACCGAGCATCCTCGATCTCGCCAGCACCGCGTCCTCACTGCCTGTCGTCTTGGCCGCTTATCTTGCGTCTGCCCAAAGGTTCGTAAGGTCGAACCTCTTTGTGTGTGCTTATTTGCCATCTCTGTATCTTCCTCGTGTCTTTTGCCCATTTTCTGATCGATTGGTTGTCTTTCCACTGTCGAGTCTGGGAGCTCCTCATATATTCTAGCTACCGGTCCTCGGTCAGACATATGTGGTCCACTAATATTCTTTTTCTACTCTGTAGCTTTTCTGTTCACCTTCCTAATGGGATCTTTTGCAGAGTGCTACTTTTTCATTTGAACGAAATCCAATGTATCAGTTTTTTTCTCCTCTATGAATTGTGGTTGGGGAATCAAGCCCAAGGACTCTTGGACTAGCTCCAGATCCTGAAGAATTTCTCCTGTGTTTTTTCTAAAAGCTGCATGATTTTTACGCTTTACACTGAAGTCTGTGGTCCATTTCGTGTGCATTTTTGTAAAAGGTCTGGACTTGAGGTTCGCTTTTTCTCTTGCCCGTCGACGTCCCGTTGCCCCGGCATTGGATACATCGCGCGTTCCTCCATGGAATCACTTTTGCGCCTTCGTCAGAAACCAGCCGGGCGCATTTGGGGGGCCACTCCTGGATTCCCTGTTCCATCCCACCGATCTGCAGGTCCATCCGTCCACCCTGCTGGGTTTTTGACAAGAACGGCTGTAAACCCGTATGTCCGTTTGGGGAGAATCCACATCTTTACTATGCGGAACCCTCCTGTCCATAGACACGGCGTGTCGCTCTGTTCATTTATACCTTTTTCCGTTTCTCTCATCGGCATCACGTGGCTTTCAGTGCACACGTCGGAAAAGGTTTTGTGAGATTTTCTTCCGCGTGTTTCACCGTCTCTGAGTGGTTGCGAATAGCCCCGCACTTTAATTTAGTTGACGTGCTGGAATCCTGTGATCTTGCTGAACTCGCTGTCAGTTCCAGGTTTTTGTAGGTTCCTGGGGATTTTCTCCGTGGACGATCACATCATCTGCGAACGGGGATGGTTTTGTTTCTTCTTGGATGATCCGTGTGTCTTTTCTTGCCGTTTGTCACACCGGCTGGAAC
>NW_011888833.1:3650644-3653202 GCF_000151845.1 Pteropus vampyrus | reverse complement strand
GATCTGCAGGTCCATCCGTCCACCCTGCTGGGTTTTTGACAAGAACGGCTGTAAACCCGTATGTCCGTTTGGGGAGAATCCACATCTTTACTATGTGAAACCCTCCTGTCCATAGACACGGCGTGTCGCTCTGTTCATTTATACCTTCTTCCGTTTCTCTCATCGGCATCGCGTGGCTTTCCGTGCACACGTCGGAAAAGGTTTTGTGAGATTTTCTTCCGCGTGTTTCACTGTCTCTGAGTGGTTGCGAACAGCCCCGCACTTTAATTTAGTTGACGTGCTGGAATCCTGTGATCTTGCTGAACTCGCTGTCAGTTCCAGGTTTTTATAGGTTCCTGGGGATTTTCTGCGTGGACGATCACATCATCTGCGAACGGGGATGGTTTTGTTTCTTCTTGGATGATCCGTGTGTCTTTTCTTGCCGTTTGTCACACCGGCTGGAACTTGCAGCGCTGGACTGTGGAGCACGGGCGGGGAACGGGGAGGCCTGACCCGCTCCTGGCCATGAGGGGAAAGGGGGTCAGTCTGGTGTGACCCGCGGGCTGCCGTGGCTGCTCCTCACCGAACAGAGGAGAACGTCCTTTGTTCCTGGTTTTCTGAGCGGTATTTATTTTTTTTTATCTCGAATGGGCGTTGAATTTTGTGAGGAAAAAAAAAAAGTGTTGCGTTAACTGGTTTGATCGTGCGACGTTTCTTCTTCAGCCCGTGGACGTGGTGGGTGACACCGACTGCCTGGCACACAGGGAGCCAGGCTCGCACTCCTGGGACGAACCGCCCATGGTCACGACACCTGTCCTTTCACTGGTGTATTTAGACCATTTAAGGCTTAACTCTGCCATTTTGTTTTTTCTGTTTGCTATGTCTGCTTTTTTTAATTTCTAGGTTTTTTTCCGGCCTTCCTGTTATTTGCGTAAATGTTTTTTTTTTTTTTTTCCATTCTTATTTATCTCGTGCTTTTGCGCAGATTGCTGCATATCGTTTTTAGTGGTTGTTCTGGGTATTACACTATACATATGTATTTCCGTAGTCTACTACTACTCTCATTTTTAAAAGTCTGAGCGAACTGTAGGCACCCACCTGGCTGTGTCTTCCAACCTTCTCTGCTCAGAATCATCTTAAGCATTTAGTCTGCACATTCAAGACCACATCAGACAGTGTTATTTTTGTTTCAACTGTCAAACGTTATTTAGAAAACTCAGGAGAAGGAAAGCCTGTCGTACGTACCCACCCTTCTGCTCGCCATGTCCTTCCTTCTCGATGTTCCAAAGTCCCTCTTTAAAGCGTTTCTTTTCTGTCTAGAGAACGTCCTTTAGCCACGTCTTAACGACAGGGTTCTTGGCGACAAAGTTTCTCTGCATTCTTTCATCTGGGAATGCCTTGACGGCCCCTGCGTGCACGGAGGGTGTTTTTGTTGGGAATAGAATTTTAGGTTGACTTAAAAAATATTGTGCAACTTCCTCTGGCATCCGTGATTTCTGATAAGACATCCTCTACCATTTGAATTTTTCTACAGTTTTCCCTGTGGGCGGGGTGTTGTTTTCCTCTGCAGTTTGCACGAGTTTAATTCCGACGTGCCTTGGCATGATGTCTTTGGGTTTATCCTCTATGGGGTGAACGCCTTCAATCTGCGGGTCTCTTGCTAAAGTTGGCAAGTTTTCAGCCATTATTTCTTTGAGTGCTTTTTTGCAGTCTCGCCCTTGTTCCCCTCTCCTTCCGAGACGCCAGTGACACGAATGTGACGGCCACTGTGGTCATGCAGGTCCCTGCGGCGCTGTCACTTTTTCAGTCTAGATTCTCTCTCTTGTCCGGAGGAGGCGGCTTTTACTGTTCCAGAGCGCTGATTCTTCCCTTTCTTTCATCCGTCTGCTGCTGAGCCCACCCACGGAGCTTTTTATGTCGATTACTGTATTTTTGAGTTCTACGATTTCCATTTGGCTTCTTCATATTTTCCATTTCTTGCCGAGACTCTGTTTTTTTTTTTCGTTTTGTTTTTACGTTTTTTTTATTTGTTGTTCAAGTTTTTTTTTTCCTGCTTCGTTGGAATTTTTGTTCGGTTTTTTTTACGTTTTTTTTTTTTTTGGTTTTGGCTTTTTTTTTTTTTTTTTTTTTTTTTTTTTTTTTGTTTTTTTCCATGCGATTCGAAGTCTTTCTGGTATGACAGGGAGTTTTGATGTGTCGTGAGACACGGGTTCTCGCGTGAACCGTCTGTTTTAGCTGGCTCTCCCCCTGGGGGGCGGGGAGCACCTCCTTACTGTCGGGGGTAGAAGTCTGGGTCTCCGCTTGGTCTCGCTGACACGTGCGGTGAGGAGGGCTCCTCGTGGCTGCCGGGCAGGGACGGGAGCTGGGGTCCCCGTGGGGTCTCCCTGACACCTTGCTGTGAGGGGCAGCCGTGCAAAAAGAACAGACAACTCACCCCCCATGGCCTGTACCTGGTCTGCCCTCTCTCCACCTTCAGGATTTTTTCGTGTTTGTTTTTATATAATTTCCAGGGTTTTAGTTGTACTTAGCCAGAAATACAGGAAAAGTACATCGAGCATCTTCCCAGATGCAAAACTTCT
>NW_011888833.1:3648078-3648454 GCF_000151845.1 Pteropus vampyrus | reverse complement strand
TGGCTTTCCCGGCAGGCCCCTTGGCACTGCCTGTGTCCCTGTGAGACAGTTCTGCTCTGGGAACGCGCCTGTTAGCTGTGCCACGTCCAGCCACAAGATGACAAATGGGTGCATAAACGCTACACGTAGATTCACCTCTCTTCAGCCCCTGGGGCTCGAAACACGAACCGGCCCTCCCAGCGGCGTGTCCCCCGGCCAGGGGAGGGCCGGGCTCGGTCGCAGCCTCCCCGGTGTGGCCCTGCTCTGCCCGGCCCTTCACCCCGCGCCTCGCCCCACGGCCCGTCCAGGCTCCAGCCTTCAGATACACGGCTCACCCCGCAGCTGCCCATCGCTCTCCCCACAAACACAACCACATTAAAGACTGCGGATCAATTCT
>NW_011888833.1:3643914-3648028 GCF_000151845.1 Pteropus vampyrus | reverse complement strand
CATTAAAGACTGCGGATCAATTCTTCCCAGGATCTGCTTCCCGCCTTTCCCCTCCTTGGCTTATCCAGTTCTGCTTCCTTCGGTGCCACGGGCCTCGCCCCTTTCTCGGCCGGTTCCTCTGCTTCATTTTCCTGTGGCTATCGTCTTCCTCCTGTCTTTCAAAACGTTCTCCCGAATCTTCTCTGACACAGACAAAAGGTCAGGACCCACGGTCCCCACTTGCTCTGCGTCCGAGTGGCTGTGCCTCCTGGACCGACAGGGAGCCCGGGGCAGACAGAGCGCAATGGCTGCAGTGCCGGGAGTGGTTTGGGTCCCTCTGCCCTCTGCGGGTGGAGGCCCCGCTGCCCCTTCTTCCCAGCCCCGCTGTCCCTTCTTCCCTCGTGGCCTCTGGATCCCCTGACCTCGGATGCCCTAATTTCCGAGCGTCTCCTGCACTGTGCACGGTTGGGGCGCTGACCCTCATCTGACAGAAGGGGACACAGACTCTGAGGGTGTCACGGGGTGTCGCAGCCCCTGCCCTGCCACGCTGCCCGCAGCTGCGGGGGATGTGACGCCAGCCTCAGGGCATCTTCCAAGGGCCGCCTCGTTTTCTGCCCTCGACACTCCAGCCTGGTGGCAGGAAGGTAAACAAAGGCCAGAGGGACAGTGCCCCGCATGGCGTCACACGGGCCAAAGCAGTGCCTTATTAGTGTTAGCGACATAGCCACCGGATAAAAATGGTGCTCAAAAGTCCAACGTGTATTTTATCAAAACAGCGATTATTTCTATTAAAGCTCGTGATTCAATAAGAGAAAATTTGCACTCGTCATTGAGGAAAGATCATAAATACGTTTCGCATAGTAGATCATTTCAAGTAATAAAGATCCCTGAACTTTTATCAAATAATATTTATTAAAAAAAAATTTAGAAAGCGTGGTCAGCATTTGTAACATTGTCTACCGTTTAGTTTCAGATAGTCAAGCAGATGATCTCTGGTTTAAGCAATGGTGGGCTGGTTTAAGACTCGCCCTGTGGCTCAGGGAAGCTGGATGCTGCACATCCAGCTCATGTGCAAACATGGCAGAGCTCTCCAAGTGGCCAGGACTCAAAGGGCCAAGATCCCAGACAGGATGGGCGAGCAGAGATATACATCATTTTACCCACAGGGCACTTGCTAATTTACAAAAATACAAAAAACAAGAATGGTCGAGAGGCTAAGAAGCTGAGCATAATTTCTGGCACTCTCACGCGGCAGATGAAAATCGGAGTTCAGGGGGGCCCGGGTTGGCGCCCCACCCCTTCGGTTTGGCCCTCAGACGGGCCGACCAGGAGTGAGAGTGACCTGGACACTCTCTGCAAGACTGAGGACGAGCGTCTGCGCAGTTCGGTCTCCCATGAGTCTGCACCTGCTGCAGCCGCCTGCAGACTATTGGCCCCACGGTCTGCCCGCTCACCCTGACGGACCTCAGCCCGCTTCCCATCCACGGCTCCCTGCGCACGATCTTTCTTTCTCTCACTCACTTATTCGTCAAGATTTTTAAATGGTATTTTGTTGAGAATTATGGCATCGGAAGCAGAAGGGGACACTTCTAGAATAGGCCTGGCTGGCATGGGGCCAGACCTCAGCATCACCCGGAGAAATCTTTTAACTCGGTTTCCAAGTTTCTTTAAATTCGAAATGCACATAGTCTTAACAAGTCTTTTCCAAGCTGGTGTGCTGGAGAAGCCGCCTGGGGCTCTAAGCTCCCTGTACCCGGGGCTCTAAGCTCGCTGTGGTCACTTAGTTATTCCAAAGGCGAAAAAGAAGCACCAGGCATTGTGTTTACCGCCTCGCTCTCCCCAAACACAGTATCCAATCCATACGTTTAACATTAAGTCCCCGTCTGGTTCTTTAATAAATACGTAGTCCATTAAAATGGCAGTCCACGCCTTTTGAGCATCCTAGACATCGGAGCGTTATACATGGGATTTCTTAGACAAATAATGTATCACGTTAGTAAAAGACCTAATCAAATGTCGTCGTTGCTTCTCAGGTGCCCGCCGAAGCTGAGAGGAGCCCCTGGAGTCCTGCCTGAGCTAAAGTTCTTAAGCGCCGGCCACCACCAACGCATCAGTCAGCGCGGGGCTCCAGGGGCCTGGGGGGCTGGGGGACTCCCTGCGGTCTGGGGGTTCCAGAGGGCTGGGGGACTGGGGTCTCTGGGCGGTTGGGGGGTTGGGGGACTGGGGGCTGAGGCGCTCCAGGGAGCTGGGGGGCTGAGGGTCTCTGGGGGGCTGGGTGCCTGGGGACGGGGAGCTGGGGGGCAGCGGGCTGGGAGGCTGGGGGGGGGGCTGGCAGTCTCTAGGCGGCTGAGGCCTGGGGGACTCCGGGCGGCTGGAAGACTGGGGCCTCCGAGGGGCTGGGGTCTCGGGGGAGGAGCTGGGGGGCGGGGGGCGCGGCCAGGCTCGCCTCTCTCCTCCCAGTCCCAGCGCCGTTTCGCCGAGGCCACCGCAATGTGTCTGCTGCCCTGGCGGTGGACTGGAACGGGGCTCTCCGACCTTCCGTGACAGAGCTACAGCGAGAAGCGTTTTGACGTTGGGTCCGGGGCGCACGCGAGTGTGAAAACACACCCGCGAAGCAAACACTTCACGAAACGGTTATTTAACCCTTACTAAGAGCAACGCCTCTGGCGTTGTCTATTTTATTCTACTTCATTTAATTTGGAGGGGGGGAAAGGAAAAGAAATTTACTTCCCAGCCTACTAACGAGGTGGAGGGACAAGCGACACTAGAAAGGAAGAAACAGCTATCCATGGTTTTTTCCAGCACCTTCCGAGCATGTGCGTTCTGCCAAAACCTCCTGACAAGTCTGTCCGGCGCCACCTACCGTCCGCTCTGGGTGATGCAAGTACCTTTTTTTCTTGGCACAGAGACTTAAGGATGCAATTAAATCGGGGAGTTCTATGCACCGACATGTGCCCCAGCAACGGCTCTGAAGCAGTTTAGGGAGAAGTTTAGATGAATAGCCAACACACAAACCCAGATGTGAACTCTCAGACCAAAGACAGCGTTGGAGTCAGAGAACACCCACCCCCTTGGGCCTCAGCGAGCAAGGCTGACTGTGTAATCGGTTTCCAGACAGTGACAAATTTAAGCTCAGGATGTTTTAGACTAGCACCTGATGAAAAGCAGCTGTAGTCTGCCAAATACTATAACCATTGCTCCATAGTCCTCTGTCAAACCTATATCTATAATTTTCTTTTACTAAAGCAACTCACAACACGAGCACTTTCTCCGTATTCCAAAAGCTCTTCAAGATGACATACAGCACAATACTGTCGTAACAGAAACTGAAATGTAGAAATCTCTTCTGTTATTTTGTGAATGATGCAAAATTTCCACTTTGACAAGCCACCATAGCTTATGGGATTTAATTTTTATAATCGACAGAAGCTAATTTCCCCTACTGGTTCGCTTAGGGAGCTTCAGCTGCGCATTCATTTCTGCTTGACATGTGCTTCCGATATGAATACATTTGGAAGAAACTTTGTTATCTCTCCACAGTCTGCTTACATGATCACAAAGGAGCATGTGTTCATCCAGGAGAGCCAAGGAAATCGAACTATTTTAACCCTGGCCAGCAACTCGAATTTCCCCGAAATATTTTATGTGTGAACGTAAGAATAGAATGGAGGGAAAGGGAAGGCTTGTAACACAGTTTCAGCTACAACTCAAAAGCTAGAATTTTTATGAAATGCCTTTAATTTGAAAGTTGAGAAGAACAATTAAATTATCGAAGTCTAAGATTTTTTTTAACTCTATGAATGTAATAATTTTTCCCCCTACAGGATTTAACATGAACAATTTGCAGGACCCATATGTTAGGATTGGGTCAATGATGCAGAGAGGGAAATCATAGTGAAATGCCGTTTTCCTGCACTAACTGTCACAAAATTAAAAAGGACCACACTCCTGCTTTAAAATCGTGTTATCATGTTTAAGTCACTATTAATTACCCAGATATGCCTGGGATTCATTATATCTTCAGTTTCCAACTGCTATTTTGGAGAGGGCTGAATTTTTCTTCTTCTTTTTCTTTTTTTTCTTTCTTCTTCTTTTTTTTTTTTTGGTCGATTATTAACCTGATTAATATGTCAAC
>NW_011888833.1:3640067-3642597 GCF_000151845.1 Pteropus vampyrus | reverse complement strand
TTTTTTTTTTTTTTTTTTTGGTCGATTATTAACCTGATTAATATGTCAACAGCAAAGTCAAGAAAGTGGACGTGGACCAATAGCTAAAGGCTTTAATAATGAGAGCTGAGAGACGTTCAATGGACCTCACTTGCTCCCAAACTGCCACGTGTTAGGACAGGGGCCCCACTATCACGAGTCTCTTCTTGTCTTGAGAACTTTTCTGCTCTCACCTATGTATGATTTGTGAGTCAGAAACTTAACAGAGACATTTTTTACGTGCATGCAGAGCATCTTTCCGGGAGGCACGAGAGGGGCTGCCCCATCAGGCACCTGGCAAGCAATCATTCATTGAAACATGTTGAGAAATAGTGCTTGTCTCATACTGACTTCTTGCACCATAGCAACTTTTCTTTTTGGTTTATTCATAAAACAACTGTTGAATTAAATACCAAATGGCTTTAAACATAGGCATTTCACCTTATAATCTGTCAATCGCATCACTTTACAGATCTGCATGAAGGGTCAGCTCAGCTCTAGACACCTGGGATTTGCTACGAAGCACGCCTGTAAAACTATTAGTTATATGTGCCTCTTATACGCTGGAGTGACAAGATGTGGCTGTCACAGATCCTCAGCAGTAACTCATCAATAGTTAACCCATTCATGCCTGGTCTTCCCTGGGAATTACTCCCCACCGTGTTCTGTGGGAGCACAGCGTAGGACAGGGCGATGCTTTCTCCAGGGGCCAGTAAGTAAAAAGATGAAGCTGTGTCTACAGCCACGCCACCCTGAACAAGCCCGATCCCGTCTGATCTCGGAAGTTAAGCAGGGTCGGGCCTGCTTAGTACTTGTGTGGGAGACCACCTGGGAAGACCAGGTGTTCTACGGGAAACCTGTGAAAACAGGGCGACAGAATTAAGGCTTATTCTCAATGTTCACATTTAATAAAGTAATGCTTTTAACCAGAAAATGCAGCAGTATGATTGTGTCCTTCATGAAATAATTACGGGACTTATACAAATATTAATTTGTGGTGTAAGCTGCTAATAGTGTATATGTCTAATCCTATGTGGAGAAAACTTTACATTTCCAAGCGTGAGGCCCCTTTTCTATCTCGCCTCTCCTCTTCTGCTCTATTCTGGAGGACACGTACACACGCACGCTCACACGCACACACACACACACACACACACACACACACACACACACACGATTTCCCACCCTGCAGGGACCCAAGTCTGATGAGGAAGAAAACACCAACATACAGAAACAACAGAAATCACCCAAGACAGAGGAAAATCAAATGCTGAATTGTAGAGCTATAGATCCTAAAATATAGGCTGGCTGGGATACATAACTAGCGAACAACTCATTATATGCAAATCGGGAGAGTTAGTCATGGGAAACAAGGAAAAGGGATTCGAGCAGCACCCTATGATCACGTAGGGACACTAGAACCCAGGCTGAGATTTGCAAATAGGGAAAGTGAGTCAACTGTCGATTTGCAGCCGTCTTCACCAGCGACTGCGGGCAGTGGCTCTGGACTCGCTTCTCCGCAACCCACCTGGCCTGCAGCAGGCTCCTGACAGCGCTGTGCCGTGCCGGGAAACACTAAAGTGAGGGCCAGACCCCGCGCCCACCGCATCTCCGAGGCGCGCCGGGCACGGGGTGCCTCCGCTCCGCCCTGCTCTGCCCTGTCATTTCCAGCCAGCCGAGTCAGCGCATCTCTCGGTGGCCGAGCCGGGCTGGGCAGCTCTGGGGCTTTGTCTCTTCATGAACAGACACGCCTTCAAAGCCTAAGACTTAGAGCTGGAAGGTGGGGCGATGACCGCAGGACAAGGCTTCCGTGCGCCCCGAAAGACTCGCCGAAGTTGGCCTGGGGCAATGGGTGCCAACTTTACAAGGAAAAGTCAAACCCCTCGCGCTCACGGAGGCCGCCATGAAAATCCATTTCTGAGGCCAGATCTGCCCAGTCAGGGTGAATCATCAGCAGCTTTGCTTCACGAAGACCTGACCCAAGTGAGGGCGCGCGTGAGAGCAAGCGCGTCCGCACCTCCACGCCGCCGCCCTGCCCGGGGACACACGGCAAGGTGCCCGTGGCCGAGCGCGAGGCCCCCCACCCCCCTGGGGTCCGCTCTTGTAGCGTTATTTCTCCATCCACTCGTGCTGTGAACATCCACCCTCTGTCACCTGGGTCTCAAGACCTCAAAATACCCAACCAGGGGTGAACCATGAGAACCCATAATCCGCGGCTGTCAGGCTCTTGGAGGGGACCGGGCGCCCAGGCCTTTCCCGAGGAGCCTGGCAGTGCGCCCCTTCCGCGCCGCGTGTGCGGGGATGGGGGGTCATGGGGTCATGGGGTCATGGGCTCCAGTCGCACTCTTCCTTTCCTTCCGCGTACCCTGCCCCACCCCCACCCCCCCACCCCCACTCCAAGTGGAGTCTTCCTCGGGCGCTTTCTTAAAGATAGAAGGCGGAGGAAGAGGGCAGGGCGCGGGCGGAGCGCTGCCGCATGCTCTGCACGTCCAGGGCACTTGGCAGAGCCAGG
>NW_011888833.1:3638679-3639697 GCF_000151845.1 Pteropus vampyrus | reverse complement strand
CGCAGCGCCGGCGGGCGGGACAGCGAGGAGCCACCCCTCTGAGGCGCCCTCGGAGGAGGCGGGGTGTGCGGCGCGGTTAAAAGACGCCGCTGGAGCCGCAGGTGCCCAGACCTCGAAGCCCGCGCGCTCCACTCTCCCGGCCCGCAGCGAGCGCGGAGGCCGCCCAGGACCCCTCGGGACCGCCCAGGACCCCTCGGGACCACCCAGGACCCGCCGGAGCGCCCCGGCCGCCGCCGCAACCCCCCCGCACCCTCTGCCGCAGGTGAGGCCGCCCTGCCAGTGCGCCCGGATCACAGCCGCAAGGCTGGCGCCCTACCCTGGGCGCCTCGGGACCGTGGGGGCTGTGGGACCCGGCAGGGGAGGGAGCACGGCGCGGAGTGGGGACCCGGGACCGCCGGGGCTGTGGGGACCCGATCTGGGCCCCCTAGGTGGATCCCGCTCACACCGAGACCCTTGTGCCGTCCCTGTCCGGGACAGTCGCGACAGTGGACAGGTGGCGAGAGCCAACTTGTGGACAGAGAGTTTCTTCCGCGTAGTTTCGAAATTGGAGTAGGGCCACTGGGGAGGAGGGGACGTGGCGACACCAGCGCGGCGATCCATAGGGACAACGCGCGGGGAAGGGAACCCAGACAAGTCGCTCGCAGCGCGATGGGCGAGCAAGTTCTCATCCGCCGCCTCCTCCAGGACTGTTTAATCGGCCGCAGGCTCCTCTTGGAAAGGAAAGCTGGGTTAAACAGGAGGTCTGCCTGGAGGTGGTGTCCTGTGCAGAGGCACCAGGACTGCAGCCGGAGCAGGACACCGCTGCCTAAACTGAGATGGGGCTTCCTTGCTTGTCTTTTCCTAAACAATCCCAGAGCGTTGGGCCAGGTGGCCTTTCCCAGCTGGAAGGACACTTGCTTGCACACGAGGTAGCGGGGGTGGGGTGTGGAAGTGGGGGCGCTGAGAGACCCGCCTTAGGACCCTCACATCAGCCCTCCTGCGCTCCTGCAGGGACACGAGCCTAATCAATGTGCGTCCC
>NW_011888833.1:3635833-3637384 GCF_000151845.1 Pteropus vampyrus | reverse complement strand
ACTGAGTGAAATGAAGGATTTTACTTTTCATAAAGTGCCTCTTTAGGGACACTTCTAAATCTCTAGCCCACGATAAAAACGCACAGCTCCAGCACATACCCAGACAGGCAGCCGCGGGCGCAGGGCGGTCCGTGCACACACGGCTCCCCAGAATCCGCGCCCACAGCGGCTTTTCTCCACGGACAGAAAGTGCCCAGCCCGCCCGTCTTCACACAGAAGAAAGGGGAGCCCTTTGCGAAATTTTAATTTGGGGTGCCTCGAATGTACACTTTTCCACTGGCGAGAAGCACTTCACTGGCACACCCCGAGTCCACGACAATTCGTCGAAATAGTTTAAGGAAAGTGGCTCTGTGGGCCTCTGCGGGCCTCTGCAGCGAGGTCACCCCGCTAGGCTCAGTCCCAGGGGAAATGCCCGGAACTTGAAGTGAGAAAATAGGGCTGACCTGGCCCCGGAATACTGTTTGTCCGGTGCCGGGTGACCGGTGCTGGGCCGGGAGGACCCAGGGGGTGTCTGCGAGGGGCCCCTCCTCACAGATTAGTGCCTCTGAGTTAGGGGCGCTTTTGCTCGTCCCGCCCCCTCCCCCCGCCCCGTTTTCGTTATGTGCCGAATACAAGCGAATGGCCACCCTTTGTCGGAGGACAGGAAACAGGCTCAAGGCTGGTGGGGGACGCTCCCCTTAATCCTGTGGCTAAGTTGGTCTGGTTTTTGCCTTTTTGGTGACATTGGGTGAGAGCTGGCGTTCGTTTGCACAGGGAAAGATCTGAGGTGAGTCACCCGGGTGCTGTCCTGAAGTCACCCCTCCCTCCTGCTCCTTTTGTCTGTCCAGGGCACGCGGCCCAGAGCAGGAGATGGATTGGGGCGCTTTGCAGACCATCCTCGGGGGCGTGAACAAGCACTCCACCAGCATCGGGAAGATCTGGCTCACCGTCCTCTTCATCTTCCGCATCATGATCCTCGTGGTGGCCGCGAAGGAGGTGTGGGGTGACGAGCAGGCCGACTTCACCTGCAACACCCAGCAGCCGGGCTGCAAGAACGTCTGCTACGACCACTTCTTCCCGGTGTCCCACATCCGGCTCTGGGCGCTGCAGCTCATCTTCGTGTCCACGCCCGCCCTGCTGGTGGCCATGCACGTGGCCTACCGCCGACACGAGAAGAAAAGGAAGTTCATCAAGGGAGAGATAAAGAGTGAGTTCAAAGACCTCGAGGAGATCAAGACGCAGAAGGTCCGCATCGAAGGCTCGCTGTGGTGGACCTACACCAGCAGCATCTTCTTCCGAGTCGTCTTCGAGGCCGCCTTTATGTACGTCTTCTACATCATGTACGATGGGTTCGCCATGCAGCGCTTGGTGAAGTGTAACGCGTGGCCCTGCCCCAACACGGTGGACTGCTTCGTCTCCAGGCCCACGGAGAAGACCGTCTTCACCGTGTTCATGGTTGCCGTGTCCGGGATTTGCATCCTGCTAAATGTCACCGAACTGTGTTATTTGCTAATCAGATATTGTTCTGGAAAGTCCAAAAAACCAGTTTAGAGAAAAAAAAAAATAATCGAC
>NW_011888833.1:3630480-3634252 GCF_000151845.1 Pteropus vampyrus | reverse complement strand
TTTTTTTTAAGGAGGCCAATATTTTAGACATTATAACACCGAAGGGAGGCATTCCCAGGGTGTCTGACCCCATCCTGACCTCTTCTGCCCAGTCACAGAGCAGCTTCTGTCACCGGAAAGCGTGGAGGGTAAGGGATGAGGAAATCTGATTTCTGCCCGGCTCCGTGCCCACCCCCAACAGGTTTTTGACAAACACACACAGTGTGATGGGAGGATTGGTTGTGCAGCTTGAGTTCACAGGACCAGTTTGGCCTCTAGAAGAATCATGGAAGATGACACTCCAAAATTACATTCATGGCGAAGGTCGGCTGAGGTGTGAGAAAGATCTCGCAAGTTGTCTTTCATGCAGGATCATCTTTCTGGTATTTGTGTGCAGCCACAGCGGGTCTTAGGGACCTGCCTTTCCCTCCTCACTGCCACCTTCCGCGGGAAATGAATCCAACCGCTCAGGTGTCCCTGCATGCAGGACTGCCTGGTGCTACCTGTTGCCGCCTGCTGCCACCTGCAGGCCTGCCTGGCCTCGGACACTGTCCCCAGACAGCCAGCACCCGCTCTGTCCTGCCACCAGGCAGGAGCCTTCAGTCCGAGGCCTTCAAAGCGTTTTCCACATCAATGATTATGAGGATTTTTATGGAGAACCACACACTTTTAAATAAATTAAAGGGATCCAAACCAGCCAATTTTCAGCCAGGTGTTGGAGAAGGGGCAAGAAATCGTCCCTACCCCCCGACGTGCTCTGTACGTGGCCTGTTCAAACAGCGCACGGGTTTGAACAGATGTGTTCGCTCTCACGAACGCAAAGAGGGTGGCTCTCAAGGTATGAAAAGGCTGGGTCACAATAATTACAGACCCCTTTTGACCCCTTTTATGAACCTGAAGAGAGATCTGGCCCCAGGCCCAGAAATTAGAGCGTGGGTTCTGGAAATGACCATCCCGAGCATCCACCTCAAATCGCCATTCGGAGTTTGTACTAGGTAGGAAAAGGCTGTTGTTTGTGTCTCACGATTCCGCCCGAGGATTCCGTGTCAGGTTGGCCACGTTGAGCCTGGGCCTCAGGGGCCGGCCTTCAGCCCCCACCCCCACCCCGCCCGCCCCCCTGTGCCGGCTGAGCATCAGCGTCCCGCGTTCAGGCCCTGGGTGCAGCTGCTACCTGCCTTGTGGGAGGCGCGGTGATAAGCCGAGATTCGTGGTCACAACCAACTCCACTGCAGGTGTCAGACCTGGGCCATGATCGGTATGTTTGGAGCAGGAAGGACAGACATGGTCCTCTCCAGGGGGCCTGGGCCCGAGCTGCCATCACGGACCCAAGGGCCAACTCGGGAGCAGCGGCGGCTGCCGAGAGGGTCTGCCGTGGGCTTTCAGGGCTCCCGTTCCTCCAGACCCCAACTTCCTCACCTCAGAGTGGGCTCACTGAGTACCGCGCAAGGCTAATGATGATCGGGTAAGGTAATTTACGTAAAAAACCCCCATGTAGCAAAGCGCTGCATAAAATCTGATCATCTCTTTCCCATCAGACAGATCCCAAGCTGGAAAGATGACAAATGGCAATGGAGATAGCAATGACTTGAGCAAAACTTGACAAACCGGAAGCTTGAGAAGGTGCACATGTGCGTGACACCTGAACTGGTACAATAGGGGGACACTGGCCACATAGGATGAGAGAGCAGTGTCCGAGGGCACACGTAGCCGCACAGGTCAGGTGATGACAGCTGCGTCACTCTGTCTTACAGAAAGAACAATACCGTGACACAGAGGCATCGGTTCACCTAGTCAGGGTCCCTGGATCCCTTCCATCCGTGTGGTAGGCGCCGGGGTGCAGCTGCCTCCAGGCAGGACCACCCCCGGGGACCGGATCAGGAAGCTGAGCTCGGGCTCAGAGCATCACGCGCCAAGGCCGGTGGTGGATGTCCCCACCACACAGAGGACAGAGACGCACCTACTAGACTCCCCCTCGGCCATTTCACCCCTGCAGCCAGGAGGGACTCCCGGCCCGCCCAGTGCTGACGGGTTGGGCAGGCTGTCCCAACTGCACAGGACACGCCGTGCACACTATTCCTGCACATCTCCGATGACTCCTTTGCTCGGCCACTATTTCCTGAGTGCCACCGAGTGCCGGCCACCATTGGGCACCGGGACCAACCAAACCTGTGCCTTCGTGTTGCAGGAGACAGGCTATGGGCGTACCCCTGCAGGTTGTCCGTGCCGCAGATGGTGCAGGGGAGGAACCAGCGGAAGGGACATGTCAGGGCAGAGAAAATCGCCCTTCAGTATCAGGCAGCCAGGGAGGGCATCTCTGCCAGGTGATGGGGAAGCAGGCCCAGCAGCCTCTCAAGGAAAGCGGTCCAGTGGGAGGGGGGCGGCACCCACCGACCCCAGAGTCAAGGGCAGAGCGGGGCAGGCAGGCCACAGAGGGCGGCCAGTGCAGGTGGACTCGTAGCGGCTCGCTGGGATGTCCATGCGGGCTCTGCCTCCGGCGGGCCCGCACGAGTGCCCTTCCCGCCAAGAACCAGGGGTAGCTGACAACAGATCCCAGCTGTGACAGCATCGCCACTGGCGTGGTCTAAGCTGGTGTCAGCTGTCTAAAAGCCACATCGCCTTTCCTCATTTTCAATGGAAAGGCCACCAACGTGATTCATGCAGCTATAGAATCAGGATATGAACACCTTTGCGTTGACAAGTCAAAAGTGGAAGTCCCCAATCTTCTCAGTACGAACACCTGGCGTACCTCCCAGCCTAGGTCCTCTGCCATCGCGGACACTCGCGCACGCACACACGCACACAACACGCGCACGCACACACACACGGCAGTTTGCATTCTTACAGAACTCTCCTGTGGCAGTTTCTCAGTTACTAATGGGCCTTGGAGGTCTCAGCCCGTCAGTGGTCGGTACCAACAGGCCTACCTGCTCCGTGGGACAGATGCACACGCCCTGCAGAATGCGCGCGCCCAAGGCCGCGCGCCGTCTCCTTGGTTCCGCGGTTACACAGTCAGAGTTTCCCAAAGGGAACCCTCCCTGCACCCCACCCTCATCTCGCCAGCGTTCCCTTCCATTTTCCAGCCCATACAGGGCTCTCTGTTTCCCTGTTAAACTTCATTGCTGATTTGGGCTGATCCCTCTGGCCTGTCCAGGTCTTTCTGTGCCTGTTTTCCGTCCATTAGCAATTTCCTCCAAATTTACGTCATCTGTCAGTTTAAATAGCCTGCTCTCCCTATGGTCACTTAAACCAATAAAAATTTTGACTATGGAATAATGCCAGCAAGGCTTCCCTTCTCGCTAACGTCAGCGCATTCACCGCGCAAAGTGAGCCCGCCCGAGTCTTGAGGATAAACACACTGAGCAGCGTTTCCATCATCAGCCAGGTCCAGACTCAAACCGCGCGGGCCGCCGCTCGCTGCCGCCACCTGCTGTGCGCAGGGGAAACTGCAGGGCGCCACCTCCTCCCGGTCCCCTGGGCCCCCTCGGGGGTGGGGACCCGCCCGCGCCGGCTCCTCGGGACACTGCTGTCCCCGCACGGCGCGTCCGGCTCCCGTAAGCCTCCCGCTCCCGCGCTCTGGAGTTCGTCTTTCCGGTCGGTGGCTCTCAGGCTTCTGTGGCTTCGTTAGGGTCATCGTGGCAAGGAACACAAAAGCCCAGGCGCGCGCACGCGCTTTCCTCTCCGAGGTGGCCGGGGGCGATGTTAGCGACCTGCCGTGGTCTCACGGTCACAGGCAGTGGACGCTCCGAGGTGATGGCCAGGGTCAGATGGACAGGACGCCTCTGAGCCTTCCAGA
>NW_011888833.1:3615890-3629736 GCF_000151845.1 Pteropus vampyrus | reverse complement strand
AGCACGAGTCTGCGGGCTGCTCCGGGCAGAGCCTGCCATGGTTCATGACCCAGCCGTGCGCTGAGGCCCCCAGGAGAGACCCCCAGGAGAGACCCCCGGCAGAGGAGGAGGGCTGGGGGTGCACGCGGGGCTCCGCACCCGGGTCCCCTGGGGGCAGGGCTGGCAGAGGGGACCCCCCTTTGCTTTACACGTCTGCATTTACTTTTCAGGGCACATCGTTGTAACTCCGTATTTTTGATGGGAAGTTGACAATGATTGCGACACTGCGTTTCCGCGTGTCACCCCTGGAAGGCCAGTGACAGCTGTGAGGAGGCTACAAGCCTTACGCGCTCTTAGCTCTTTGCTGACCAAGGAAGGAGAAACGGAAACCACTCTCTGGCTCCTCAGAGAATAAAACTGTCCGAAGACCTTCTCGAGCATCCTTCTCACTTTACAAACCCGAGTCCACAAAACTGCCACCTACTTCGCTCGTTCACCTGGAGTCCCTCAGAGAGGGGACTTCAGATGGACCTGGGGATGCTTAGCTTGCTTTCTCCTGGGGTCACCTGAACAGGTGAGGTCTCCAGGACAGGCAGAGGGCTGATCAGGACAGCCCAGGGCAGGTGGGCCATGGCAGCTGCTCCACAGGGGCTGAAAATAAGCAGAGACCCCAGCTTTGCCCCAATTCTGGAGCCAGTGCACCCCTTCCTCGGAAGGGGGTTCTGAGGCCCTTTCCAGCTGTTAGAAGGACCAGCGCCGGTCAGAAGGGCGGGGCCCGGGCTGAACCCCGGGGAGTGACCACGGTGCAGAGTGGCCTGAGCGTAGGGGACTCAGTCACAGGCAGGACGGGTCCGTTTGTGCTCTTGGCGTGTGTCGCAGGTTCCCTGTCAAGTGTGGTGATGTCAACCCTGAGGAGGAAAGACCTTAAATCTCCTCCACCTGGCGGCCAGCGGGTAGGCGGCGCTCCGTCACGGTCACCAGGACCCACGGGAACGAGTGACCGCGGGGACCTTCCTGTCCCCTCAGCGGGGCCAAGTCTCAAGTGCATTGGATCAAGTTTTTAAAAACGTAAAAACCCCTCTGACTGAGACCCCACTAAGCGAGCTGGACTGGAGCCAGGCTGGCGGCGCTATTTATAGTCCCCGGAGCCACCCCGCCGGCAGTCCGCACAGCGCCAGAAGGTCGTGGCCGGTGATCCGGTGTCACCTGGCGGAGGTGGGGGTGCGCATGAGGCACCGCGATTCCCCCGCGGGTGTCAGGGGACAGCAGACACCAGGATGAGCCGTGCCACTCCTTGGGTGTAAGAGGGCAGCGCCGCTGGGCTAAATGCCTGGGGAGGCGGAGGGCAGGACACGGGACGCGGGACGCTGGACGCGGGAGGCTGCTGGGCCGATGCCCGCGCGGGCAGGTGTGGGCATGCACGCGCGGGCGCAGTGCGGGGCGGGCCTGAGGATGTGGGAGGTGGGAGGCGGGGTGCGGCGGCCTGGGGTGTGGCCGGCGGGGGGTCCCCATTTACCTGGCACCTCGTACGCTGGCACAGGTAGGCAGAGAAGGTCTCCGTCCAGAGTGGCGGGCCCCTACTCATTTCCCATGCTGTGCAGAAATGAGAAAAACCTCATTATTGATCAATTTTATGTTTTTGAGTATCAGTGAATTGTTTTTTTTTTCATAATTATTGCTCATCTGTAACTGTATCCAGTGTCACATTTACTCATTAGAAAGTTCAACTGAATTCTTAAAAAAGAAATTCTCCTTTGTAACTAACCCGTTCTGTACGTAGTTTGCATTTGGGATCAGTGCTGGCAATTGTATTAAAATCAAAAACGGTTTTTAAGGTGTACACGGCTCAGGAAGCCATTCTTCTGTTTTGCACCAATAAATTAAACATTGATATGCTGAAAACAATCTACACAGCACGAAAGCATGAGCTGGTTTTATCTAAATCTGTCTAAACATAAGTGAATTTACATATCTTCACTGGGAAGTTCTTCCTGGATGAAATTACAATTATGTATAGAATACATTTAATTGACAAGTTCTAACTATAGAACTTAAATATAGGTTGAAGTGTAGTGTACGGAACAACATTCCATATAAATACCTGTAGCCTTTATAAAAATGAAGTTCGACACATTCTGTACTTACATAGTGTCCTTGTGTTATCGGAGAGTGGGGGCCTCTCCCGGCCCGTTGTCCAGGTTCTTGATGTTACCAACAAAGAGCTGAGGAAGATACCAAAATACAGTAGAAAAGAAAAGTTTTATTAGGAAGGAAAGTCCACTTCCAGACGTGGAAGCAGGCCTGGGCCTGAGCAAGAGAAGCCTGGCTCACAAGGCCTGGTAACAAAGACTTCAGAGTGTTTATCCCTTTTTGCCGTGAGTGGTGACTTAGAGTGGGCTTCCTTGATTGACAACTAAGATTGACAGGACCCAGTGATTCATCATTTTGCATTCCGCGGATGTTTGTTCCCAGAATTCAGTCTGTTGTAATGATATTAATGAACTTCCGGGCATGTCCATCATATTATAATGATGGGATAATGAGGCTCAGGTGAGTTGAAGGTCGTTGGGGGTCTTCATTGCGCAGGTGCCATTGACTGGCATAAACTGGTACCTAAATCTCTGCCTACTGGTCTCTTTGTGTGAGTTAAAAAATGCCTTCTGGCTTGCTTAATTGTGAGTGTATTAGGGCAGACCCCTTCTAGGATAGGATGACCTCAGTGTCTTCGCAGGCAGATCCAAAACCTCCGAACTAACTTTCCTGCCTAGCTCTTTTCTAAGAGCCATGAACCCCCTTATTATTAGTATGGGTGTTGAGGGACGAGAGGTCTCTTCTTCCATATCTGCTTCCTGCTGAGAATGGCCTAGTCCCTGCCTGCAGGGGCTTCATCGAGCTCTTTCCCTTTCTGCCTCAGTCAGGGTGGGGTCTTGGGTTTCCTGCCGAAGTGCCACCTCAGTCCCTCGACAAGGAAAAGATACAAACTTGTTACGTAAATCTATTCATTTCTATTATTGATGTGCTTATTCAGTGGGAAAGGGAAACAGGCTTGGTTACTACAATTCTGAAAGGGTAAAAACAAAGACCTTTGGCTTAAAGACCCCCCCCCACCCCTCAGACTCTAAGGGCCCTGCCTGGCTTAACACGGTTTCTGCTTAACAAGGGGCTGATGACCCTTATCAGTAGCCAGAGGATCTGAGTCGCCAGGGCAGTAATCACCATTTGAGGGAGAGGAGGGCCTTTTTTCCAATGAAAGGAGGGAAGAAAACGTAACTAAGTTTACTAAAAAGATGAACTCTGCAAGAGGTGCCCCATTTCATTTCCTGCTAAAAGATTACGAATTTTACAAGTGACTTCCCGTCTCGGGAGTGTCGTCTGGTGTCTGACGGTCTCTGCCAGAGTCACGCTGGTGTCCCTGGCATTCTGCAGCGGCCTCTCTCGCCGGACCCTGTGGCTCTGAGACTGTCCTGCGCTTTAGCCTTTAACGACCGACTTTTACATCGTTCCCGTGTTTGCCGGTAAAGTCTTTATTAAAAGTAGCTGTTTGGGTCTCATTGCAGTTTAAATAGTCCAGTTTCCTTAAACCTACATGAGCAGTAACAATGGTGACATCAGCGTGAATAAATGTCATGCCTCTGGATATTGAAAATAACCAGTTTCTTACGGCTTCGGCAAAGCCGCATTCCTTAATTTTATAGTTACAATAAAAAAAAAAATTTAAAAAAAAACTCCAGTAGAAGTGTTACTTTTTCCAACACAACCTACGCCTGAACCCAACCGGCTTCTGATGCATTAGCGCCTGCTCCCCTGAGGAGCGGACTGTGCCCCCTTGGCTAGATCCCAGGAATGTGAGGCCTGGGACATCTGTGTTTTAAGCCAGTGTCATTTATTTTAGGCTTTGAGGGTCACCCGCGTTTCACAATGCTCTGGGCACACACCATTGTTTTCTCCTATTTGCAAACAAGTTTTACTTCGACCACCGTCAGGAATGCAGTCATCTGGTCAGGAATGCAGTCATTTATTCCTCGTACTTTCCCGTTCAATTTAGCAGCAAATAGCTGTTATTTGAGCTCTAAAGCAAGAGCAAACACAATTGTCTGGAAGGATGTGTGCTGTTTTAAAGGAACATGGATGGATTTTATTTAAAAATCAGTCTGAGGCCAGCAGTGTGCAGAGCGTCCTGAGGCAAGGTGATGAGCAGGTAGAACATCCCGCTTTAACTAAACGCCGTGATCATGCAAAGGTTGTTTTCAGATATTTGCAGTGCCCATTACAAGGTGACCTCAAGGCTTCGAGCACAAAAGCAGTGACAGCTTCTGTTTCAAGCCGTCACCAGCACGCCCTCCGAAGCACCACCCAGCACCACCAGGTTCTCGGGAGACGGGAGGCCCCTGAGAAGCTGCTCTCAGACAGAGGGACAGGTCCCCGAAGCCCTTAAGTAGCCGCAGTGGTGACAGAGTCAGCAGCAGCAGCAGGAGCACGTGTCACCCTGGTGGCGCTTACAGGATTTCACGCTGAGGAGAGACATTCTCCCGGAAGAGCCGGTTCTCCCCTCCCCTCCTGGGGGACCCGCTGTCCTCACAGGCGGAGGTGGAGTCTCCTTCTCCATTGCTGCGTCCTGAGGCGCAAGCAAGCGAGCAGGAGGAGGCTCCTCCGCATGGCCCCAGGTCACCTGCTGGAACCACTTTCCCCACTTGGTTTCAGAGTCCGGTCTGACCCCAAATCACCTGATTCTGGACCTGGGGTCTTGCAAAAGCACAATGTCAGCTGGTTCCTGCCATGAGGTAGGGGCACAGTGGACAGGGCTTGGGAGACAGAATGGCACACGGGCTCAGCTCTTGGCTCCCACACGCACTAGCCATGAGGTCTTGGGAAAATCACTTAACCTCTTTAAGACCCTGTGTCCTCAACTAGAAATCAGCCCCTTGCTGCCCACGCCATAGGGTTATTCCGTGATGTCGCCAATGGCGACTCCCTAGCAGGTGGTCGGGAGAGGGCGCGTGGGCTTTCCGAGGGGGGCTCCTCCGATGCCACCCCTGGTCTCTGCTCTCACGGCTCCCATCGACTCTGCAGAGGTCCCTCCTGCTGCTTTTTGTGTCCTCATTCCTTGGGGACACTGAATGGCTCTTGCTGGATCAGGAAGCATGAAAGGAAGAGGACCAGAGCGGGAAGCTGTGCAGCCGACGACACCTCGCACGTCTGGCCTTCCCTCCTGGGCCTCATTCTCGGTCTGTTCTCCTGCTCACGCCTCCCTCCCTGCCGTCCCCTCCCACTGGAGACGGGACTCTGCTGCCTGCAGCGCGGCTCATGCAGACCGAACTGTCCTGTGGTGACTGGCCTTTCAGTGGAAGGGGCTTGGGAACCAGCCCAGAGCGGGAACCCCGAGTGGTCAGATTTCCAGAGCATGGGAGCAGAAGGTGGAAGGACTCAGCTTTCCCTCGACTTGTCCCAAGGGGGTGGCTGGACATCCTGGCCGTTCGTAAGGCCGGGTCTGCCCACTGATCACTCCCGTGGGCCAAACTGGATGAGGACCCAGAGTGGCTCGATTTCTGTAACGAGGAATGACCACCCTGAATCCACCCATTCATCCATCCAAGCACATGTTCATGCATTCATTCATTCATTCATTCCTTCACTGAAGACCAGCAGTGAGAAACAGCTACATATCAGTTCTCTAGCAGCGTACAGACTCGGAGTGAGAGACAGCTGTGAACAGAAAAGGGGCTACCTAGCAAACCTGGGGTCTCAGGAGGCTACTCGGTGCCTGACAAGCTCGGTGACTGTGACTGACCACACAGCATGGTCTGATCTTAACCCCCTAACTGGGCAGGCCACAGTGGGCAACTCGCCCCAGGCCTATGGCTTCCTTAGCAAAAGGTCACTCTTTGCCTTAAGTGAGTCCTGAATACCCTTCTCTGCAAATAGGGTCACATGCCTTTGAAATGTCAGAGGAATCTTTCTAAACCCCTCGGGGCACAAACACCTCACCCAGAGCTCCTCCTTGTGCCTCGTGGCCTGCGCCTGTCTGTTTACTGTAAATTTTGCTTTTTATCTGATCCAGATTCCCCTGCTCTGCCCTCCCCTGGCCCCTTCATCTACCACCCATAGATTTCTCTCCATTGATTCTAAATGCACGGATGCCGGTGTAGGACGCCTTCCACAGAGCCTTTCCTAAGCCCGCTGAGGCCTTGCCTCTGGCCATGTCGTCAAACTTTTGCTCAAGTTAACACATACATTTTTCTCTAGGTTTGGATGTTTTCGATCAATGTTGTAATCAAATGACCCAGCAAGTGAAAGGAACAAACAGCTCAGTTCAAAGGAGTCGGGCCGTGGAGTTAGGTGCAGAGGACGCTCGAGGTGGATTGAGCCCTTCCGTGTTCACAGAGCGGCTGGTCATGTCGCCAGGTGGACAGTGGCCAAGAGGGAGGCCAGGGCCAGGGCGTTCGGGCTCTTGGTTGGTGGAAGGAGAGATGGCAGAAAGTTCTGGTGGACTTTGCCCCTTCTCAGGCATGCCCATTGCCAGTGGTCACTATGTAGGGGGGAGGGAGAAGGTCCAGGGTGAGGGTGGGGGTACGGTGGGGGATGAAAGTTTGTCCCCCGGAGGAATCAAGCCCATTATCCCACATGGAGCCCAGGGTGTGAGTGGGTACGGATCTGCTCACCTGCACTGGAAACTCTAGGAAGCAAAGCACAGCCACAAGGGTCCACCTGACGGGAGGCCCCACAGCCCAGGTCCCTTGAAAGAGATTATGAGACCCAGAAGGCACCCACTCCCAATCCGCCTACCAGTAGGGACCCTATTCAAGGGAAGGGAGTTAAATTTGCAATCTCCGAGAAATAACAACATTCATCTAGTGAATTTTTATACCTCAACCCCCAGAGCCGAGCCTGCACTCGACAGTGAGTGGCTGCTAGGTGGGCGGATGGGTGAGTGGATGGATAAATAGGTGGGTGGATGAATGGGTAAATGAATGGGTGGGTGGGTAGATGGGTGGGTGGGTGGACTGAACACAGGGTCAGATGAGCAGCAAAGGCGACCTATGCAGGGAGGTGCCCCAGCCCGGGAATAGGGCACTGGGTCTCAGTCACCAACAGAGGGTGCTCTGCATCGGAGAGAGCCAGGCTGGGCCAGGGCCAGAGTGCCAGGTGTTGCCAGGGTGACAGGAGTCCAGGCTCACTGCAGAGATGGGGTGTTCCAAGTGGGAGCAGGGGCAGGCACTGAACCCCATGTCCACACCCTTGGGCTGGGAAGAGACACCTGTCCTCGTGCCTGGGCCTTCTCTCAGCCTCAGGAAAGGACAGCTGAGCCCTTGTCAAGGGCAGAACCTCTGTGAATAATCTTCTCCAGTCTATCCCCAAGTGTTCCCCACAATGCCTGGCACAGGGAGGCACATGATAAAGTCTTTGCAAATGGAATGAATGAATGAATGAATGAATGAATGAATGCATGAGCGAACAAGTCTGGGAAAACTCAGTCTGCAGGGGACCACCTTGTTCTTAGACTGTGTCGGCATATGCACATCTTAGGCTGTCGTAGAAGCAGGGGTGCAGGATGCAGTTCTAACTAGATGCAGGACAGTCCCTCCGGGAGCAGGAAACCCCAGCCTCGCAAGAGGGAACACGTCTGCCCTGTACACCTGCCAGAGCAGGTGCGGGGACTGAGTGGGACTCGAGCAGGCAGACGGGAGAACATTTTCAGCATTCTTTCCTCAGGAGGACACATACCAAGAGAGGGCACTGCCAGCAGAACCCCAGAAGACCATTTTAGCCGGTGAGTGCCCGAGAAAAGACGTTAGCTTCTCAAGCGTCTTGTGTAGGCAAGGCGTATTTGCTCATTACATCTAAAATAATAAAATTGTTATTTTGAAAACCCCACTCAGGGATTCTATCAATAAAAACAATTAATCAGCTACAAAACTAGCAACTTAAATTTAAGGGTACTTCTCGTCACTTAGAAAATGGCTGTTTTCAGTTGCAATTTAGTCTAGAAAAGATACTGTTACAACATGAAATAAAGTTTTCCTAGTAGTTTTATAAATATTGTGACTTAAGTTAACATTTATGTGCCAAACATCTTCAAATATACTGCTAGAGGGGTTCATTGCTTTTATGTTTTTTACTTATTTACTTATTTTAATTAATTAATAAAAAAATTTTTGTGGTGACATTGGTTAATGAAAACCCGTACGTTTCAGCTGTACACTTTGACAGTGAGGCATAATGTGCTTACAGTGTGTGTTCACCTCCCATAGTTAGATTTGTTTCTGTCACCACAGGTTCACTGCTTTTAGAGTTATTAAAAATCCAAACTCACCCTAAAAAGTTTTGTGAACACATTATAATGCTAAGGCAAAATAGTCCTCTGGGCAATAAGAAATCTGAGAGTGAGTTTGCCTGAGCTTTGAGATGTGATACAAATTAGTAAGAGAGATACATTTTCTGCCCTTAATTTTTACGTGCTCTATTTTAAATTTACTTATACTATCTCCAGGCATTTACCCTTTGAAATCTTGTAACACTGTCCTGTAAAAATTCATTTTGTTGAGGATTCATAAATTAATGTTACAAATAAGAGAAGAAAAAGTTTACAGGAAAAAAAATTTCAGAAAAAGGATTTTATTCAGGATTGCTAAAGAATTCAAGTGTTAATGTTGCGGGGGGCGGGGCTAAACTGAAAAACCACTTAATTTCATAAGGTTAATTTTTAAAGGATGTTTGAGTGGGATTCATAGTTCTGATTCTCCGTGATGGTGTATGAGAAATCTATGCAGGCCTCTTCATGACGTCGGTGAAATGAACCCAATTTCCAAATGCAAGAACCAAACGCCATTAGAGGAAGTCGGGGACACTGGCGGGGTGGCCTTCCTCACTGAGAGCTGCTGCTCCGCCTCCTGGGTGGCCCAGTTCTGCTGTCATAGAGTTTGTCAGGGTGGCCCTTGCCCTGTGCTTTGGCTAGGGCTATGACACTGAAGTCTACTGCTGGAAGAGGGGTCCCAGGAATGACTGTGGTGGGTGCCTGAGCGAGTGCAGTAAGGCGGGCACCCCACAGTACTGATGGCCGGGGCCTAGTGGGAAGGGGGCAGTGGGCTCACACTCCCGGGCTTTGAGGGCCCCATCCTAAATTCAGGGGAGTCTAAGCTATAGCGTTGGGTCATGCCGTGTTTAAGCTTCTTCCAGCCCAGGTGATAGATCTCCAGCACGTTGAGAAAGAGGGACAGGCAGGCCACGGCCAGCATGAAGATGATGAAGATGGTCTTCTCCGTGGGCCTGGAGATGAAGCAGTCCACGGCGTTGGGGCAGGGCCGCTGCGCACATACATAGTTTGGCTTTAGCTGAAAGCCGTACAGGAAGTACTGACCGGCGATGAAGCCCACCTCGAACAGCATCTTGAAGATGGTGGTGAAGACGTAGGTCCGCAGCAGGGCCCCCGCGATGCGGACCTTGCCCCGGTCGTCCCGCACCGGGGGCCTGTCCTTCTGGCCACGGTCACCGTCCCCGTTCGGCTGCTCTGCATCTCGCTCTTTCCTCTTCTGTTCCGTGCGCACGATGTGCAGCACGTGGCCCAGGTAGATGAGGGTGGGCGTGGACACGAAGATGATCTGGAGCACCCAGAAGCGGGTGTGGGAGATGGGGAAGGCCTTGTCGTAGCAGACGTTCTCACAGCCCGGCTGCTGGGTGTTGCAGGTGAAATCGGACTGCTCGTCACCCCACACCGACTCCACCCCGGCTCCCAGCACCAGGATTCGGAAGATGAACAGGACGGTCAGCCAGACCTTGCCCGTGACCGTGGAGTGCTCCTGCGCAGCATCCAAGAGTCTCCCCAGGAGGCTCCAGTCGCCCATTGCTTCAGACTGCCAGCCTGTGAGGGAACGTTGCCTGTTAATACGCAGGTAGCACAGGTGAGCTGCAGGGCCACCACCCACAGGGGCAGGTGTCGCTGTGCATGGGGGTTGGGATGCGGTGTCATTGGGTGGCTGTCCTGCCAATTCCCTCGTGGGCTCTCCCACAGAGCTCTCTGCAGGCGTGTGAGTGCGTGCATGTACATGTGGGTATATGTGTGAGTAAATGTGTGTATGCATGTGTTGTGTACATGTGTGTGGCCTGTGTGCATGCATGCACGTGTGTACATGTGTGCGTGCGTGCGCTCACACATGCATGCAGGTACTGTGTCTTGTGCATTTGTGTGTGTACCGGTGAGTGTGTATTTGTACATGTGTGTGCATGCAACCGTGTGTGCATAAGATTGCACATGTATATGTGTGTACCTGTGCGTGCATATACATATGAGTGCATGGCGTGTATCATCTGTGAGTGTCTGTACATATTGCCCACTACCGTGCCACCCAAGGTTAAAACAAGGTCGGCAGCACCAGTGGCACTGAGCTCATCACCCTACAGAAATGGGATGGAAATCAGACGATCACAGGTCACTTCACTCACTTCAGAGACCAAGAAAGGGAGGTGACCGCCTCAGGGACACGGACCTCTCCCGGCCTCCCGGCCTCACCCCGGTCTCTGCAGGAGCTCCGGGGCCTCGCGTGCAGCTGGCCAGGTCCTCATCCTGCCCCTCCTGTTCCTGTGACATTAGAGCAACTCCCGCCCCGATCGCCACCGCGCCTGTGCCACCGGCAGACGTCCCGCCATGCACTCTGCTCCCCCCTCTCTCACAGTCTCTCTGCGGCTTCGCAAACGTTACGTAAATGGCTCACTGCTGCGCGTCCCCAGGCAGGAGCCCGCGTCTCCCTCTGCGCCGTGGGGACGACGGTCATCCGCAGGGATCGGCCTCTCGGGTGGGGGTGGTGAGACCGTGGGCCTCTTCGTGAAGGTGACAGTGCTCCCCTGACGTGGGGGACCAAGACTACAGGGTGTTCTCGGTGTCACGCTGGGCTCCTTCTGTAACAATGTACGGACCGAAAACATTGTGACTGGGCTGTAATCTCCCAATGTCTGTTTTTGCCTTACTGCTCAGCGCCCAGGGTGCACTGCCGTGGAGTGACTCACAGATCGGAAATCATCCTCATGTTCAATTCTCATGTCACGGACACCAATGCATCATTCACCTCTCGCTGTCTGTCTGTGACCGTTTTTAAATGGCACATTTAAATGGCATATTTAATGGCGATATTTTGATAAAATAAAAGCTGGGGACTCCCCTTGCCCCTAAGGTGGGGTCACAAATGTTCAGGAGAGAGCTCTGCCTCCTGGGAAAATTGTGTCCACTACAGCGCAGAAGGCAAAGCAAATGCTCCCCGTCCTTGTCACCTACTGTCCCCACAGCCCCTAAAGGCAGTGGCTCTAGAGTCACAGAAGCGTTTTCCACTCTTGCACTTGAACGCACGGTATGGCATACAGGTCAAGAGTCGGGTCCTGGCATTGTCGCTAGAGGCTTTCTTTATAAACTCTAAAAGCTTTCTTTGCGGGACGTACGGAGGCGACAGCCTTCCTACGACACCCACCAGCTGTGCGGAGCACCTGGCGCCTCTGCTCGCGGGGTCCCGCCCACCCTCCCGCGCGGCCGCGTGTCCGCTGAGCGCTCCAGGGGCTGCGGAGTCCGGGACCCTCAGACCTGAAGTTCTGGAGCAAGTCCTGCTCCCCGACCCCCGGGAGACACCCCAGGAAAGCATCCCCCAGCCCACGGCCACCCCCAGGAAAACCTTCACTCCGCTGAGAACCCGGCTCTGCAGGCACCTCCAGCGCCCAGGGGCCTCAGTTCCCACGAAGGGTCCCCGAGCGTCCCCAGGCCGCGCTCCAGTCCGGCTGCGCCCACGGCTCCCACGGATTCCCAGAATCCCCAGGGGCCAGCGCCCCACGAGCTTCGGGGGCCTGGGCCGGGGTTGCAGCCCCACCTGCCTCGCTCGCTTACCCGCTCAGCTGGCCCGCGCGCCTCCGAGTATGGCTCCCGCCACTCTGGACTCTTTGGACCGAGACCTTCTCTACCTGTACTGGAGCCTGACGGTGCCAGGTAAATGCGGGACCCACCACAGGCCACACCCTGAGACCGCCCCGCCCCGCCTTCCATGTCCTCACACCTGCCCTGCACATGCACCTGCACCCGCATCCCCACCTGCATCTCCATCCCCATCAGCACCCGCATCCTCACTCGCACCTGCAATTCCACACAAACCCACATTCCCCCCTCCCCCAACCTCGAGTGCGTCCCCAGTTCCCAGGAACCTGAGCGAGGCTGGGCGTCCGGCCTTCATGGCCGCTGTCCCCTGACACCTGAGGGGAGGCGCAGAACCCCACGGCCCGCGAGTCTCCACCAATCACCCGGCCCAAGGCTCTCGGCCGGGAAGCAGGTGCAGACACCTGCAGGGCGGCCCCCTCCCCAGGCCCCGGAGCGGCCCAGCGGGCGCAGCAGGTGCCCTCCGGCTGTGGGCGGGGCTATGGGGACACTGCCCCGGGATCCACGAATAGCGCCGCCAGCCTGGCTCCGGTCAGGCTCACTCAGCGGCCTGCAGTCAGAGGGGTTCTTGCGTTTTTAAGCCCTTGTTCCGATGCGCTTGTGACTTGGCCCCGCTGAGGGGACAGGAAGGGTCCCCACGGTCACTCGTGCCCATAGGTCCTGGTGACCGTGACGGGGCACCGCCTCCCGGTGGAGGAGATTTAAGGTCTTTCCTCCTCAGGGTTGACATCACCACACTTGACAGGGAACCTGAGACACAGGCCAAGAGCACAAACGGACCCGTCCTGCCTGTGACTGTGTCCCCTAGGCTCAGGCCACTCTGCACCACGGTCACTCCCCGGGGTTCAGCCCGGGCCCCACTCTTCTGACCGGCGCTGGTCCTTCTAACAGCTGGAAAGGGGCTCAGAACCCCCTTCCGAGGTAGGGGTGCACTGGCTCCAGAAATGGGGCAAAGCTGGGGTCTCTGCTCATTTTCAGCCCCCGTGGAGCAGCTGCCATGGCCCACCTGCCCTGGGCTGTCCTGATCAGCCCTCTGCCTGTCCTGGAGACCTCACCTGTTCAGGTGACCCCGGGAGAAAGCAAGCTAAGCGTCCCCTGGCCCATCTGAAGTCCCCTCTCTGAGGGACTCCAGGTGAACGAGCAAAGCAGGCGGCAGTTTCATGGACTCGGGTTTGTAAAGTGAGAAGGATGCTCGAGAAGGTCTTCGGACAGTTTTATTCTCTGAGGAGCCAGAGAGTGGTTTCCGTTTCTCCTTCCCTGATCAGCAAAGAGCTAAGAGCGCGAACGGCTTGTAGCCTCCTCACAGCTGTCACTGGCCTTCCAGGGGTGACACGTGGCACAGCTTCTGTGCCTAGGCTCTCGCCGAGTGCAGTGAACCACCCCACATCCTGGGCACATCCTTTCACAGAAATACAGCGATCCGATTACGACGAACGCGGTAGCTCTTAGAACTTTCTAGAAACTTCTGTGATTTAATCCGGCGTCTTCCATTCGACACGGCGTGTTGGGCATATTCTTTCCATTAAATAACACCGTTTTCATTCACCTACACAGCTAACGCCCTTAAAAACACCTTTCGATGTGCTTTTACCAAGGCCGTGAGATGCCGCAGAGTGAGGCGAACACGTTTATTCTCCGAAATCGGGTGTTGTCTGCTCGCGTGGGCGGCCGGCACGCGCAGACGCACCCGCGTTCTGCTTCGTGAGCGAAGGCAGCACCGTGCATCGGAAGAGCCATTGAAAGAAATCGCATTACTAGTCACCTGCAAAACTGGCTTTCGTAGAACTTTGGTAAGATCGTCTATAAAGAGCGTATTAAAGGAAACGTTCCCTGAACCATCGCTACCCGCGGGCGGAGGCTGCGTCTCTCTTGGAAGCATCTGCTACATACAGTGTGTTCTCCACGCCTGGGTTGGGATATGATTTTCTTTTCATGAAATAACAGGGCTTGCACACACACACACAC
>NW_011888833.1:3602169-3615840 GCF_000151845.1 Pteropus vampyrus | reverse complement strand
CATCTCGCCAGCGTTCCCTTCCATTTTCCAGCCCATACAGGGCTCTCTGTTTCCCTGTTAAACTTCATTGCTGATTTGGGCTGATCCCTCTGGCCTGTCCAGGTCTTTCTGTGCCTGTTTTCCGTCCGTTAGCAATTTCTTCCAAATTTACGTCATCTGTCAGTTTAAATAGCCCGCTCTCCCTATGGTCACTTAAACCAATAAAAATTTTGACTATGGAATAATGCCAGCAAGGCTTCCCTTCTCACTAACATCAGCGCATTCACCGCGCAAAGTGAGCCCGCCCGAGTCTTGAGGATAAACACACTGAGCAGCCTTTCCATCACCAGCCAGGTCCAGACCCGAACCGCGCGGGCCGCCGCTCGCTGCCGCCACCTGCTGTGCGCAGGGGTAACTGCAGGGCGCCACCTCCTCCCGGTCCCCGGGGCGCCCTCGGGGGTGGGGACCCGCCCGCGCCGGCTCCTCGGGACACTGCTGTCCCCGCACGGCGCGTCCGGCCCCCGTAAGCCTCCCGCTCCCGCGCTCTGGAGTTCGTCTTTCCTGTCGGTGGCTCTCTGGCCACTGTGGCTTCGTTAGGGTCACCGTGGCAAGGAAAACAAAAGCCCAGGCGTGCGCACGCGCTTTCCTCTCCGAGGTGGCCGGGGGCGATGTTAGCGACCTACCCGCTGGCCGCCCGGTGGAGGAGATTTAAGGTCTTTCCTCCTCAGGGTTGACATCGCCACACTTGACAGGGAACCTGCGACACAGGCCAAGAGCACAAACGGACCCGTCCTGCCTGTGACTGTGTCCCCTAGGCTCAGGCCACTCTGCACCACGGTCACTCCCCAGGGTTCAGCCCGGGCCCCACCCTTCTGACCGGCGCTGGTCCTTCTAACAGCTAGAAAGGGGCTCAGAACCCCCTTCCGAGGTAGGGGTGCACTGGCTGCAGGAATGGGGTAAAGCTGGGGTCTCTGCTTATTTTCAGCCCCCGTGGAGCAGCTGCCATGGCCCACCTGCCCTGAGCTGTCCTGATCAGCCCTCTGCCTGTCCTGGAGACCTCACCTGTTCAGGTGACCCCAGGAGAAAGCAAGCTAAGCGTCCCCTGGCCCATCTGAAGTCCCCTCTCTGAGGGACTCCAGGTGAATCAGTGAAGCAGGTGGCAGTTTCATGGACTCGGGTTTGTAAAGTGAGAAAGATGCTCGAGAAGGTCTTCCGACAGTTTCATTCTCTGAGGAGCCAGAGAGTGGTTTCCGTTTCTCCTTCCCTGGTCAGCAAAGAGCTAAGAGCGCGTAAGGCTTGTAGCCTCCTCACAGCTGTCACTGGCCTTCCAGGGGCGACACGTGGCACAGCTTCTGTGCCTAGGCTCTCGCCGAGTGCAGTGAACCACCCCATATCCTGGGCACATCCTTTCACAGAAATACAGCGATCCGATTACGACGAACGCGGTAGCTCTTAGAACTTTCTAGAAACCTCTGTGATTTAATCCGGCGTCTTCCATTCGACACGGCGTGTTGGGCAAATTCTCTCCATTAAATAACACCGTTTTCATTCACCTACACAGCTAACGCCCTTAGAAACACCTTTCGATGTGCTTTTACCAAGGCCGTGAGATGCCGCAGAGTGAGGCGAACACGTTTATTTTCCGAAATCGCGTGTTGTCTGCTCGCGTGGGCGGCCGGCACGCGCAGACGCACCCGCGTTCTGCTTCGTGAGCGAAGGCAGCGCCGTGCATTGGAAGAGCCATTGAAAGAAATCGCATTACTAGTCACCTGCAAAACTGGCTTTCGTAGAACTTTGGTAAGATCGTCTATAAAGAGCGTATTAAAGGAAACACGTGACAGCACGTTCCCTGAGCCATCGCTACCCGCGGGCGGAGGCTGCGTCTTCTCTTGGAAGCATCTGCTACATACAGTGTGCTCTCCACGCCTGGATTGGGATACGATTTTCTTTTCATGAAATAACAGGGCTTGCACACACACACACACGTAGGGAGCTGGTGTTCCGTGAGACGTTTTTGTACGTGTGCCTTTAGAGAATCATTAAAGGCAACGCACCGTGGTGAACACAACTTCCACAAGGAAGCGACTAAATTCTATTACCCTTAGAAACGCACCTGCCACATCCACCTCCGAGGAGCTTCGACGCTGCTCCGCGCAGCGTGATGAAGTCTCACGCCGTCCTGAGCTGCCCCAACCTTCATTTCCTCGCGTGGATCCCCCTCCGTCTCCAGATGCCACTGACGTTTGTGCTGGTCCCTAGCTTTGCCTCCTCCAGAAGACGAGGTAGTTCGAGCCGTGTACGCGGCCTTTACAGATGGGCTTCTTCCTCTTCGTGGTACGAAGTTAGTTAAGTTTCCTCCATATGTTTTGAAAGCTTCGCAGTTCATTTCTTTCTAGCGAAGGAGAACATTGCAGTCTCTGGATGGACCACATTTTGTGTTTCCATCCAAATACTGAAGAGCTCCTCGGTCACCTCTACATATGGCAATTAGAACCACGGCTGGTATAAAGGTCCGGTTTTGTGGGCACGTATGTTTGCAGCCACTTTGGGTGTCTACCAAGGAGCGTGCCTGCTGGATCGTAAGGTAGAAGTGTAATGAGTTTTGTGAGAAATGACCAAGTGATCTTCCAATGTGGCTGCACCGTTTCGTACTTCGCCAGCGATGAATGAGACAGACCTCCAGTTGGTTCACATTGGTGGTGTCGACCTTCCAGGTTATGGCCATTCTAACGGGTGCGTGACAGTACCTCGTTGTTTTAATTTGCATATCCTTGATGACCAAGGATATGGAATGTCACTTTATATACTTTCTTGCCATCACATATCTTCTTTGCTGAAGTGTCTGTTAGGTCTTTGGCCCGTTTTTAATTGAGTTGAGTGTTGCCTTAGCGTTGACCTTCAAGTGTTCTTCGTATATTTTGAATGATGGTCGTTGATCGTCTGTGTCTGTGGCAAATATTTTCTCCCAGTCGGTGGCCGGGCTTCTCATTCTCCTACATTACCTTTTGTAGAGCAAACGATTTTGTAGTTTTAATAAAATTAGCTTACCAATGATTTCTTTTATGCATCACGCCTGTGGTGTTCTATCTAAAAAGTCACTGTCATATTTATGATCATTTAGTTTTCTCTTGGGTCATGTTATGGTTGTTTTATAGGTTTGTATTTCACAGTCAGGTCAGTGATTGATTTTGGGTTGGACTTTGTGCACACTGTGAGGTCTGGGTCTAGATTCACGGTTTTGCACATGGAAAGTCAACTGCTCCAACACCGTTTGTTGAAAGGACTATCTTTCCTCTATTTTTTGTATTTGACTCTTGGTCAAAAATTAGTTGACTATATTTCTGTGGGTTGATTTTTGGTCTCTCTCTTCCAGTCTATATGTGTGTCTGGCTACTCTTGCACGAATGCTTTTGCTTGTACCTTTCTAGCAAGCCTCGCCGTTGAGTAGTGTGAGCTCTTTAACTTTGTAATACTCCTTCCAAATCGCGATGACCGTCGCATGGTTTTGTAGCCGTTTTAGCAACATTAGTTCCACCGTTTCATGAACACAGTAGATCTTTCCATTTATTTGTGCCTTTTCCAATTTCTTCCATTCGTATTTTGTAGTTTTTCATTTACAGAACTTTTCATCCCTTGGTTAAATTTATTCCTAAGTATTTTATTGTGTCTGACGCTGTCCTAGAGGAGATTATTTTCTTTATTTCTTTTTCAGATAGTTCTTTGTTAGTGTATAGAAACGTAACTAATTTTTCTGTGTATTTCGTAACCACACGACCTTACTGTACGTGTTTATTAGTTCTCACAGTTTTTGGTAGGATATTTAAGGTTTTCTACAGATAAGATTACATCATCTGCAGATGGAGGTGGTTTTGCTTCTCCCTTTCTGGTTGGATGGCCTTCATTTCCCTTTCCTGCATAACTGCTCCAGCAGCGTCTCCCCGTAGCCAGAAAAAACGTGGTCAGATGCCGACACTTGCCCTCCTCCATGTTTTAGAGGATGAATTTGTCCGCCGTTCGATGTTGAGTATGGCGTCAGGCATGGGCTTGTCATACACGCCCTACATTTTGTCAAAGGATCTTTCACCTTACCTGACTTGTTGAGAATTTTATTTTTAAACGGTGTTGAATTGTTGGGGTCAGGGTCAGGGTCGAGGACAGGGTGAGAGGTCAAGGTCAGGGGCAGGTTCAGAGGTAGGAACAGGCAGCTCAGCTCTGACATATGAGCACCCAGTAGAGGTGTGTGGATTTATACAGGACTAGGTGCTGACCACCTGCCAGCCCCAACCCCCCCCCCCTCGTGGGCCCTCCTAGGACAGGCTGGTCCTTCCACAGGCAGCGGTGGACAGTCAGGTCCAGGCAGGCCAGCCCTAGGCCTCTGGCCCTCCAGGTGGTCATCTGCACCCCACGGCTGGAGCCAGCCTGGCCTCGTCCAGCCCCCCAGCCAGCGACAGAGCTGACGGGGCTGCTGGGCACAGGGACAGCCACTTGGGCAACCCAGAGGGTTTCAACCTGCAGGACCCACGGGATTGAGATGAGCACCTCCTCCATCACAGCCTCAGCCTTCGAGAGCGGCGAGGACCCTGCAGAGGCAAGTGGGGCCCCGGCCACGACCCTCCGTCCCCCGCCTGTAACAAACCCCTGCCGCTGGCACCCCAACAGCACGCGTGTCCAGCCCGCAGTGTGGAATGATCCCCTGTCCCCTGGCCTCCGGAGCTGAGGGCCCTCCTGCTGCCATGGGAGGGCACCGGGGACCGGGGCCAGGGGCTGCAACTGACTCCGTGACCTCCCCGGGCAGTTCCTGAGCCAACCCTGTGCTTAGATGGACCCCGCAGTCACCACGCCCGGGAAAGTGGGGTGCACACCGCCCGGGAGGACCAGACCGACGGGGCCCGAGGGCCGAGCGCCTGGGTGCGGGAAGGCCACGGGGGGCAAATGGCAGCACTGCCCGCCCCCCGTCGCCCCTGGCCTCTTACACCCCCTAGAGCTGGGGAGGCCGGCCGGAGCTGGAGCAGAAGGGGCCTTGGGGACCCCATTCTGCGTGCAGCATTTGCAGAGGGGCTGAACACAGGCTGCCTGGGCAGCTGCCGGAACGGCCACCCCACCCCCCATGCCGCTGTGTTGAGTGGACCCGACAGGTAGGGCCGAGCCCTCAGCTTCGTCCTGGCACAGTGTCTCATCCAAGGCCTGGGCCACTGTCAGGCTCAGAGGGCTGACCTCGTGCGGGAACTTCACGCCCTGGGAGGCCTACAGGTGTCCAGAAAACCTGGAAACACGGTGAGGGGTCAGCCGGACCACAGGCCACACACGCAGGAGGTGCTTGGGTACCTGGAGAGGCGGCCCTGCCAGTAGAGAATAACTTTCCTTCATGACAAACCCTGAGTGTTATCCCCTTGATGCCCACAAGATGGCAGCAGAGAATAACTTTTCATCATGACAAAGGCTAAATAAAGTGTTATTCCCGAGATGTCCACGAGATGGCAGCAGAGACCTACTTTTCATGATGACATACTCTCGGTTGTTATTCCTCAGTTGCACACGAGATGGCAGCAGAGAAGAGCATTTCCCTGCTTAGGGGCTTTGCCCACTTCTATCCAGACCCCTGTAAGATAACTCTCGTTTTAGGCCCGTCACATTTAGTTATAGCATCTAAAATATATCTTAATAAAATTTATAATTTTTTTCTTAAAGATCCCATACATCTTTTATTATACTTACTTTATATTAAAATGTGTTCGATGACTGTTATAAATTTTACTGTTGTAAATTTTTAAAAATTAAATTTTCTAACTGATTGTTGCTAGTACATAATTAGAGCATCGATGTTTGAATACTGATGTGTCCAGAACTTTTTCCAACCCTCTTATTCCTGTCAGTGATCATTCTGCGATGTTCCGTGAAGATAATCGTATCGTCTTCGCAAATAAGTTTTGTTTCTTTCGTTCTAGACCTTATGCTGTTAGTTAGTTAGTTAGTTAGTTAGTTAGCTAGTTAGTTAGCCCGTGGTCAAACCCAGAGGGCTGACGGCTGACACCTGGGGAGATTCTGGGGGCCCTAATGTCTCCTTGGATAGGACTGGGTCCCAGGCCCACCCTAAACCAACCACACCAGAGGGCGTGGGTTCAGCTCGGAGCTAGGACAAAGCCACTGTCCTCAGCCACGTGGGGGAGGGGCCCAAGCCGATCAGAGCTCAGCGGGAAGGAAGAGGGGGTGTGGGAGAAGCCACCCCAGGACCTGCCTCAGTCAGCAGTGTCATCACGAGAACGCGGGCGGACACAGCTATGTCCCCTGCAGGCCCCGCCACTCGCCCCGGAGTGACTCTCTCTCTGGTTCCAGTTAACCCAAGACCAGCCGTTCAGTCCCTCTGTGAACCTAGGGGGCGGCGTTGTCTGTGAGTCAAGGGGCAGTGGTCCTTTTGGCAAGTGAGATGCCTACGGGTCCCCTGTCCTCAGCCCCACACCTGTCCCAGTGTGTCCTCAGGTGGGGTCAGACACCGATGCCTGGACCTGAGGAAACACGCGGCAGTGCCCGTAATACTGTCCCTTTCCCCTCTGTCACTCACTCCTCGTCCCGGGCCCTCGGGTCTGCGAGGTCCCGCGTGTGTCTTCCTGCCCAGGTGCTGTCTGCCGCGCGGGTTAGACCTCTCTCTTTCGAATGACGTATGTGTGTAGTTTTATATCTTGATCAACGAATCCCATCTCGAATGTGCAGAGTTATGTCCCTGTGTTAATACGTCCAGTTCTTCGCCTGCTGTCCGAGCTGTCACCTGGTGTCTATAACCTGTGGCCGGAGCCGTGTCTCACTGAGTGACTGGGTCCTGTATTTTCTTCTATTCTAAGGCTCATTCTTAACATCTTCCTACTCCTTGTCGGCCTCCTTGTAAACCTCTGAACATAGAATCACTACGTATCTTCTGACATTTTTTGTAAGCTGTTTTCTTAATGTTTGGAGCACACGTTGATGCCTACTTTTCGACAAAGTCTTTGACAGCTTTGCCAGTTTGTCACACGGGTTCTTGGGTGAGTCAGTGCTATAAATATTTATTTTAAAATAATCCTTACAACCCTACAAAATAGGCATTGTCCTTATTCTGTATATATATTTATTAAAAACAAAAAACCAAAAAAAACAGAAGCCTAAAGATTAAGTAATTTGTTCAAAGTCATCCAAGTTGATCCCAGACCTGACTTCAAAGCCCAGCTGTTCTCCTGGGATTCCGAAATCTGTGCACCAAATGACAGTGTCAGTCAAGATGGACTGTTAAAATTCTCAGATTTTAAAAAATGCTTCTGAGGACACTGAGGTGACATGGTGCACAAACGGGGGGAGTTCAGGTGAGCGACACCCCAGAGGGAAACAGTGAGCCGGGAAGCCGGGCTCCAGAGCGCTGGACGGACCGTGTCGTCTGGCAGACGCCGGGCACGGAATAAAGCCCCACACGACAGCCACGTGGCACGTCGGGGCACACGCGGCAGCGGCCGGAGCCTGGGGGCCCAGCTCTGCCACGGCCAGGCGCCCCGCACCCCGGAGCCGGCGCCCTCCCCACGGCGACCAAACGAGCGAGGATCCGCTCACCACGCTGCACGCCGCCTCACACCCACACACGCCCGAGAAACGTCTGTGAGAAATAAAATCAGACACTGAACGACATCCGAACGCGGTACAACTATGCTCCGGAGCCAGCGAGAGTCTCTGCCTAAGACTCTTGAATCACCTCCAGGGCCATAAGAAATGTGTGTGCGCGCGCTTGTGTGTGTGCGTGTGCTTGTGTGTGTGTGCGCGTGTGTGCGCGTGTGGGCGTTTGCTCACTCAGCTCTTTTTGTATTTGGCTGAATCGCAGGAGAGACCGACACGCCTCTTCCCAACTGCTGATTCACTGTGTCTACTCTGTATTTCCTAAAAGTCGTCATTTTGATAAAAAGGCAGAATATAAAAAATAATATTAAAGGACAACATTTGACACCATGGTCAGAGATGACAAAATAATAATAAATCTGTTTTCATACGCTCGTAGTGGTTTAAACCTTACTATCTAAGAAATAACTCACTTACTTTTTTCCAAGAACTGTCTTGCAAGCCACTCCCTCCCACCACGTCTGTAAAAGAGCTTCATATATAGTACATTCTTCTGAAGGCCGCCAAGTGTCCGGAGGGGATATGCGGAGTCACAGCCAGTCACCTCCTACACCCACGTCCGGGAAGCCCCCTCCGGCTCGGCCAGGGAACGTGGGCCTGGACGCAGGCCGCAGTCTGCAGTTGGGTCCGACCTTAATTACAGCTTATGTTCCCTCCTCTCCAGCCCTCGTCCCACCCCGCTGTCTGTCTGTCTAATGAGCAACTATACTATGGAAATTTTAGTGGAAAGAAACTGAAGACACACTCGCAACAGTTACCAGGACGGGCGGTATGAAGGCACACTGAATTTTAGTTGACTGCTTCTCTTCGATTTTGCTAAAATATAAAATAAAGGCTGGAACAATACCGAATTTCCTGAAGAATGTAATGAAGTAAATTGGAAGAAAAAAGGGAAAAACAGTCGAGAGATAAAAAAAATAGGAAAATACACCAAAATTATGAATAGAAGTCACTTAAAAGAAGGGAAGTATTCTACAACAGATGAAGAAAGTTTTAATTCCTTTTCACATTAGACAGTGTGCATGACAATCAGCTAACAGAAATTACTGTACAGGTCCAGGTGACATTAAACCAAGGATAAGCGTCATGAGAAAACCCCGTTTAATGAGCATGATGATGTTAGATACTATTATTTTTCATGACAGGATAAGATACGACTCATCGTGAAGAGAAAGCAAATGGTGGAGATCAAGGAGACGCGCTGAGGCTTTAATACGGCAGAGAAGCCTGCCCGGTCCAGACGCTTAGCAAAGTCCAGGGCGACTGAGGTGAAAGAGGCGAGTGAGATGCCCAGGGCCGGGCAGCCCCGCAGGCCGGCGACTCGGGCTGCGTTTCATCACCGGGTCTATGCGGCTTCCGCCTCTGGGTCAGTGGGCTGTTGTTTTGGCAGAGGGACCTTCAGTAGTAGCCTCGGCTGTGATCAATCATTTTTCAACCATCAGGCTTCCAGGAAACTGTTTTAAAAGGGGTAGTTGAGTATTTTCACGTTACATTGTTAAGGCATCTAAATTTTTGGTGTTTTCCGTCTATAATTTTACTGCTACTTTTTATTCTTTTTTTTCATTTTTGCACAATATTAAGTATTACGTGACATAAGCCTTTCTCTACTAATAAACAAGGTTATCCATTTGCAAACTCTACATTGAGGTCCTGTGAAAGGAAAATTTAGAATGTGGGAACACACAGAAAAAAGATATTGAAAACCAGGAGAGAGTATTTTGAACCATCGTACACATTCAGTCACCATTAGCTGATAGTCTTTAACTTTGGCAAAACAGAAGAGGAATTAGAATTAAAACAGATATGAGAAATATCTTCTTACAAAAGAAGAGAGCCATACATGCCTTGCTTACCAATTAAGCACCTACTAGATTCTTCTTTAGTCGACACTCACAGAGTTCACATTTGAGCAGGTGAACAAAGCGTGCAAATACCTAACACCTCCGGAATATAACATTGAGAGACCACATGAAAGGCCTAGTTAGGCTCGGCCCCTATGCTATTTGTCTAAATTGCCAAGGCCAAAAGCGGTTTATTTTGTTTTTTGAAAAGACTGACGCAGAATGACCATAGTGAAGATAAGTCGTTAATTATTCAAATTTTTTTTTCCAAACAATACTGGTAAAAATTTATACTTTAACGGGGATGAATCAATAGCTTGATTTCAACACAAATCCCATCATCTTTAATACGAAATTGAAACCTGGGAGTCACGACAGAAAGATAGTTAAAGAACTCAGTTGTCGGGAAATCGCTCATCAATATCAAGATCAATACTCAGAGGGAAGTGGAGTCTCGAGTTCCGTGCACACGGTCGACGGGTTAAGTTCACTCGACAATCACCCATCAACGGCACCAGGGCTCATGGGAGGCACACACGCAGACCCACAGAGCGGCCGGGGAGCTAAGAGTCGGCCCTGAGGTGACACCTGGGCCAGGTAATGACACAAACAGCTGCAAAAAGGCTCAAGCCAAAAATGTGGTCTTCGAAATGGCAGACATGTTGGGGAGGTACAGAGCAACACTTTTTAGACCCCGGAGTGTTCTAGCCCGTTGAGACTGTCATTAGCCGTCGCTTGAACTCATCGCTCCAGCCCCGACTGCTGAGCATGTTCACAGCGGACCTCGTGTCTCTGCAGTGTTATGGGACACTAGGACACTACATCCAACCTGGCTCTCTGGCCGTTTAGCACGGAACACACACGTGCCGAATGAATGAAAATATTATGCCTTTAAGGGAAAACAAACATTTTGCCGCTGGGTTTAGAGAGCAAAGCCCACTTTATTTAAACAAAGATATATTAAAGTAGACCACTTCAGTCGCCTGCACGTTTCTGATGATCAGACTTCTTTTTTAAAATGAAAATCCTTTTGAAACAAACCTGCTGGTGTAGATGTGGCCACAGGGGGGCGCCGCTGAGCTGCGCGCCTCCAATCACCTAAGGAGCCGTGACAGCTAAGAGTGTTACTCTGTGCTAAAGGCCAGGAATGTGTAAACAAACGCATCTGATCCTCCCAACCTGCCGGGAGGCGCTACTGCCGGTTCCTCACCATTATTATTTTTTTTTTTTTGATGAGGAAACTGGGACGACTTGCCCGAGGTCACACGCCCGTGAGCAGTGAGCTAGGATGCCACTTAGCCAGCCCTGGGCTCAAACGTGCTGCTTCAACCACTGCACGACCCTGTCTCTCTAGTGTCACCCAGTCAGTCACCTGAATTCCTGCACAAATGCAATGATATCAGTTAAGCCAAGCTGAAAACACTTCCTCATTATTATATCTGAAAACTCATTCGCATAAACGTTTCTTAGTTTGTGTGTCTGGCTTTAACTTTAAAACAGGACATCTAAATGATGTTATCCAGAAGTAAATGAAATTATATCTATAAAATAATGGGGAGGAACCCCTACCTGTAATGAAATCGTTTATTTCACAAGGCAGTAAACACTTATCACGATAATTACATTAAACAGAAAGCAAAATGTAACATAGACATCGAAAAGCAGGCAGAATTCATACTGAGGCTGAAGTTATAATTTTTTAGTAAAATCAGACGTCGGCATGTAAACACATGGATAACGCGACCGTGAGACAGACGTTCAGTCCCGTCACAAAGGCGACTGCTAGCCCCTCGCATGACATTTCCATGTAGGAACCGTCCTTGGTAAATTAGGCGTGGAATGTTTGGACTGCTGACCCGCCTGAAAAGAACCGGTGAACTCGTTCTGTGCGTTTCAACACAAAATGAAGGCTTTACTGCATTGTTCTAAAAATTCTGATCCAAGGCAGATAGAACACATCAAAGGAAGCCCTGGGAGCTTCCTCCCAGGTGAGCCGGTCGCCACTCACGTGACCTCTGCAGCCTTGGCTCCAGCTGGTTCTTATCGAATAGTGAGAGCTGCGGAAAGACTAGTTTGTGCTTCTTAAGACTAAAACGTGCCACGCCAGAGTACTGAAGTTTAAAACTTAAAACAAACACACTGGGAGAAATCTAATCCTCGGTAAAGAGAAATGGCATTGGAAAATTAGTTTCAGTTACCAGTAATTAACAGAGAATATGATAATGTTCCAGTATTTGTATCCATTAAAACCTACATTTGAGGCCAGAAACAACAGGTTTAACCGAGATTTGTAAATGAATCTATCTATTAATACAGAAAATAACAAAATCGTTATTCCTCAGTCAAAGTGGAGAACAAAATTTTTAAGGAAAATAATTTAAACATTAAGCATTTACTTTTGGACAATGGTGATTCGTTCCTTTGGCATTGTTGGGGTTTTTTTTTTTTTTTTTTTTTGAAGTCAGTCGGTAAACATTACAGAAGGCACAACTTTAATTCGCTTTACCCAAAACACTCAGAAAAAACTGGAAAAACCACGTATATTAGAAGATGCTACACTATACTAATCCGGGAGCTGGGAAGGTGCCCAGAAAAAATCAAAGGACAAACCGGTGGGAGGATGGGTGACAGAAGAGGTCACGCTGGGGTGTCGACAATCCTAGTGTGATGTGCCGTCTCCTACAGAAGCTCCTGTTGCCAGGTAATAACTGTCAACACGCAGACTAGTTTAAAACACCCCGAAGAGGAAGGGGGGGAGGAGGATGGAGGGGAGCAGAGCACTTTCCTTTTGCCTTTGTGAGTGTTCGAAATGAGGACGATGAATTTGATAAACCTGTGCCCCCTGGGGACTCAGCACAGCAGAAATGATCAGCGGAGACGAGAATCCCAGTCATGTCTCCCCCCGCCCCTCCCCCGGCACGCCCTCGTTCCTTCTGCCTCTAGTGCCCCCAGATCCTTCTTCTTCTAAAACAAAGGTCGAATAAGCCTCTCACACTTGAGTATGAATCACTTTGAATCCATCACAGCCAAAATTGTTCGACAGACTATTTCCGATCAAAATGGCAGTGGTCCATAGCTACGAAGGCAAGTCACAGCAATTATCTGAATCACGGGAAAAAATATTCTAAAAAAAAATTTAAGTAGTTTTTTGGGATGCGGAAAGTTGAGCGTTCTAATAGTTTTTGCGTGACGGTCCTGGTCTCAGGGATGATAATACCGATAACGAGATTTATTGGCTGTTCGCCATGTGTCAGACAAGCGAACAAAGCGGATAACATCATCTTTGTTTTCCAGACGAAGAAACTGAGGCTGAACATCTCGCCAAAGTGAACTGGAAGACCGAAGACAGCTCTGAGCATCTCTGAGCCCAAGTGCCCAAGGCTACAACTGAGAAGGTTTCTCAGCCTCGGCGCGATTGATGTCTGAGACAGGATAGCTCTTCGTGGTGGGGGCCGCTTCGCGCCCTGTCGGATGTGTAACGTCATCCCTGGTCTCTCCCCACTGGGTGCCAGTGGCACCCTGCCCTCTGACAAGTCATGGCAGTAAAAGAATATCCCCAGACACTGCCTCATGTCGCCCAGGGACCAAATCGCCTTGGCTGAGAATCACGGTGTGAAGCCCTTGTTGAAACATCAAGCCCACATGGGGATCGGTTATCCACGCCTGCCACGGGCGAAGGATCGAGCTGGGGACAAAGGGCGTGGGCAGAGCTAAGGCACAAGGTGCCACATGTTTCATATCCCCAGTCTAATGCCCTTGAAGTTTCACCAAGAGCTCAGCCTCGTTGTGAACACCAAATGAGGGGTCCTTTAGCTTAAATACAGATCGCACTAAAAACCATTTTCCTTACTCCAAATTTCGCTCCTGTGTATCACGTGGCCTAGAATGATACGCTGGCCTTGGCTTCGTCATCTGCTGGAACCCAGTGACGCATCTGCCTACTCGTAATTCATTTTTTGTCTTGTGATTGGTAATGCTTTATTCCGTAGCTTGTGCATCACTGAGCAGTTTTTAGGTCTTATAATAATAACCTCTTTTTTTTTTTTTTTGCTACTGTGGGACTTTATTTCCCAATTAATATTTAAAACATGCCATATTATATCAGTTCAATTACAACGATCAATGATCTAATATGTCATGGACTTTAAAATGATGAAATCACAGAATTCAGATTCGGGTGTGTAACTCTGAGAGCTTATGGGATTCTCATTCCCTACCC
>NW_011888833.1:3599714-3601459 GCF_000151845.1 Pteropus vampyrus | reverse complement strand
ATATTGTAAATATATATATGGTGTTTGGTTTTGTTTCTACTTTGAAATGTGACCTCAACATGTTTCTCAAGGCCAGAATTAATTTTCAAAAATGAGAATAGCCTTTTAAAGACTTACGAAAGCAACATCAACTCGCCTGAGAAAAATCTGGAAATCGAAGCAAGCGTCAGGTGGTGGTAGACCACCGTGTCCCAGCACTGGTCACGTGTCCGCCGCGCCTCCTGCAGAGAAGCAGGACATGGGGGAGTCAAAGTCACCTGGCCGTCGGGGCACCCAGAGGCCCATGTGAGAATGTCAAGAGCCAGGCAGAGGGGTCAGGGGGATTGTCCCAGCGAAGTAACCCTCAGTTTGGATGAAAGCACCGGGAAATTCTTGAAATGGAAGTTTCTCCTGATGCCAGGCGTTAGAATTCCAGAAAGAAATATTTCGGGGGGTGGGGGGACTTCAGAGTCATTTCTGTGTTTGTAACCAGTGATGGCCGAACTATCTGACATGAAGTTCCATTTTTAAAAAATGAGGTTTTGAGACACGCGTTCTTTTGGGGAAAAGGGGTGTGGGCTTTAACTTGGCGAAAGGGAATTAACACATGCACTCGGCGGTCATTGCCACGGTGGGCGCATATTACGGCTAATGTGGTAAAGAGAGGACATCGTCCTTCCTGACTTTGCAGAAGCAGCGTCTGAAATATGTCCCTTACTGGGACATGAGAGGAGCTTTGATTATGACTAGACGTTGACACTCCTCTCCCTAAAGCTGTAGCCCAATTCCCTTCCAGCTGGGGGTAGGAAGACGAAGTGACTCAAGTGACCGGCTTATAACACCTAGAACCAGGAGGGGGGGGGTGGGGAGTGACATGAGTGTGACAGCTGACATTAGGTCACAGGGGTGTGGCAGCTTTTCTTCGCTCCCTCTGCGAGGACACCAAAGGGTCCCCTCCCGCGCCCCCCCACCGCCCGTTCCTGGCTAAGCCACTTCCCAGTCCACACAGACACTAAGCAGGGGACTGCATGGCTATGGTTCTAGTAACTGGTTATGTGGCAACAGGTGACTGACACGGCGGCCATATGCCATGAAAAAGCCACACGGCGTCAGACGCACCCGGGCAAGGCCCCAGAAGAAATGCTTCAGGTGGCATACTGTTTCAGCAAGCGACCTGAGCTTGGGACTATTGTGACCCTTCCTTCTCCATCTCCCTTCGTCCCCACCTGCAGGGCACACGCACAGATGGATGCCGTAATTCAGAAGAGAAGACATCATATTCACTCATTCGTCCGTGCAGCGAATTCTTTCTGAGAGTCTGATGTGTGTCCCGACCCCTTTTCATTTCAACGACAAATGAAAACAGCTGCATGGAGTCTGGGGTGAGGTGAGGGGTACGAATCTTCTTACGACTTCCGTTTCCTGCCTTAGCGACCAGCCTAAGTGGACATTCAAGGCCGCCTTTTTGTCCCTTTAGCAGATATTCTGGGCTGTTTGAGCAGAATAACTCAGAGGGGGCAGCCATGCCATCTGTCACCTGCTACCTGGACAAAGAGTCCCTCTTGATGTCCCCACCAGGGGCTCTGTCAACAGCCCTCGGGCCCCAGGGGTGAGTATCTGATGGATGAATGCATGACCTGCCTGAGACCACTGGGAGCTGGTCACCTTCAGCGTGACAGCCCCAGGTCCCAGGTCACCAAGAGCCACATGGGAGTGCTTCTCCCGTTCCTCTGCTCTTTGAGACATGAAGGCTACCTGGGGCACTC
>NW_011888833.1:3598119-3599664 GCF_000151845.1 Pteropus vampyrus | reverse complement strand
CGCGCGGCCACCCGCCACTTCGCTGGGAAGGGCGGAGGGCGTTGATGGTCCCACATCGTCGTATGCAGGACCTTACAGAGGTCACTGTCCCCGGGGTCTCTACAGCACAGATGTCACCGCTTCCGTGACGTTGGAGTCACACGCTGTCCTCATGGACCCTGTGCACAGCTGCTCTGGCTGCTGCGTCTCGTATCGTGAACGTGTCATCTCCGAGCTGAAATGCGCTTAGGTTGTTGCCGAGACTATAGAAAAGTAAAATAAAATGCACCTGTCGTCTCGGACACAGCCAGCGCGGTCACCGTTAGTTCGCCCTGTCCTCCTCTAGGATGCGTCGTGGGTAACTAAGCCCGAGCGACCCTCCTGCCTGCTCCCGGCGGCGAACCCCCAGGGCAGGGCGCAGCCCCGCGGCCCGGAGGGACTCCCCCAAGAGGGCACCTGTCAGCAGGCCGCGGGGGGCTGAAGGCTTGCAGGGCCTCCCAGGGGACAGGAACAGCCAGCCGTAGACCCCGGGATGTGTCCTCAAAGTGTGAACAGTTCGCTGGACACCAAATACAAGCCCATGAAAGCTCAGGTGGCCAGGACTCGGTCCCCTTCGGAGGGTGTCTCTGCAGGTAGGGGTGACGCTGACCCTCCTGGCAGGAGCCACCACCCCCCAACCCCCACTGCGGACGGCAGGAGCTCGGCTTCGGGCCAGTAAGACCTTCCCCGTGCGGGCCCAGGAGAGGACGTCCACGCCCGCAGAGAAAGTTTACAGGAGCCCGTCTGAGCCGGACGTTGGGGACATGGCCCCGAAGCATGACCTCAAGGGACAGAGAAAACGCTCTGGAGAAGGGCAGGTCTGCTGTGCGTGTCATGCATTTGGAACCAACGAGAGAAGGGAAGGAAGGCGCCTGGAAATCCCACCAGGGAGGCGGAGAGAGCGCGAAGCAGAACCAGGAGCCTCGGGGCAGGGACCGAGAGCAGAGGGCGGGGCGCCGGCCTCCCCGGCAGGTGCAGGAGGGTTCGCGCTGACATTTGCTGCACACAGATGGCATGTGGGCAGCAAGATAACAGGGGACTCTGGTCTCCAGCTCGGGGCCCGCCGTCGCGCCTTCCCAGGGCCTGGAAAAGAAAATAACCCTGACATTTCAAAGGTATGTGATCCTAGATGCAGAGGACCGTGCACAGGGCTCACTTAAGGCAAAGCGTGACCTTTGCTGAGGCAGTTATAGGCCGGGGACGTGACTGCCCACCATGACCTGCCCAGGTAGGAATGCAGGCTCAATCAGTCCTCTGCGGTCACCCGGGGCACTGGGTTCGCAGGCCTGCCCAGCAGCCCCCGGAGCTTGTTGGGTCTGATGGGTTGCCCCCTTTTCGCTCCCTGGGGACCTGGGGGGACAGGGCAGGGCTGTTAGACAGGGACACATGGTGGGCCTCTCCCTGGCCACTCTCCTGCCCGCCGCCCACCCCTCACTCATCCACTAATTCCCCACAGCCAGGGGAAGCCTTCGGGGCCTGCGACCTCCGACCTCTGCTTGCTTCTTTTAAGTAAGCTTTTTATTAAAG
>NW_011888833.1:3594170-3597044 GCF_000151845.1 Pteropus vampyrus | reverse complement strand
AAGAGAAGACATCATATTCATTCATTCGTCCGTGCAGCGAATTCTTTCTGAGAGTCTGATGTGTGTCCCGACCCCTTTTCATTTCAACGACAAATGAAAACAGCTGCATGGAGTCTGGGGTGAGGTGAGGGGTACGAATCTTCTTACGACTTCCGTTTCCTGCCTTAGCGACCAGCCAAATGGTCCCTAAGTGGACATTCCAGGCTGCCTTTTTGTCCCTTTAGCAGATATTCTGGGCTGTTTGAGCAGAATAACTCAGAGGGGGCAGCCATGCCATCTGTCACCTGCTACCTGGACAAAGAGTCCCTTTTGATGTCCCCACCAGGGGCTCTGTCAACAGCCCTCGGGCCCCAGGGGTGAGTATCCGATGGATGAATGCATGACCTGCCTGAGGCCACTGGGAGCTGGTCACCTTCAGCGTGACAGCCCCAGGTCCCAGGTCACCAAGAGCCACATGGGAGTGCTTCTCCCGTTCCTCTGCTCTTTGAGACATGAAGGCTACCTGGGGCACTCTGTGAACCCTACAGTGGAACAGAGCCTGGCTGACCCGGGTTTGCCCTCAATGGAGCCAGAGGGGACAGAGGGACATTCGCCAGCAGTAGAGGTGGCATGATGTGGATGTCGACTGGAGTGCTGCGGCCAGGAGCCAGGGAGTGCCACCGCCTCCAGAAGTGGAGGGGGTCAGGTCCTCCCCAGGGGCCTCTGGGAGGAGCGGGCCTTGTCAGCAGCTGGGCTGCGGCCCAGTGGCTCTGACCTCAGAGCTTTGCCCCTCGCACTGTCTGAGGACGAATCTGCCACCGCGTCTGTGGTGCTTTGTCTCAGCAGCCCCAGGAAACTGAGACACGCTTTCTCTGGCTAGCATCACCCCCCCAGCCATCGTCGCCCAGACCCACAGCCGTGCTGGAGTCCCAGTCCACACCTAGCCCCGCAGTGGCTCTCGTGACAGCCGGTCCAAACGGGCTGCAATTCAAGTGCTAGCTTCCTTCCGACTTCTGCCTTTCCACCCTTGTGGGAAAAGCTGCCCTGACCCCTCCTGCTCCCTCAGCGGGCTGTCCTCTCGCTCCTCAGTCCCATCGTCTCAACTACAAACGACTGCTCCAAATCAACTGTAGAGAGAACGTAAGTCAAACTGAAGATCTAGCCCTTTGTGTTAAGTTTAGGTTTCGTGTCCGCTGAGACTATATATATATGTGCGGGTGTGATGACACATACGTACACGCATACTTCCTTTTAAATCAGCTTCGTGGGCGTATGAGGAACATGTGCTAAATCTATTAACGAATTTTGAAAACGGTCCACGCTTGCGATGCAGATCATGGCATCTCTCTGAGGCGTTTCTCCGTCTCCTTTGCAGTCTGCCCACCCTCAACCTGACCCCAGGCCATCCCTGACCCGCTGTCTGTCCCTGTCACCTCTCGGGATGTCGGAGAGGCGATATGTTCATCTTTAAGACAATCCGGCGCATCAGGGCGTCTGGCCACACCGGTTTCTGTCTCTGTGTCAAGTGCACGGTTAACGCAGACCTGTCGTTAAAAAGCTTAAGAGCGCCTGATGACAGCTGTAAACGATATTGCAATGTACGCGGGAAAGTGACAGTCCCCACATTTATCATTTTGACTCATTGGGGTTTTTTAAAGAGTTGTTCCACATATCAGAAAAAAGAGTTTTAAAATTTTTCAGAAAAAGGAATTTACTCAATAATACGAAAGAATTCAAGAAAGTGTTAATAGAACGACAACAAAAAACCCCCTTAATTTGAAAGGCCCCTTATTTTCCCCGGTTTATTTTTTTTGGGGGTTTTTTGATTGGTTTGGCGTTTTTGTTTTTGGTGGTTGTTTTGGGGGAATTCGGGGCCCGGCCCCCCCGTTTGTTTTAGGTTCAGGGTTGGTTGGGGGCCCCCGGGTTTTTTGGGTTGTTTTTTTTCTTTTTTTTTTTTTTTTTTTTTCTTTTCAAATCTTAAGGTAACATCTTGGGTCAATTTCATGGACGCAAAGAATGACTCAGTAAAATAAAGTTTAAAAAGGAGGAAGTGACTGATTCTATAAGAAATGATTCGGGATTTAAAAGGGCTTGGGGACTGTACAGTCAGGGGTGACTTTTCTCAGTATTGTGGGGTGCGGCCCACCCACGGGGTGACGGGCCTTCTGAACACAGGGACGGAAGAAAATGATTGTCCTGTGTACTGCAGATTACCGATAATGTGTGTAAACAAAATAGGATAGCGTGGGAGTTCGAAAATACGCTTAGGGATTTAAAATATATATATTAAATTGAGAGAAAAATTGTTAGGCTAGAAAATGCTTAGGCTAGAAAATATTTATCTGGGATCTGGCCCAAGGGAGAGGCTGTTTCCATCACATTTGCAGGTGCACAATGATGGGTTGAGGACAGCCACCTTTCCCTGCATCCCCCTGAGGGAGGGGGGGACCCAGCCTTGGGGCCACAGGACCCTCCCATAGCCAAATCATGTCGGACAGGCCTTCCTGTGTTACAGAAACCTGGAGAGATACCCCAGGGACTGTTGCAAAATGTCGCTTTTGTGCAATGACTGGTTTTCAGTCCGGAGTCTAACTCCACAATCCTACCCAGCCTCTGAGGGGGCCAACCGGGCTGGGTCACCTGCACAGTGCAGGCTTCTTGGTGAGGTCTGGTGAAATGAACTCAATTTCCAAATGCAAGAACCAAACGCCATGAGAGCGCGGTGGCCGAGAGCCGTGAGCAGTCTCGGTGGTGGAAGCTGAGGGTCAAGTGAGGTCCCACTAACTCAGGGGGCTGCCTGTCCCGTCTCATCCCCGCTACTGCTTTGCCCACACGACAAAGCGCCCCGTCGCGGCGCTGTTCACTTGGGGACATCCAGCCGCCTCCGGGCTGCGA
>NW_011888833.1:3589835-3593660 GCF_000151845.1 Pteropus vampyrus | reverse complement strand
AAAATAAAGTTTAAAAAGGAGGAAGTGACTGATTCTATAAGAAATGATTCGGGATTTAAAAGGGCTTGGGGACTGTACAGTCAGGGGTGACTTTTCTCAGTATTGTGGGGTGCGGCCCACCCACGGGGTGACGGGCCTTCTGAACACAGGGACGGAAGAAAATGATTGTCCTGTGTACTGCAGATTACCGATAATGTGTGTAAACAAAATAGGATAGCGTGGGAGTTCGAAAATACGCTTAGGGATTTAAAATATATATATTAAATTGAGTGAAAAATTGTTAGGCTAGAAAATGCTTAGGCTAGAAAATATTTATCTGGGATCTGGCCCAAGGGAGAGGCTGTTTCCATCACATTTGCAGGTGCACAATGATGGGTTGAGGACAGCCACCTTTCCCTGCATCCCCCTGAGGGAGGAGGGGACCCAGCCTTGGGGCCACGGGACCCTCCCATAGCCAAATCACGTCGGACAGGCTTTCCTGTGTTACAGAAACCTGGAGAGATACCCCAGGGACTGTTGCAAAATGTCACTTCTGTGCAATGACTGGTTTTCAGTCCGGAGTCTAACTCCACAATCCTACCCAGCCTCGGAGGGGGGCAACCGGGCTGGGTCACCTGCACAGTGCAGGCTTCTTGGTGAGGTCTGGTGAAATGAACTCAATTTCCAAATGCAAGAACCAAACACCATGAGAGTCTCCCTGTCGTCTCCCAGCCAGTGTGGGTGGCAGGCGGTGGAAGCTGAGGATTGAGTGAGGTCCCACTAACTCAAGGAGCTGCCTGTCCCGTCTCATCCCCGCTACTGCTTTGCCCACACGACAAAGCGCCGCGTCGCGGCGCTGTTCACTTGGGGACATCCAGCCGCCTCCGGGCTGCGAGGACGCAGCATCACTGTCCGAACGAGGCCTGGGCGACCCTGTGCGACCCCCTCTCCCCAGACACCTGCCGCGGACCAGCTGAGCGCCAGCCCGGGGACCACTGAGCAGCAGCCTCGCCCAGGTTCCCCGGGGCTCAGCTCCGCCCGTCATTCTGCCGGGAAGGAAGGAGCAGGGCCAGTGGGGTGGGGTCCAGCCGGGTCAGGGTTCCGGTCGGGGTGGGGTCTAGCCGGGGGCGGGGCTCAGCTGGGGGCGGGGCCCAGCCTGTCTCACCGCCCGCGGGACGCACGGGAGCCCCAGGCGCTCTCAGCGCTCTGAGAACGGGAAGTCACAGTCTTGTCACCAGACTGTCCATGGGTCACAGAAGACTCATCGGAATGTTAAGGGAGTCATGAAAAGGGACGGATCCGATGGAGAGGCTCCGGCGTCCGCGGAACGAGGGTCACCACACCGGGTGGCCGTTGGAGGTGGACAGCGTGACGGGGACCAGGCTCAGCGTCACCTCTGCTCGTGGGTCCACAGTGACCGAGACGCGGCAGCGCGCGGTGGCGCAGGACACTCTGCGGTCTTCCGGCCGCCCCGTGGGCGCGGGGACGGGGGGCGGACAGCGGGGACGCGCACGCAGCCTGCCACCCTGGGGACCGCCGCGGGGATCCCCAGAATCCCCCAGACCCCGCGCGGTGGAAAGAAGCCAGCTGCCGGGACGGTGGGAAGTGCTCAGAGGTTTATTCGCCCCGTTCCGGGCACAGGGCGCTGCTGCGTCAGTGCAGCTGGCATTTCTGGCGACAGGAGTCAGCTTTGACCTGGAGGTACCGCAGGCCCCTCACCCCACTTTCCCCTGCGGAAAGCGCCACGTGCTCCCCACTGCACTCCAGCGCGAAGCAAGGCGCAGAAACACAGAACCTGACACCCCCCTCACTTCCAAGCAGCTCTCCCCCAAGCTGCGGCCACCCCATTCTCCACCGGGAGGGGCTCCTGAGGGGGTGGCTGGGGCTGCCCGGAGGGGGCAAGGAGGAAGTCGGGGACACTGGCGGGGTGGCCTTCCTCACTGAGAGCTGCTGCTCGGCCTCCTGGGTGGCCCCGTTCTGCTGTCATAGAGTTTGTCAGGGTGGCCCTTGCCCTGTGCTTTGGCTAAGGCTGTGACACTGAAGTCTACTGCTGGAGGAGGGGTCTCAGGAATGACTGTGGTTGGTGCCTGAGCGAGTGCAGTAAGGCGGGCACCCCACAGTACTGATGGCCGGGGCCTAGTGGGAAGGGGGCAGTGGGCTCACACTCCCGGGCTTTGAGGGCCCCATCCTAAATTCAGGGGAGTCTAAGCTATAGCGTTGGGTCATGCCGTGTTTAAGCTTCTTCCAGCCCAGGTGATAGATCTCCAGCACGTTGAGAAAGAGGGACAGGCAGGCCACGGCCAGCATGAAGATGATGAAGATGGTCTTCTCCGTGGGCCTGGAGATGAAGCAGTCCACGGTGTTGGGGCAGGGCCACTTGTCACAGCGGTAGAGTGGCTTTAGCTGAAAGCCGTACAGGAAGTACTGACCGGTGATGAAGCCCACCTCGAACAGCATCTTGAAGACGGTGGTGAAGACGTAGGTCCGCAGCAGGGCCCCCGCGATGCGGACCTTGCCCCGGTCGTCCCGCACCGGGGACCTGTCCCGCTCTTTCCTCTTCTGTTCCGTGCGCACGATGTGCAGCACGTGGCCCAGGTAGATGAGGGTGGGCGTGGACACGAAGATGATCTGGAGCACCCAGAAGCGGGTGTGGGAGATGGGGAAGGCCTTGTCGTAGCAGACGTTCTCACAGCCCGGCTGCTGGGTGTTGCAGGTGAAATCGGACTGCTCGTCACCCCACACCGACTCCACCCCGGCTCCCAGCACCAGGATTCGGAAGATGAACAGGACGGTCAGCCAGACCTTGCCGGTGACCGTGGAGTGCTCCTGCGCAGCATCCAAGAGTCTCCCCAGGAGGCTCCAGTCGCCCATTGCTTCGGACTGCCAGCCTGTGAGGGAACGTTGCCTGTTAATACGCAGGTAGCACAGGTGAGCTGCAGGGCCACCACCCACAGGGGCAGGTGTCACTGCGCATGGGGGTTGGGATGCGGTGTCACTGGGTGGCTGTCCTCCCACTTCTGTTGAGGGCTCTGCATGTGTGAGCGCATGCATGTATGCATGTGTGTGCGTGGCCTGTGCGAATGCATGCATGTGTGTGCATGTGTGTTTCAACGTGTGTGTGCATATGTGTGATATGTACACATGTGGGTCTACGTGTATCGAACTGTGTTCCTTTATCCATGTGCATATTTACATGTGTGTGTGCATGTACATGTGTTTATTGTGAGTCCCCATCGGTGTGTGTCCATACATAGCACCCACTACTGTGCCACCCAAGGTCGACAGCACCAGTGTGGCACTGAGCTACGTCGCCCTGCACAGTGTGGCAGAAATCAGACGACCACAGGTCACTCAACTCACTTCAGAGACCAAGAAAGGGAGGTGACCGCCTCAGGGACACGGACCTCTCCCGGCCTCACCCCGGTCTCTGCAGGAGCTCCGGGGCCTCGCGTGCAGCTGGCCAGGTCCTCATCCTGCCCCTCCCGTTCCTGTGACATTAGAGCAACTCCCGCCCCAATCGCCACCGCGCCTGTGCCACCGGCAGACGTCCCGCCATGCACTCTGCTCCCTCCTCTCTCACAGTCTCTCTGCGGCTTCGCAAACGTTACATAAATGGCTCACTGCTGCGCGTCCCCAGGCAGGAGCCCGCGTCTCCCTCTGCGCCGTGGGGACGACGGTCATCCGCAGGGATCGGCCTCTCGGGTGGGGGCAGTGAGACCGTGGGCCTCTTCGTGAAGGTGACAGTGCTCCTCTGACGTGGGGGACCAAGACTACAGGGTGTTGTCGGTGTCGCCTCCGCTCAGACGGGCCAGGGGCTCCAGATGGGGCCAGACCGAGCCGCTGTCG
>NW_011888833.1:3584518-3586470 GCF_000151845.1 Pteropus vampyrus | reverse complement strand
CGTCCCTGGAATGTCCTCAGCGGATCCCCTCCCCTGACCCCCCACCCCCACCCCTGAGGCAGAGCAGCCACTTCTTTCCTTGAGGGGGGGAGGCGGGCTCCATGCTTCCAGCAAGTTCCACTTAGTCCTAGGGCTGCGTTTGGGTCGGTGGGCAGCACCCCCAAGCTCCCTGGCTAGTTAAGCACCAATGGGAGATGGGACACAGGACAGGCAGATGGAGATCAGATGTCAGCTTATAAAGGGGGGACAAGGGGATTTCGATGGCTCTTTCCAAAACGGATGGATTAGCTACCTGCTCATGGACAGCTGGCCTCTTCTGCAGGGACCCAGCCAGCCCGGTCAGCTGTCCCCACAGCAGAGAGCAGGCCAGAGCCACACCGGAGGGATGGGGGGGCGGGGCTAAGCGTCATGGGTCATTTCCATCTCCCAGCTCAGGGACAGTGAGGTCTGTCCCCTCCTGGGAGGGCGTGAGGAGGGTTGGGGAGGCCGGGTGAGGGCTGCTCGGTCAGGGGCACCCTTCTCGGAAGCGAGTGCCCGGGGAGGCTGCCTGGAGCGTCATCACTGCAGGGCAGCTGTGTCTCACCCCTCGCCTGCTGCCAGCCCCCCCAGCAGCAGCCTGGCCCGCCTCGCCTTGGTCTCGCACTTACGGGGCCACTGGCGCCTCGGCTGCCTAGCGGGGCTGTGACGGGCAGATGGGAGGCAGCGGGAACGTCTTCCCCGAGTTTAGGGCTGGAGCCCCTGGCTCTCGCCTGTCCTCCTGCTGGTGGGGCCTGGGCGCTCTGCTGTCCACTGAGGCCGCGGCCACAGAGTATAGACAAGGGGGGCTGGTATCCAGACTCCCTCATGGCCTCTGGCCGGGCTGTTCTGACCCAGCTCCCATGGGCTAGACCCTGGCTGCCCTGTGCAACCCGCAGGCTGGGGGCCTGGTGGCCGGTCTGTGTGATCCGGGCACGAGCACCGTCCCCCAGCTTCCCCAGTCACTATGAGGGGTCACCCCTGCCTCCCTGAGGACTCCGGCTTCTCCGTTGCTGGTGCATTTTTCACGCCTGTCCTCGCCCGGTCTTGGCGGTGACTGGACTGACTCAGAACAAAGGAGCGATGCTTGTTGAGTCACCGGCACTTCCTACGACACCCCAGCATCCCCATTAATTGAGGCCTCTCGCCCATGAGGTGAATCACCAGCCTGAGATCAGAAATTAAAGTGTGTCCAGGTGTGGGGCGAGGGGACCTCAGGAGCACAATTCTGTCTCCTCATTAGAGGGAGCTCGGCGCAGTCCCCTCTCTATAGAGCTTGGAGCACAGGGCCCCTCCGCGGTCTTGCTCTGTCCCCAGCTGCCTCCTCCAGGTGGCAGGAGGTGCGTGCAGGGGACGCGGACACCACCCTCTGTTGCTCATCCTGGCACACATGCTCCTGACCTGGAGGGGGGAGGGCTGTGGACAACACTTGCCTCTCACAGGAGCGTTAGTTGAAGTCACGGGTCCTGCAGCCTTGTCACGACAGAACGTCCTCACGACGAGTGGCCGGTGTGGAAATCCCAGGGAAGTTGGCGATAATTCACCAGTTACGTGGGGGCTCCTGGCCACATGTTCCCGTCGAATTATGCATTTCAGGGTCACGAAAGGCCGAGGTCACGAAAGGCCGAGGTCTCTCCAATCCCGAGGTGCCACTGGTTAGCTGTGTTACTTGGGAGAAGCCGTCTGGGTCTTCGAAGCGTAGTTTGCTCATCTGTAACGTGTGACAATCACCCCTGTTTCATTAGCCTTGCAGAGAAGACAGGTCGTGCCAAAAGAAGGTCGTGCCAGCTCCTCTGCTCAGCGCCTTTTGTGACGGTGTCTGCTTTCGTTTTTAAGACGAAACAGGCTTTGGGAACTTGTGTCTTGAGAGGCCCGATGTCGTGAAGGAGACTGAAGGGCCACTGGGTTACTCTCCAGTCCTCAGGGACGAGCTCGAA
>NW_011888833.1:3582930-3584468 GCF_000151845.1 Pteropus vampyrus | reverse complement strand
CCTCTCGCTGTCTGTCTGTGACCGTTTTTAAATGGCACATTTTGGCGATATCTTGATAAAGTAAAAGCTGGGGACTCCCCTTGTCCCTAAGGCGGGGTCATAAATGTTCAGGAGAGAGCTCTGCCTCCTGGGAAGATCGCGTCCACTACAGCGCAGAAGGCAAAGCAAATGCTCCCCGTCCTTGTCACTTACTGTCCCCACTGCCCCTAAAGACAGTGGCTCTAGAGTCACAGAAGCGTTTTCCACTCTTGCACTTGAACGCACAGTATGGCATACAGGTCAAGAGTCGGGTCCTGGCACTGTCGCTAGAGGCTTTCTTTATAAACTCTAAAAGCTTTCTTTGCGGGATGTACGGAGGCGACAGCCTTCCTACGACACCCACCAGCTGTGCGGAGCACCTGGCGCCGCTGCTCGCGGGGTCTCGCCGTCCCTCCCCCGCGGCCGCGTGTCCGCTGAGCGCTCCAGGGGCTGCGGAGTCCGGGACCCTCAGACCTGAAGTTCTGGAACAAGTCCTGCTCCCTGACCCCCGGGAGACACCCCAGGAAAGCATCCCCCAGCCTCTGGCCACCCCCAGAAAAACCTTCACTCCGTTGAGAACCCGGCTCTGCAGGGACCTCCAGCGCCCAGGGGTCTCGGTTCCCGCAAAGGGTCTCCGAGCGTCCCCAGGCCGCGCTCCAGTCCCGCTGCGCCCACGGCTCCCACGGATTCCCAGAATCCCCAGGGGCCAGCGCCCCACGAGCTTCGGGGGCCTGGGCGGGGGTTGCAGCCCCACCTGCCTCGCTCGCTTACCCGCTCAGCTGGCCCGCGCACCTCCGAGTATGGCTCCCGCCACTCTGGACTCTTCGGACCGAGACCTTCTCTACCTGTACTGGAGCCGGACGGTGCCAGGTAAATGCGGGACCCACCGCAGGCCACACCCCGAGCCCGCCCCGCCCCGCCCCGCCCTCCATGTCCTCACACCTGCCCTGCAGGTGAACCTGCACCCGCATCCCACCTGCACCCGCATGTCTATACCCAGCTGCACCCGCATCTCCATCACACCTACATCTGAATCCTGCCTCCTCTTGGATCTTCATACCCACCTGCACCTGTACCCCCTCACCCGCCTGAAACCGCACCCCCACCTGCAGCGGTATCCTCATACTCACCTATACCTGCATCACCACCTCACCCCCGCTCCGGTCCTGAGCAGACCCAGCAGCCCCTCGACATGTGCGCAAGACAGGGCATCCAGACCTAGCGGCTGCTGTCCCATGACACGCGGAGAGAAGCATAGGGCCCCAGATCCTAGTGGCTGCCGCCCTCAAACCGCAGAAGGAATTGCGGAGGCGTCTGATCCTGGTGGCCGCTGTCCCCTAACACTCTAGGGGAAGCGCGAAGCCGCGTGGCTCCCTCCTACCGGATGACGCCTAATCACACGGCCCGCGGCTCTCTAGTGCTCCGGGCCCAGATGTGGCTACAGATGGTCTGCGGGGCGGCTCCTCCTCCCCCACCCTGGACTAGCAGGTGCCCTCCGGCCACCGGCGGGGGGCCGGAGA
>NW_011888833.1:3580008-3582880 GCF_000151845.1 Pteropus vampyrus | reverse complement strand
GAGGACTCCGGCTTCTCCGTTGCTGGTGCATTTTTCACGCCTGTCCTCGCCCGGTCTTGGCGGTGACTGGACTGACTCAGAACAAAGGAGCGATGCTTGTTGAGTCACCGGCACTTCCTACGACACCCCAGCATCCCCATTAATTGAGGCCTCTCGCCCATGAGGTGAATCACCAGCCTGAGATCAGAAATTAAAGTGTGTCCAGGTGTGGGGCGAGGGGACCTCAGGAGCACAATTCTGTCTCCTCATTAGAGGGAGCTCGGCGCAGTCCCCTCTCTATAGAGCTTGGAGCACAGGGCCCCTCCGCGGTCTTGCTCTGTCCCCAGCTGCCTCCTCCAGGTGGCAGGAGGTGCGTGCAGGGGACGCGGACACCACCCTCTGTTGCTCATCCTGGCACACATGCTCCTGACCTGGAGGGGGGAGGGCTGTGGACAACACTTGCCTCTCACAGGAGCGTTAGTTGAAGTCACGGGTCCTGCAGCCTTGTCACGACAGAACGTCCTCACGACGAGTGGCCGGTGTGGAAATCCCAGGGAAGTTGGCGATAATTCACCAGTTACGTGGGGGCTCCTGGCCACATGTTCCCGTCGAATTATGCATTTCAGGGTCACGAAAGGCCGAGGTCACGAAAGGCCGAGGTCTCTCCAATCCCGAGGTGCCACTGGTTAGCTGTGTTACTTGGGAGAAGCCGTCTGGGTCTTCGAAGCGTAGTTTGCTCATCTGTAACGTGTGACAATCACCCCTGTTTCATTAGCCTTGCAGAGAAGACAGGTCATGCCAAAAGAAGGTCGTGCCAGCTCCTCTGCTCAGCGCCTTTTGTGACGGTGTCTGCTTTCGTTTTTAAGACGAAACAGGCTTTGGGAACTTGTGTCTTGAGAGGCCCGATGTCGTGAAGGAGACTGAAGGGCCACTGGGTTACTCTCCAGTCCTCAGGGACGAGCTCGAATGAGTGTCTCAGACCCAGAGCTGGCCGCAGGGTGGTGTCCTGCCTCACAGGATGGGGACTCGCAGGAGGAAGGGAGGCGGAGGCCCGCGGGGAGCAGGGAGCCACAGCACTGCGGGCAGGGGCCCGGGACAGGCTGTGCTGTGGAGCAGAGAAGCCAGCCTGGCCCAGGCCCTCGGCCTCGCTCAGCCGGGAGGGGCGTCCGTGCGCACACACCTCTGGCCGCCCCCGGCTTCCTGTCCTCAAGAGGGACCCCGACGGGCCTTGAGTGCACTGTGGGAAAGGCCTGGCCTCCATCCTGGCCCCAGCGTCCCCGTCTGCTGCTGGGGCCTCCGGCTGGGTGGTCCGCGGCTGCACAGATATAACGGTGAATATGGTTTGGGCCACACAGAGCGGTGACTGTCCTTGCTTTTCTTTTTCTGTTTTCTTTTATCGATTACGGGATGCAGAGAGCACTCGAAACGTGTGTGTGATAGGAAAGTCACGTCAAGCGTGCCCCTAGAATTGGAGGCGGAGCGATTTTCTGGTGCTTCTTCCCTAAAAGACCTGACCAGACTTGAACATGGCAGTTTTGCATGGGGCAGGGAGGACTCAGCCGTGTGCTCAGACTTGCCCTATTAATGTTGGTGGTTAATACGCACACGGGCTTAGGAGGTAGCAGGGGCGTTACAGCCCCAATAAAATAGGACGGGGCATCAGCCGTGCTTGATGTGCGCTTGAGTCCAGAATCATTTTTATCACGTTGTCATGAGTCGGCGTCTTCCAGTGGAGACCATCCGCTGTCCCCCGTGTTGAGAAAAGAGACCTCTCCTTTTCTTTCCCACTTTAAAAATTATGGTCAACTGTACAAATCAAAGTGATCATATTAACTAATTACAAGGGTACGTTTTCAAGTACATTCATGTTATTGCGCAATTATCCATCTGCGGAACTTCCCATCTTCCCAAAGGGAACCTCTGTCCCCAGGGAACCCCAGCGCCCTTGCCCCTCCCCCTTCCCCAGCCCCACCATCTGCTTCCTGTCCCCTGATCCTGCCGCTCCGGGGCCCCACGTAAGTGGAATCACACAGCACTGGGCCTTTGCTCGGCGGATTCCGTCACTGAGCGCGGTGTCCTCAGGGTTGGCCCATGCCGGAGCAGGTGTCAGGACGTCCCTCCCTTTTGAGGCGGAGTGACCGTCCGCTGTGCCCAAAGTGACCGCAGGGCGCTTCTCGGTTCATGTGACGGTGGCCGCTGCGGCGCGCGCGCCTTTAGCCATGCGGACAGTGACGCTGTGACCGCGGCCGCCAAATACCTGTTCCAACGAGATCTCGCTCTCTTTGGGGAAAAGCAGGGCCAAGGGGGAAAATCCAGGCTTTTCTGAGTTATTGGGATTCGATATTGCCCTAAACCCGTATCTCTGGTCTGGAAAAGTAGACTTCACGATGAAAAAGGGCCCGAAGCGTCCGAGTGGGGTGTACTAGGTGATTCCCCCCACAATACGAGGGTAGCAGAGCCGGCGACACCGCGTCTCTAAGGCGCTGAGCTGAAGCGCTAACCTTGGGTGACGGTGCCAAAGGCTCCTTAAAACAAGCGGTCCCCCCGCGGACGCGCGAGGGCTGGGACGTCACGGGACCTGCGTCTGCAGGCTGCACGGTGAGACCCCACCCAAGGGACATGGCACTTAGACGCCGGGGGCAAAGCGACACGAGACTGTGGAAGCCGCCACCTGTGACCACGGCAGGTCGCTAACATCGCCCCCCGCCACCTCGGAGAGGAAAGCGCGTGCGCGCGCCTGGGCTTTTGTTTTCCTTGCCACGGTGACCCTAACGAAGCCACAGTGGCCAGAGAGCCACCGACCGGAAAGACAAACTCCAGAGCGCGGGAGCGGGAGGCTTACGGGGGCCGGACGCGCCGTGCGGGGACAGCAGTGTCCCGAGGAGCCGGCGCG
>NW_011888833.1:3579122-3579958 GCF_000151845.1 Pteropus vampyrus | reverse complement strand
CGAACCGCGCGGGCCGCCGCTCGCTGCCGCCACCTGCTGTGCGCAGGGGAAACTGCAGGGCGCCGCCTCCTCCCGGTCCCCGGGGCGCCCTCGGGAGTGGGGACCCGCCCGCGCCGGCTCCTGGGGACACTGCTGTCCCCGCACGGCGCGTCCGGCCCCCGTAAGCCTCCCGCTCCCGCGCTCTGGAGTTTGTCTTTCCGGTCGGTGGCTCTCTGGCCTCTGTGGCTTCGTTAGGGTCACCGTGGCAAGGAACACAAAAGCCCAGGCGCGCGCACGCGCTTTCCTCTCCGAGGTGGCCGGGGCGATGTTAGCGACCTGCCGTGGTCTCACGGTCACAGGCAGTGGACGCTCCGAGGTGATGGCCAGGGTCAGATGGACAGGACGCCTCTGAGCCTTCCAGACGCGAGGGGACTTGGAGTTGGGGGAATCAAGGCAACGTGGAGAACCAGAGACTCTGTCGCCGCCGTGGCGGGTGACAGAACAGGTGGCTGTGGCCTCGGCTAGAAAGCATGGGCCTGGTCCTGGGGATGCGAGAAGTCAGCAGGTGTTTGAGGGAAGTCTGGGGGGTTTGGTCCCCCAAGGGGGCACCGTGAGGGAAGCCTGGCTGGCACCATGTCCGGAAGGCACACTCAGGGCCCACAGGGAGGGGCACTCTGGGCTCCAGCTGTCACCCAGTCCAGCTCGCCTCTCGGGCCCCCTCTTCCCAGTGGGGTTCAACTTTCCTCAGCCAGCATCTGTCCACGTCCCTGGAATGTCCTCAGCGGATCCCCTCCCCTGACCCCCCACCCCCACCCCTGAGGCAGAGCAGCCACTTCTTTCCTTGAGGGGGGGAGGCG
>NW_011888833.1:3572444-3573917 GCF_000151845.1 Pteropus vampyrus | reverse complement strand
GCGCTGAGGCCCCCAGGAGAGACCCCCGGCAGAGGAGGAGGGCTGGGGGTGCGCGCGGGGCTCCGCACCCGGGTCCCCTGGGGGCAGGGCTGGCAGAGGGGACCCCCCTTCGCTTTACACGTCTGCATTTACTTTTCAGGGCACATCGTTGTAACTCCGTATTTTTAATGGGAAGTTGACAATGATTGCGACACTGCGTTTCCGCGTGTCGCCCCTGGAAGGCCAGTGACAGCTGTGAGGAGGCTACAAGCCTTACGCGCTCTTAGCTCTTTGCTGACCAGGGAAGGAGAAACGGAAACCACTCTCTGGCTCCTCAGAGAATGAAACTGTCCGAAGACCTTCTCGAGCATCTTTCTCACTTTACGAACCCGAGTCTATGAAACTGCCACCTGCTTCGCTCGTTCACCTGGAGTCCCTCAGGGAGGGGACCAGAGATGGGCCTGGGGACGCTTAGCTTGCTTTCTCCTGGGGTCACCTGAACAGGTGAGGTCTCCAGGACAGGCAGAGGGCTGATCGGGACAGCCGAGACTGCAGCCCCAGGGCAGGTGGCCCATGGCAGCTGCTCCACGGGGGCTGAAAATAAGCAGAGACCCCAGCTTTGCCCCATTCCTGCAGCCAGTGCACCCCATTCCTCGGAAGGGGGCTCATAGCCCATTTCCGGCTGTTTGTTAGAAGGGCCAGAGCAGGTCAGTCCCCTCTGAAGGACCTTGTGCAGGCCAGGCCCGGGCTGGACCCTGGGGAGCTGGGGCAATGCAGAGTGGCCCAAGCCCAGCAGGCAGCCAGAGGCAGGACAGGTCCGTTTGTGCTCTTGGCCTGCGTCGCAGGTTCCCTGTCAAGTGTGGTGATGTCACCCCTGAGGAGGAAAGAAGACAGACCTTAAATCTCCACCCGGAGGCCAGCGGGTAGGCGGCGCCCCGTCACGGTCACCAGAACGAGTGACCGCAGGGACCCTCGCTGTCCGCTCGGCAGGGCCAAGCCGCAAGTGCATCGGAACAAGTTCTTAATAAACACAAGAACTCCTCTGACTGCGGCCTCGCTGAGTGTACTTGACTGGAGCCAGGCTGGCGGCGCTATTTATAGTCCCCGGGTCGCGTCCCCAGCGCCCCGCCCGCGGCCTGAGGGCACTTGGTGCGCCCGCTGGTCCCGCGCCCCAGGCGCAGGAAGGGGGCGCCCCGCAGGCGTCTGCACCCGCGTCGGGGCCTCAGCGCCAAGAGCCGCGGGCCGGGTGGTCAGGCGTCACCTGAGCGGGCCGTCCGGCACCGCGCCTCTCCTCGGGTGTCAGGGGACAGCAGCCACCAGGGCAGGGCGTCCCGCCCCGCCCCGCCCACGTGCCCGGAGTGGGGCTGGGGGTTGTCCTGAGGCGTGACAGGCCGTGAGGATGTAGGTGCAGGTGGAAGCGCAGGGCCGCGAGGATGGGGGCGGGTGCGGGTGCAGGTGCAGGTGCGGGGCGCGCGTGGGCACGTGGAAGGCGGC
>NW_011888833.1:3571844-3572394 GCF_000151845.1 Pteropus vampyrus | reverse complement strand
GCGCGGTGTCCTCAGGGTTGGCCCATGCCGGAGCAGGTGTCAGGACGTCCCTCCCTTTTGAGGCGGAGTGACCGTCCGCTGTGCCCAAAGTGACCACACGGCGCTTCTCGGTTCATGTGACGGTGGCCCCTGCGGCGCGCGCGCCTTTAGCCATGAGGACAGTGCCGCTGTGACCGCGGCCGCCAAATACCTGTTCCAACGAGATCTCGCTCTCTTTGGGGAAAAGCAGGGCCAAGGGGGAAAATCCACGCTTTTCTGAGTTATTGGGATTCGATATTGCCCTAAACCCGTATCTCTGGTCTGGGAAAGTAGACTTCACGATGAAAAAGGGCCCGAAGCGTCCGAGTGGGGTGTACTAGGTGATTCCCCCCACGACACGAGGGCAGCAGAGCCGGCGACACCGCGTCTCTAAGGCGCTGAGCTGCAGCGCTAACCTTGGGTGACGGTTCCAAAGGCTCCTTAAAACAAGCGGTCCCCCCGCGGACGCACAAGGGCTGGGACGTCACGGGACCTGCGTCTGCAGGCTGCACGGTGAGACCCCACCCAAGGG
>NW_011888833.1:3570644-3571794 GCF_000151845.1 Pteropus vampyrus | reverse complement strand
ACTTCCATCTCCCAGCTCAGGGACAGTGAGGTCTGTCCCCTCCTGGGAGGGCGTGAGGAGGGTTGGGGAGGCCGGGTGAGGGGCTGCTCGGTCAGGGGCACCCTTCTCGGAAGCGAGTGCCCGGAGAGGCCGCCTGGAGCGTCATCACTGCAGGACAGCTGTGTCTCACCCCTCGCCTGCTGCCAGCCCCCCCAGCAGCAGCCTGGCCCACCTCGCCTCGGTCTCACACTTACGGGGCCACTGGCGCCTCGGCTGCCTAGCGGGGCTGTGACGGGCAGATGGGAGGCAGCGGGAACCTCTTCCCCGAGTTTAGGGCTGGAGCCCCTGGCTCTCGCCTGTCCTCCTGCTGGTGGGGCCTGGGCGCTCTGCTGTCCACTGAGGCCGCGGCCACAGAGTGTAGAAAAGGGGGGCTGGTTTCCAGACGCCCTCATGGCCTCTGGCCGGGCTGTTCTGACCGAGCTCCCTTGGGCTGGACCCTGGCTGCCCTGTGCAACCCGCAGGCTGGGGGCCTGGTGGCCGGTCTGTGTGATCCGGGCACGAGCACCATTCCCCAGCTTCCCCGGTCACTACGAGGGGTCACCCCTGCCTCCCTGAGGACTCCGGCTTCTCTCTTGCTGGTGCATTTTTCACGCCTGTCCTCGCCCGGTCTTGGCGGTGACTGGACTGACTCAGAACAAAGGAGCGATGCTTGTTGAGTCACCGGCACTTCCTACGACACCCCAGCATCCACATTAATTGAGGCCTCTCGCCCATGAGGTGAATCACCAGCCTGAGATCAGAAATTAAGGTGTGTCCAGGTGCGGCGGGGGGACCTCAGGAGCACAATTCTGTCTCCTCATTACAGGGAGCTCGGCGCAGTCCCCTCTCTACAGAGCTTGGAGCACAGGGCCCCTCCGCGGTCTTGCTCTGTCCCCATCTGCCTCCTCCAGGTGGCAGGAGGTGCGTGCAGGGGACGCGGACACCACCCTCTGTTGCTCATCCTGGCACACACGCTCCTGACCTGCAGGGGGGAGTGCTGTGGACAACACTTGCCTCTCACAGGAGCGTTAGTTGAAGTCACGGGTCCCGCAGCCTTGTCACGACAGAACGTCCTCACGACGAGTGGCCGGTGTGGAAATCCCAGGGAAGTTGGCGATAATTCACCAGTTAC
>NW_011888833.1:3566189-3567249 GCF_000151845.1 Pteropus vampyrus | reverse complement strand
CCCCTGGGCGCTGGAGGTCCCTGCAGAGCCGGGTTCTCAGCGGAGTGAAAGTTTTCCTGGGGGTGGCCGGAGGCTGGGGGATGCTTTCCTGGGGTGTCTCCCGGGGGTCGGGGAGCAGGACTTGCTCCAGAACTTCAGGTCTGAGGGTCCCGGACTCCGCAGCCCCTGGAGCGCTCAGCTGACGGCCGGGCGAGGTGGGTCGGCGGGACCCCGCGAGCAGCGGCGCCAGGTGCTCCGCACAGCTGGTGGGTGTCATAGGAAGGCTGTCGCCTCAGTACATCCCGCAAAGAAAGCTTTTAGAGTTTATAAAGAAAGCCTCTAGCGACGGTGCCAGGACCCGACTCTTGACCTGTATGCCATACCGTGCGTTCAAGTGCAAGAGTGGAAAACGCTTCTGTGACTCTAGAGCCACTGTCTTTAGGGGCTGTGGGGACAGTAGGTGACAAGGACGGGGAGCATTTGCTTTGCCTTCTGCGCTGTAGTGGACACGATCTTCCCAAGAGGCAGAGCTCTCTCGTGAAGATTTGTGACCCCGCCTTAGGGACAAGGGGAGTCCCCAGCTTTTACTTTATCAAGATATCGCCAAAATGTGCCATTTAAAAACGGTCACAGACAGACAGCGAGAGGCGAATGATGCTTTGGTGTCCGTGACCCGAGAATGAAACCCGAGGGTGACTTCCGATCTGTGAGTCACTCCACGGCAGTCCACCCTGGGCGCTGAGCAGTACTGCAAAACAGACATTAAAAGATTAAAAGAGGGGATTCATCTCCCCAGGGTCAGCGTATTCAAAGCAAACATCGGCTCATCCGGCACACATTCCACTGGTGCCCGAGCTGGGTTCATGTTGAGATAAGCATCTAATGAAGAGTGTGCGCTGTTCCTGTGAAGCAGTTCACGAAAGTGTCACCGCTGTGGTGACCGTCAGATTCTGCTGCCTACAGTAAGGTAACCCACAAAGGTTAACCGGCTCAACGCCATCTGAACGGAATGGCGTATGATGAAAGGTCATGCTCTGCCCGTGAGAGAGAGTTTTGACACAACCTCCTCGAGTTTCTTAAC
>NW_011888833.1:3560534-3564879 GCF_000151845.1 Pteropus vampyrus | reverse complement strand
CGGCTCAACGCCATCTGAACGGAATGGCGTATGATGAAAGGTCATGCTCTGCCCGTGAGAGAGAGTTTTGACACAACCTCCTCGAGTTTCTTAACTATAGGAACTTCACACTGTATTTTGAAACTTAAAATTAATTTGCCGTATTTATCGCAGCCATGTCGTAATGCCGCATGCATTCAGGGAATTTGAACCTAACAGAATAAATAGGACATACTTATTATTGGGATTTTACTTCCGATTTGCACGCAAACACGTTAGTAAACACACAGCTTGTGTGATGCATTAAAATAGTATCAGAACATTCTAGACAGTGTAAAAGCCTTTGAGGGTTTCTGTTATCCTGCACAGAAACTCCAGTTCTGTCTCGATGAACATACAGTCCCCACACACATACTGGGTCACGGCCCCCAGCAGCACTATGTAGCACTGGTCATGTATTTAATCGGGCTTTTGCGAGTCTGCCTCTCCCGTAGATTGTGAATGAACCTCCTGAGGGTAAGGACTATATTCCCATTGTATTGGTACCCTCTGCATAGCACAGAGCCACACACACATACGTGTTTGATATTTCCTAAATTGAAGAGGGAAAAAAAATCCAATACATGTGACCGTACACAGCATGCGCGTGTCTCTAAAAACAGTACATTTTTGCAATTTCAATGTAATGCTTAATTAAGGCAATAAAACAGTGATAAAGTTTCATCTTGATTTTCACTCTTACGGTGGTGTAAAATGCTTCACCGTGATAACATGCTTGCTTTTTTAAATCTCTGCATCTTTAAAGGTATGGCTCATCGTGGCAGATGTCAGCAGTTGCTTCTCTCTTACATTTTCTTTGAGTCAAAAATTAGTGGTTTGCTTTACATTTACTGCTAAGAAACTGATGATGTTTTTAAAAAAAAAAAAAAGCCTTTTGAGCCACGCTTCTCTTGCTCAAACCCTCTTCCACGTCTGGAAGTGTACTTTCCCTCCTAATAAAGCTTTTCTTTTCTGCTGTTAAAAAAATAAAAAAAGAAAGAAAGAAAAAAAAAAAAAGAAACTGATGATGCAAAATATAAAACTCACTTCCTTTTTTTTTTCATTCAGACCATCTCCGTGCATTATTGCTCATTTATTCATGAGAATGCAGAGGCGGTTTCCGGTTGCATACTGCTAGAAGTAGCCTTGAATAAGAAATATGAAACTATCTGTATACTATAGAAATTATTATTGTTACAAAAACGGAAAACATTTTGACAGATGCGCCCCGTGTCAGTGATATACATGGAGCGATAAAATACCATGATTGTAAGGGTGTGAGGCTTTGTTCACTAAGCGAGGGGAAAGATAACATTTGAACTGCCTCCGAAGTGGTAATTCCGAGTTATATGATGAGGTCGCCAGAATGCTGTTAGCACGGCACTAACATTGAACAAGTGCAAGCACCCCGGACTGGAAGAAACGGTAGTAGCCATCAGAATCTGAGCAGTCGGCCTGCTGTGTGGCCCCCACGCAGCTCCGCGCCAGGGGAAGGTACGCTGGGCCATCGCAGTGCTGGCTTTGGCACTGCAGGCTGTGCAGCTTGAGCCAAATCGCCACCCCTCTCTGGGCATCACTGTCTGATGAGTAAAATGAGGATAAACTGCCACCCAGGTTCTTCCAGCTCTAAGCAGCCGCGATCCCGTGCTTCCCCTGCAGATGATGAGTCAGATTCCCGAAGGATGAGATCTGGATTTACAGAGGGAAACCCCCTTTTAAGGGACCCTGCTGCGTTTGTGAGGTCAGGGGCAGGGTACTCCCCCGACCAGCTGACCTTGTGTTGCCAGCATGACCGGTCCTGTTCTGAGTGGTACGCCAAAGCATCCCTGTAATTTTCTTCCCTGTGATTCACCCTTCAGAGAGCGGCGTACAAGTAAATTTAGTTTCAGTTTAAGGGCAGTGACTTTTTAATGTATTCAGTTATTAAACCTTTGAGGATTCGTGGTAAAGCACGTTACGGTTACCCCACCATCGAGATGTCTAAATAGAACGTTCCATAAGTGAAAAATTCTAATGGTATTCGGAGGTCTCTCAGAGAAGCTGTTTAAAAACCTTGTTGATTTAGCGACTGGCAGGAGATACTGGAAGAACCACAGGGGAGATATTTGGAAGGTTAAAAAGGGAGCCCAGTGTGGCATAGTCTTGGGAGGCACTGAAGTTTCCAGTTGCAGTGCACACTATCTGCATTTTTCTGTCACTTGAACTGAAGATAGACTGGCTATTAATTTTCTACATCCATGTTAGAATACTAATTGTGGAAAGGATGCTTCGAAGCTGATTTCTGGAGGGAATGATTACTTCCTTCAAGTGTTTCAAGAAAGAATAGTATGGATAAAAATTTACGTGTATTTTTTAATTTCGCCATTCTTGGAGGGCATTTGTTTTTAAACTAACACAGTTGTTTGAATTGGTTCCAACTTAAAATTAGCTCCCACTAAGCTTTTAAGAAATGGAAGGTCCAAAACAAAACAAAATGAGGTAATTGGTGAGTTCTTTCCTTTGGCTAAAGATGAAAAGTATTAGCCGTGTTGGCCTGAGCCAAACTCTGACGTAAGAGCACACAATGACGTTTCAGGTACTCACAAATGATAATTCCCACATGAAAAAGAAAGCGTAGGATAATAGTAATAATACAGCAATGGCAGGCACCGATATAACCACTTTCTATACATTCTCATTTAATAAAATGAGTAGATTAAATAGAGACTTTAATAACAATTTCGTGTTTCTGGACATTCATTCTCCAACAATAGATCAATATATCCCCAGCAGTGCTTTAGAATGCATAATAGAGAAGTTGGAAGATTAGAACACTGTAGTTTCACTAACTCAGTGGGTTCTGGATGAGAACGATGTTTTCTCCGAAATTATCAGATTATTCAAAAGTTAAGTAAATAAAACCCATGTATTTTTCCATTTAAAATTAGGCAAGGAAACCCTTGAAAATATACCACTTTACACTAAGTTAAAGGATACCCTTAAACTGTATATGTATATCTTATTATAATAATAATACCAGCAAGTACTAAAATCTGTATCTATATAAAACATCCATAGAAATGTTTTTTGTAGAATTATTCTATATACTATGACTATATCACAGGTGAAAAAAATAACAAAATAAACCCTCATTCTTTTTCAAGTATAGTAAAGCTGCTTCTTTAATAAAAGAAAAACTTCTAGAAAGACTAATATTTTAGAAGCCTAAAATAGATAATATTTGGAACCATATAGCAAGCTAACTACAAATACCATAGAGGTTCAAAATGATAACAAAATCCCATGAATAATTTTACGCTTATAAATTTAAAACTTAGATGAAATGGAAACTTTTCTAAAAGATATACATGATATGAAAATTCACTTAAGTCATAACAAACTGTCACATGTCAATAACAGTTAATGAAATTGAATTTGCAATCAAATTCTACGCCCCCTCCAAATCCCTCAGAAAAATGATATTAGTCCCAAACTCTCTTATAGGAGATTCTTAAACAAGCTTATTTAGAGGATTTATAATTTTTCAGGCTAAAATACCTTTCACAGTAAAAGCCAGTAATAGTACAACATAATTGATCCAATTGTGCTGAAAGTCCTAGCCAGTACAAGAAGACAAGATAAAGAAATAACGGGAGTTCGAATTAGGAGAAGACACAAGCCTGTCCTTAGTAGCAGGTGACGTGATCGTGTGCCTTCCACAGACGTCCAAAGGGCTGTCCTAACCGTGACAGCTGGCGAGAGCTTCCCAACCCATCGCTGGGTCTAAGGCCACCACGTAAAGACAACGTTCCTACGTACCAGGGATAACCAGTCGGAAATTACGATGAACAAAAAACCATTTCAAACAAAACAATTAGAACAACTATAAAGCATCTCGCAGATCTAATGGAAGGTGGGAGAGACCTTCGGAGCAGCGTCCCAAAGCGCCATCGACAGGCCGGGCAGACTCTGATCCGTGGGAAACCACACTGAAGAAGGAAATTTGGTTCCTACGGAAACGGAAGGTAATTTCAAGCAAAGTCACGCCTCTGATTTTGGCGGAATTTGACAAGCTGAATCTACATTTCACATGGAAGAGACAAAAGGCCAGAAGCCGTGGAGGCAACTTCGAAGGTCGCAGTGGGGACACGTGCCGCCCGGTGTCACGTGGCTCTAGAGCCCTTGCCGCCGAGTGTCCTGCCGGTCGATGTGGTTATCGTGGGGATGGAAAAAAATGTCACACGTTATTTGATCTGCCAGTTCAAAGGTTCCATGTTTTCTTTTTATGCCCATCTATGTGAGTGACCCTTTCCGCGTAGCTGTGACACGGGGCCAGCTTCCACGGGCC
>NW_011888833.1:3557887-3560239 GCF_000151845.1 Pteropus vampyrus | reverse complement strand
TACAAATACCATAGAGGTTCAAAATGATAACAAAATCCCATGAATAATTTTACGCTTATAAATTTAAAACTTAGATGAAATGGAAACTTTTCTAAAAGATATACATGATATGAAAATTCACTTAAGTCATAACAAACTGTCACATGTCAATAACAGTTAATGAAATTGAATTTGCAATCAAATTCTACGCCCCCTCCAAATCCCTCAGAAAAATGATATTAGTCCCAAACTCTCTTATAGGAGATTCTTAAACAAGCTTATTTAGAGGATTTATAATTTTTCAGGCTAAAATACCTTTCACAGTAAAAGCCAGTAATAGTACAACATAATTGATCCAATTGTGCTAGAAGTCCTAGCCAGTACAAGAAGACAAGATAAAGAAATAACGGGAGTTCGAATTAGGAGAAGACACAAGCCTGTCCTTAGTAGCAGGTGACGTGATCGTGTGCCTTCCACAGACGTCCAAAGGGCCGTCCTAACCGTGACAGCTGGCGAGAGCTTCCCAACCCATCGCTGGGTCTAAGGCCACCACGTAAAGACAACGTTCCTACGTACCAGGGATAACCAGTCGGAAATTACGATGAACAAAAAAACATTTCAAACAAAACAATTAGAACAACTATAAAGCATCTCGCAGATCTAACGGAAGGTGGGAGAGACCTTCGGAGCAGCGTCCCAAAGCCCCATTGACAGGCTGGGCAGACTCTGATCCGCGGGAAACCAGCCTGAAGAAGGAAATTTGGTTCCTACAGAAACAGAAGGCAATTTCAAGCAAAGTCACGCCTCTGATTTTGGCGGAATTTGACAAGCTGAAGCTACATTTCACATGGAAGAGACAAAAGACCAGAACCTGTGGAGGCAACTTCGAAGGTCGCAGTGGGGACACGTGCCACCCAGTGTCACGTGACTCTAGAGCCCTTGCCGCCCAGTGTCCTGCCGGTCGATGTGGTTATCGTGGGGATGGAAAAAAATGTCACACGTTATTTGATCTGCCAGTTCAAAGGTTCCGTGTTTTCTTTTTATGCCCATCTATGTGAGTGACCCTTTCCGCGTAGCTGTGACACGGGGCCAGCTTCCACGGGCCTGCCGCTGTCCACCTGCCGCTGTCCACCTCCCGCTCTGGTCTTAGAAGCTGAGGCAAAGCGGCATATGGGGTCAACTCCTCGCAGTAGAAGAAGAAGGGGCCTTTGATAATCCCGACAGATTTGTTTTGAGTTCTATTTCCTTCTTCAAGAGTCAGACCGGAATCATGGAAAAGGTATGATGCGTACACAACACCACGCGCTAGGTCTGTGGCACCGTCTTAGGGTCAAAAGGAAAAGGAGGTAAGCCCGCTTTGTTTCTGTATCATATTTGTGACCACTTCAGCCTACCACGTCCTAGTAGATTTGTGCCAAGTCGGGGATGGAGAAAAATAGAAAAATTTGGGCCACCACCGTGCGGTACCGAACCCTAGTGGATGCTGGTAACAGACCATGGAACTCTTTCTGGCTGAGCCGCCGTGTGAGCCTGGAAAACCCGCTCGAGGCATTCCAGGCCATCGCAAACGGTCGACGCAAAATTAATCCGCCTGACTCAATGACTGTGTGTCGAGTGAATGAATATGTCAGGGCGTCAGCAGTGGTGTTCCCAAGGGGCGTGAGTAGTGGCACTTAGAAGCCAGCTGTCACAGCACGAGCCCTCCCGCTGAACTGGTTTGACGAAGCCAGCGCAGTGCGGAGCCCGTGACACCCCCAGACTCCCCAGCGAGCAGGTTCCTGTCGGGCTATTTCAGTCTCTTTTCTAAGCAAGTGACCTGCGGTCCAAAATAGCAGCTCTACCTTGACAGCGCAGAACACATCCACGTTTCCTGTGACTGAGGACTTCGCTCAGGCCGGCCCCACGGGCCGACGGACAGAGGAGAGAGGGTAACGGGGGAAAAAGGAAGAGGAGGGAAAAAAATTAATTTGCCAGGCCCCGCTCCACATGATGCGACCTCGAATGTGTAAGCCAAGGAACAATGTTTTCGGTCCGTGCGTTGTTACAGAGGGAGCCCAGCCTGACGCAAAGCTCACCTTGGCTCTGCCCGCACCCGGGGCCTGGACTCAAACCGGCGTTTCCCACTCGGCAGCTCATGTCCCTCCTTCTGTCCCCAGCCCGCAGACGCGGGGGGCCCCGGGGCGGGTCTTCAGCCCCCTCCTCTCGCTCCCTGGCCCTTAGGGGATCGCGCTGCAGTCTCATCGGCCACCATCCAGGCACCGGGGCGACGAGGCAGCTCCCCACCCTCTTCCCTGCATGTCCCACGACGTCTGTCTGTAAAGTCTGTGCCCGGCACTGTCGTCCTCCTGGGGGACCAGCGGCCACCCTGCAGAC
>NW_011888833.1:3551127-3556737 GCF_000151845.1 Pteropus vampyrus | reverse complement strand
GAGGCCCCGGAGCTCCTGCAGAGACCGGGGTGAGGCCGGGAGGCCGGGAGAGGTCCGTGTCCCTGAGGCGGTCACCTCCCTTTCTTGGTCTCTGAAGTGAGTGAAGTGACCTGTGGTCGTCTGATTTCTGCCACACTGTGCAGGGCGATGTAGCTCAGTGCCACACTGGTGCTGTCGACCTTGGTTTACCCCTGGGTGGCACGGTAGTGGGTGCTGTGTACGTACACACACCGATGGGGACTCACAACAGAAACATGTGCACACACACACATGTGCGCACATCTGCATAGATGTACATATGCACTTGCATACACATGCGTGTGTGCATGCCTATCTGCACCATGCACATGTGTGCATGCAAGGCACATGTATGTACACATGCATGTGTGTGCATGTACACACAGATGCGTGCAAGGAGCCTGTTGGTGTGCATGTCCACACATGTGATTCACACGTGTGTGTGCACGGTGAATATGCACCCATACACATGCATGAATTGCACACGCAAATGGCTGTACACTTGCACTCATGTATGCAAGTGCATGTGGTGGGTATGTATGTACATGGCACATGCATACACGTGTGCACACATGCACGCACGTGTGTATACACATGCACACACACCTGCACAGAGCTCTGTAGCACAGCCCACAAGGGACATGGCAGGACAGCCACCCAGTGACAGTATATTCCAAATGCCATGCACAGTGACACCTTTGGGTGGTGGTCCAGCAGCTCACCTGTGCTACCTGCGTATTAACAGGCAATGTTCCCTCACAGGCTGGCAGTCCGAAGCAATGGGCGACTGGAGCTTTCTGGGGAGACTATTGGAAAATGCACAGGAGCACTCCACGGTCATCGGCAAGGTCTGGCTGACCGTCCTGTTCATCTTCCGAATCCTGGTGCTGGGAGCCGCGGCTGAGGAGGTGTGGGGTGACGAGCAGTCCGACTTCACCTGCAACACCCAGCAGCCCGGCTGTGAGAACGTCTGCTACGACAAGGCCTTCCCCATCTCCCACATCCGCTTCTGGGTGCTCCAGATCATCTTCGTGTCCACACCCACCCTCATCTACCTGGGCCACGTGCTGCACATCGTGCGCACGGAACAGAAGAGGAAAGAGCGAGATGCAGAGCAGCCGAACGGGGACGGCGACCGTGGCCAGAGGGACAGGCCCCCGGTGCGGGACGACCGGGGCAAGGTCCGCATCGCCGGGGCCCTGCTCCGGACCTACGTCTTCAACATCATCTTTAAAACGCTGTTCGAGGTGGGCTTCATCGCCGGTCAGTACTTCCTGTACGGCTTTCAGCTGAACCCACTCTACCGCTGTGACCGGTGGCCCTGCCCCAACACCGTGGACTGCTTCATCTCCAGGCCCACGGAGAAGACCATCTTCATCATCTTCATGCTGGCCGTGGCCTGCCTGTCCCTCTTTCTCAACGTGCTGGAGATCTATCACCTGGGCTGGAAGAAGCTTAAACAGGGTATGACCAACTACTATAGTGTAGAGACCCCTCAATCCAGGCTGGGGGCCGCGAAACCGGGGGGCGTGAGCCCACTGCCTCCCTCCCTCTCGGCTCCAGCCACCGGCACGGGGGCGTGCCCGCCTTACTACACTCAGTCTGCCTCGTCCCTGGGGCAGGCAATGAGCAGGGCCTATCCTGGGGCTCCTTTACCAGCCACAGACGTCACCAAGGAAGCTCTGTCTGAGGCGCAGGGGAAGGGCCACCCTGACAAGTTCTATGACAGCAGCCAACACCTGCTAACGGCAGAGCAGAACTGGGCCACCCAGGAGGCCGAGCAGCAGCTCTCAGTGAGGAAGGCCACCCCCCCGCCAGTGTCCCCGTCTTCCTCCTTGACCCCTCCGGGCAGCCCCCAGCCACCCCCCCAGGAGCCCGTCCCGGTGGAGAATGGGAATGGCCACAGCTTGGGAGAGAGCAGCTTGGAAGTGACTCCCGACGAGGGGGTGCCGGCAGTGACCTCCCCTGTGGATATGCACGCGCCGCCTCTGCTCCCCGCTGAGCCCAGACGGTCAAGCACGGCCAGCAAGGCCAGCGGCGGTCGGGCCAGACCCAGTGACTTGGCCATCTAGCGGTGCTGGCCCCAGACAGCTCATAATGACCTCTTTTCTAGCACCCCAAACCAGGTGTACTTCGGTGGAGCAGGTAGACAGCCCTGAGTGACAGAGTGCGGGAGCGGGCCGGAGGCCAGCGGAGGGGCGTGTCAGGTTCTGTGTCCTTGTGCCGTGCTTTGAGCTGCAGTGCAGTGGGGAGAACCTGGCACTTTCCACGGCGGGCGGGGGGAAGTGGGGTGCAGGGGCTGCTGGCCTCTGAGGACCTTCACAGCCTCGCCGGCACCCAGACCTGGCCCCTGTGCAGGAGCCGCCGCCTGTGCGGGTCTGGTGTCTGCCGTCACTTCAGTCCGGGACTTTAAGTTTCCTGTCCCTGGGCTGTGCACGTCCCGGGCAGCCCAGAAGGCCAGCGCTGCCTCTGGCCCGCCTCCGTCTGACACTCTTAACTCAGAGCTGAGTGTATTTGGGATATTTGCCAACGGCACTAAAAAAAGGTTGAGAGCAAGCCTGTGCAGTGTCATTTGAGATTCCGAAATTGCATGTGAAGCCCAGGTAGCCAAGTGTCGCCATGACAAGTGACAGTGAGCAGCTCCCCCGAGAGGCCGAGGTCCAGGGGCGAGGGCACAGAGGTGGCTGGGCACAGAGCGGGCGGGGACGCGGCCACGCTGAGGTCGTTTTTGACAGCTGCCCACACTGACGTGCGGCATGGCAGGCGACCCTCTGCGCTGACTTCTCAGCGATGTTCCCGCTTTGCGCTGGGCAGGTACGCCCACGCCCCCACTTTCTACCTTTCAGGAAAAGCGAAGGAAGCTTGGTCCCCCGCGGCGGATGCTGACTGAGAGAGGGCTCCATCGTCCCCGTAAGTCCCAGTAAGGACCGAACTTCCCTTTCAAAGGGATGCTTCCCCGCCCCACGCCACCCCGACCTGTGACCACGCGCCGGATACCATGGAAGCAGGGAGACCTCAGTGGGGGCGGTCCTGGGGGGCTGCATGTGTGTCCCCGCTGTCTGCCCATCGTTGGTCACTGTGGACCCATGAGCAGAGGTGACGCCAAGCCTGGTCCCCGTCACACTGTCCACCTCCAACGGCCACCCAGTGTGGTGACCCTCGTTCCACGGACGCCAGAGCCTCTCCATCGGATCCGTCCCTTTTCATGACTCCCTTTACTTTCCGATGAGTCTTTTGTGACCCATGGACAGTCTGGTGACAAGACTGTGACTTCCCGTTCTCAGATCGCTGAGAGTGCCTGGGGCACCCCCGTGCGACCCGCTCCCTCCCTGGCACGTTCACAGCCTTTCTGCAGGTGCCGTCAGACCTTGCGAATGGCCAGCGTCTTGGTGGGGGGTAGGGGGATGGGAGGGGCGTTATGCCCTTCAGTGGGGCGTCACCAGGAACGGGTGCATCATCACGTCTGCCACCAGAAAACACACTTGCGTATAAAATGAATTTTAAATACCGTGCATTCGACAAAATTCAGATCATCGATCCTATGATGAAGCGTTTCTCTTGGAATGGGCGCTCGATTCGGGAAGTGATTCTAACGTGACTGGGACACTAAGAAACAAATTTGTCCCCCAAATTCTCTAACTACAAAAGCAAGCTCGCCAGAAAACGCTGGCCGCAAGATGAGGTTTTATCAACACCTTTATAAAACGGGGGGCTGGTGCCGACAAGACACACACCAGCTGCCGAGAACGCTGACGATCTGGAATGTACCCATTTGGCAAACCCAGCTCACGATGCGAATAGTTCTTCCTCTTCGGTTTGTGCTGAAGGCCGCATGAAATTTCAGTCTGTTGTTCGAATCCCTTTAACGTTCCCCGGTGAAACCTGCCGGGAGATGAGGCTGCTCTCTCGGGTTTGCATGTCTGCGAACGGAGCTGGGGTGAAATACGGAAACCAGATGTGCGGGGGGTTGTGTTTGAGTAAGTGTGACAGGGAGGGAGGAGACCACGCGGTGTCCTGACCGCAGCCCAGCCTCTAACCTGCCACGTCACTCACGGAGGGTGGGAGGGATTGGCCTTCCTGCCTTGCAGTGGACAGAGGACAGCGAGGACCGCCCCTCTGTGCTTCGAATGGGCCGGGACCAAATCTGCCTGGACCGCGGCTTGGCACGTAGGAGGCACTTACTTAAGAGTGCCCCGGTGAGTGAATGAATGAGTGAATCGCTGAATGAATGAAACGTAGATTTCTGCTTAGCCACATTAACGTCATCGGACACAGATTGGAGCCTCAGAAAAAAAGGTATCAGAGAAGCCGATCCCCTTGCCAGGCCTGCCTAATTCTGCAGAATCAACTTTATTAAGATACAATTTGTGTTTGCAACATGGACATGCCAAAGGTGTCTCGCCACGATCAAAAATATTCTCATCCCTCTGAAAAGTCCCTTGTGCTCCTTCTAGTCAATTCTCCACCACCGACTCCAGGCAATCGCTAATCTGCTACCTGACACTATAGTCTTTTCTAGAATTTCATACAAATGGAGACATACAGTACGAACTCTTCCGTGTCTGACCTTCTTCTCTCATCATAATGTTTTCAAGCTTCGCCTCTGTTGTTGCGGGATTCAGTAGTATTCCTTCATATTGCTGAAAATCCCATTATCTGTCCATGCACCTGTTAATGAACTTCTGGGTGGTGTATTAGGGTTCTCTGGTGGGGAGGAGAGTTCATATATATAAATATATATCTATACCCAGTTGATCCTGGAACAGCATGAGTTTGAACTGCACAGGTCCGTTGATTTTTTTGCAATAAACACTGTAAGTGTATCTTCTGTGCCTTATGACTTTATTCATGACCTTTTAGTAAGCTACTTTATCGTAAGACTATGGCCTACGGTACACATAACACAAAATACGTCTGTTTCTTGGGAAGGCTTCCGGTCAACAGGAAGCTGTTAGTGGTTAAGTTTGGGGGAGTCAGAAGTTAACACGGGGGTCTTCGCCTGCTCACCGGGAGTTGAGGCCCTAGCCCTTGAGTTGCTCAAGGGTCGACTGTGTGTGTGTAGATATAAAAGATAAGACATTTTCTCTGCAGGCCAACAAGTCCCAAGGTCTGCGGTCCCACCCAGTGGGAGGGCGGGACCCAGGAGAGGGAGCTGTGTCAACTCGAGTCCGAAGGCAGGAATAAACAATGTCCCATTTCAAAGGCCATCAGGAGGGAGAATTCTTTCTTAGTGACAGGACAGTCAGCTTTTTTGTCCTTTTCAGGCCTTGGGCTGATTGGGTGGGGCCCACCCAGGTTAGGGCGGGCCACCTGCTGGAGGCAGAATACCAGTTCAAATGTTAATCTCATCCAGACACACCCAGAATCTTATGGGGGGGTGGGCGGTGTATCCGGGCACTTCTGGGCCTGGGGAAGCTGACACGTAAATGCAACCATCACGAACCATGCTGGTCGGGAGTACGGTCACCTGCACGTTGGCCTGTTGTCCGGGCAGACTTTTTATCTTGACCGAGTTCGCTGAGACGGTGGACAGTGGCTAGCCATTGGCTGCTGACGTGGGACACATCCATCCTTGGGTGGCTTTGCTCTGTC
>NW_011888833.1:3547122-3548967 GCF_000151845.1 Pteropus vampyrus | reverse complement strand
AAACCTGAATGCTGAATGCTCCTGTAACAATTAATGATTTGAACCAGCGGTTAAAAATCCTGCCACAAAGAACACATGACACTCTGACAGCTTCATAAGAGAATTCTAGCAAACATTCATGAAACAGGTCATTCTAATCCTATATAGATTTATCTTTTTAGATTCATCTTATTTATCATTTCTTTGCTAGCCATTCTTTCTTGCACCTTGGATTTTTTTCCTGCTTTCTAAAGTAGATACATTAGAAATTTCTCTTGTGGAGACTTAATGCTAATAAAAATTCTCAGTTTTTATTTAACGAAAATATCTTCATTTCATCCCTATAATCTTAAGATAATTTCAATGCACATAGATGTTTAGGCTAATGGTCCTTTGTCTTTTGGCCTTCATTAGTTATGGTGGTATAAAGTTTCTTGCTCCGCATAGTCTAATTGTTATTCCCTTATAGTTCATGTCTCTTTTCTTTATGACCGCTTTTAAGAATTATATTCTCTTTCCTTTGGTGTTCAGTATTTTTATTATAAGAAGTCCACACGTGGATTTTGAATTTCTGCTTCCTGAATGTGAAGACAGCTGTCCCTCACCATCTCTGGAAATTTGTCAGCCATCATCTCTTCAAATATCACCTCTTTCCTTCTGGAACTAAAACTAGTCACATCAGACATTTTCATCGTAACTCCTTGTCTTAATCGCATCTCTTGGTCTCTGTCCATGGTCTCTGCATCGCTTCCTCTAGTTCACGTCCAGCTGTGCCTGGCCTGCTGTCTAACCTGCCCACTGAGCTCGCAACTCCGATCATTGTAATGGTTCGGTTTGATTGACATACATTAATCTCTTTTACTTCAAGAATTCGCTTTATGCTTTCACGTGGTGATTCCAGTATCCTCAGTTCTCACGAGTCTGCAACTGTAATTTATTCTTGCTGACTCTCGAGAAGGAGCAGAGACACTGTTTCAAAATATTACGGCTGAGGACTTGTCAGGATTCACGAAATACCCCAGCCATAGAGTCAAAAGCCCAACAAATCTCAAGCCAGAAAAAAAACAAAACCAAAAGCCTGCACCCGGACACATTATACTTAAAGTACAAACAAACAACAAAGCATGAAGAAAAACATAAAGGAGGTTTAAAATCTCACCACCCAGAGGTAACCTTTGCTAATATTTTGATTTCTATTCTTTGAGGCATTTTCTAAGTGTATACTTATACAAAGTTAGGATCAGACTGTATATTTATTATAACCCTTCTTCCTTAACATATTATAAACATTTCTTCGTGTGAACACATTTTATTAAAAATCATAATTTGAAAGCTTTCCTGATGTTCCACCAGATAACTGTAGAGACATTTCTTTAAGAAGAATCCCATTGCTGGACATATAAGTGGTTTTCCAATGTTCGGCTATTTTAAATAATGCTTGTTGCACATAAATCTTTCCCACACCCCCGATGATTTCTTTAGGACAAATTCCTACAAGTGGGATTCCTACAAGTGAGCTCCCTGATACCTATGGCCAAGCTGCTTTCCTAAAGGACTCCTGATTTAGCCCCGCCTTGAGCAGCCCAAAGGCACACACGGCTCCCTCACCTCGTGGCACAGTGTGTCACCTCCCTCTGCTGAGTAAAGTCAGGACAGTTGGGTGGACTTTCATTTCTGCCTCTCTCCAAAAAACAAGAGGCTCGAAAGGCAGCCAGCCCTTCGCCTCTCCCTTAAGAACTCAAGTAAGCAAAGTCCCGTTTCAGCTGTTTTCAGACTGGGCTCGCCCGTTCTCCCAGATGACCAGGCTCCGTCTGCTTGGACCAACATTTTTAAATGCACTGTCATCGAGTCTGTGCCCCCAAGAGC
>NW_011888833.1:3543344-3545358 GCF_000151845.1 Pteropus vampyrus | reverse complement strand
GAGCAGGGGGCGGCTTCCTGACCATCCGCGTCGGCTAAGTGCGCTGTGCAGACGGTGCTGCCAGCCACTGCGGGCGTCTCTGCCCCGGCCTCCGTCCCCAGAGAGGGGTCGTCAGGCCTCCTCGGATGGGCCGGAAGCCGGGCCCGCAGCGTCCCCCGGCTGTTACGTTCCATCCTGCCTCTGTCGAGCCTGGTGTCCGTCTCAGCCTCCCTCGGCCTCCGGGCAGCTCCGGGTGTGGGCGAGAAATGGCTTCTTTTACAGACTATTAAACAATCCACTAAACCCCACCCTCACAGTATCTGCTGCCTGTGACTTTGGGATGTTCTGGGCACAAATCACTAGCTTTTTGTCAGCTTACCTTTTGGCAGACACATAGGTTTAATTTTCTAGACACTGCTGTGGAGTGACGAAGCCATCTCTGGAGCACGGGCTGCCTGCTGGGGGCCCGGTCACGTGCTGGCTTAACCGAGCCTCTCGGCCCCCCAGCTGCTCCACCTGTAAAATGCACAAGTCCTGACAGCAAGGGGCGTCGGCACACGACAGCCCACAGGCCGACCTGGCCCACAGCCTGTCTCCGTCTGGCCCGTGGGGGTGAGAATGGTTTCTACGTCGTTTAAAGGTTTGCAAAAAAGCCAAACACACCCCAAAAAGAACACACAACGAAACCTCCAGCGGCCCACGGAGCCCAAGTGGCTCTGCTGTGGCCTTTTCTGAGCCCGGCTTAGAGGGCGTTAACTGAGTTACCGGATAAAAAGCACGGGGACCACGGCCACCGTCCGTCACTTCCCCGCGGTGGAGGTGCAGGTGTCGTGCCCGCCATGGAGTTTTGGGGGCGTCCGTGGCATTTAAGGTACGCGTATCAGTGTTTGGCAGTACTTACGTTTGAAAAGATGTCTCCAAAGACGAAATCCGTGAAATCTAAGAGGTGAACGAACTTTTGCAATCGATTTTGAGGACAGCGAACTGACTTTGCATTCTAGGTAAGCACCGCACACTCCCCCTGAATGCATTCCGTCCTTCTCGCCATACTCGGTTACGATGTTTTGAATTTTGTCAATAAAAATTTGAGAAAATTTGCTTTGTCTTCAAAGAATCTACGTAATATCCTCGGTGTCACCTAAAATATTGACTGCGCTTTCTGTAAGGAGTTTGCTGAGCCTAAGGGAGAAGGAAGTGTCAGGCTCACAGAGATGGGAAAAGGTACGGTGCGGGGCCCTGGGACGTGGGACGATGACCCGGAGAGAGCAGTGCTGGCCGGTCGCGGCGTCTCGGGCACACGCAGCAGCAGGCGCACGGGCGGGGGCGAGGCAGGGCACGTGCCCCAGGCGGCCACGTGTTGTCTACCTGCCAGGAGCTTGCTGCCTCCTCACCTGTTCTCTCTGGGCATGTGTCACAGTGACGGAAAGCAGTTCACGATGAGGCGGTGGCCTGGAGGGAGTGGCCGCTTCGCGTCGAGACATCTTTTCAAACGTAAGCAAACGGGTTGGAGGCCCGGGAGATTCCCATCCAAAAGCCCGGACTTGGTCGGCGCTCCACCACTGACCCGCCGTGGGGCCCTCGGCACTGGCCGACCGTGAGTCGGGGACAATACCAACACCACCTTGTGGTTGTCACAAGGAACGCGCCCATGCTGTGGATGTCAAGCCTGAAACTTGAGGGAAGCGGCAGAGAACTAGGTCTGTCTCAAATCGCCCCCACTGGCTTGGCCCAGCCGCTCACGGCGAGCGCAAAGCATGTGTCTCCACAGCATGCAACTCTCGGGAGTGCGGTGTAGATGGAACCGAGCAGGGTACAGAAGGCAGGACGGAGGCTCGGGCCCTGCAGACGCAGTTTCTGTTGCCCCGAGGCTTTGGCGTTCTGCCAAAAAGCGTAAGAAATGCATTTTGTATCTGTCACCCAACACACAAGTAGGAAATGCGTTTCAGAGGAAAATACCTTCATTGTGTTCCTAGTCCATTCAACTCTATTTAATTGAAAGAATGTCTGTGGGCCCATTTTTTAATCCAGGAGCTAA
>NW_011888833.1:3540473-3542754 GCF_000151845.1 Pteropus vampyrus | reverse complement strand
GACAATACCAACACCACCTCGTGGTTGTCACAAGGAACGCGCCCACGCTGTGGATGTCAAGCCTGAAACTTGAGGGAAGCGGCAGAGAACTAGGCTGTCTCAAATCGCCCCCACTGGCTTGGCCCAGCCGCTCACGGTGAGCGCAAAGCATGTGTCTCCACAGCATGCAACTCTTGGGAGTGCGGTGTAGATGGAACCAAGCAGGGTGCAGAAGGCAGGACGGAGGCTCGGGCCCTGCAGACGCAGTTTCTCTGTTGCCCCGAGGCTTTGGCGTTCTGCCAAAAAGCGTAAGCAATGCATTTTGTATCTGTCACCCAACACGCGAGTAGGAAATGCATTTCAGAGGAAAATACCTTCATTGTGTTCCTAGTCCATTCAACTCTATTTAATTGAAAGAATGTCTGTGGGCCCATTTTTTAATCCAGGAGCTAAAATGCAGCTCTCTGGGACCCCCCACCCCACCCCCACCTACTAAAGCAGGGGACAGAAGTCTGCGTCTAAACTGCACGGGGTGGTGAGCATCTCGAGTCTCCACGCCGCACCCCTCATCAACGGGAAGGGGTAGCACCCGGCAGCATGAGCGTGTGTTCGGGGCAGGTCTGACACACACGGGCAGAAACGCAGGGCGGGCGCTCAGAGGCACACCAGAAACCAGGGGTACCATCGACCGCAGGTCTCATTTCCCAGAGTTCCTTTATTTTTAAAATCCTGAAACTTGAAATTACTTGTAATCATTGATTTATTCGACAAGCATTTGTTCCCACCTAGTATGTGCCGGGACCTTTCCTAAGTGCCTGGGATACAACAGAGAACAAATAAAGTCCCCGCTCCCGGCTTACATTCTAGTGACATTCACTGTCCTTGCAGCGTGACGACTGGCTAACAGCCCAATGGCAAACATGACCACGGAGGCCTCGGCACGGAGGTGTGTACAGCCGTCTTCCGCTTTGCCTCTCTGCATCCTCAGAGTGGCCGACACCGGTCCCTTTCCACAAGGGACACAGATGGGCGCAGCTGAGTGGCCAGGCTCCCGCCCACTGGGTCTCAGTGACTTACTTGACCCAAGCGTGGGTTCCTCTACTTTTAATGCAAGCGACGTGCAAGGCAAGGCTTCCGCTCCTCCCGCACTCTGCCTTCCACGGCTCCCGGCTCCCCAGGGGGCTGTCTCTGAGAGGAGGGCTGGATCTGTCCTGCTTTGCAGCCAACACCCAGCTTCCCCTGCCTCGGTCACTCACATATTTGTCGAATGAATAAACGACTGGCTCCACATCATGACTGCAGCCACTCATAAGGTGTATCCTATTTAGTAGAATGTGAATCGTGCTACAAACAGAAGCCAAATGGAAAGTAAAAGCAAGCAGTTATTCCTAGGCTTCAGAATTCAATAATGGTTCTAGAACGGACCCTTCTGTCTATGCCTATTCTAAGCACTCCCGGCGTTTTAAATCAAATGTGCAGATTTCACAGAGAGCCCTCAGTTAACTTTACCAAAACTATGAGAGGAAAACATGACATTTATTAGAAAAAAATTATGAGATCTGAGAGCAGCTTTCTTATTTCAGCAATTTTGAGATCCCAAGAGTCTGAAAATCTACTTTTTCCTGCTTGTGAGAGACCCGACCTGAACCACGTAAAGCTTGCCGTGGCCGCAGGGACACCTGACTCCGGCGGCCCTGCAGTGGCGTGCCGGCTGCTGCCCCAGCCCGCAGAGGGCCGTGTGTAACTTACAAGCACTTATGTCGTGCTTTTTCAAGAGGAAAACTCTGAATCCTAAAACGCCCAGCCGTCCGAAAGGGATTATAAGTAAACTCACAGCAAAACAAAGAGCAATTTAAGCCTTGTGCTGTACACTGCTGCCATCTGCTGCCACCGGCTTAGAACTACAAGTATGCATTTAAATGGGAAAGTTTTAACCTTGTTTACAGGGTTAAGGGTAGCATGCCCATAACTTAAAAAATATTTGAGACTCTATTTTTGAAAGCAATTGCAATGGAAAACCGTTAGTGAATGAAGTTTTAAAAAATACAGTAACATATTGGACCTCATATGTTTCATCTCCATAACCTAAAAGTTGCATTACTCACCTGAGTCAATGTAGTTTTATGCCTTAGAACCCTAATCCCTCCAGGTGGTATTTTTAACTACTCTTGCAGTGAGATGGCCTGAAAGCCAGAGATGAGGGCCGATGCCATCAAAATGGAACCTTTAGAATAATCAGGAATTGTTCCAACTGACCGTTTCTAACAGAGCTGAACGCGGCAAGGTCAAGACTACAGAAATC
>NW_011888833.1:3521021-3539073 GCF_000151845.1 Pteropus vampyrus | reverse complement strand
TGTACACTTTCACGACTATTCTGTTTGAGGGAAACAAGATTATCCTACAGTCAGTGTTAACTTAGAACAAAAATGACACGTATCACAACACATTTTGGAAATAACTGGCAAAATAAAAGTGTAAATTTTTATAGTGACTTAAAGACTATAAAATATTTCAGATCTCAGATTAAATGGACCCGCATTAGAGTAGTACAAACCAAAGATTTGTGACTGTATGACCTCGCCGTCACGGTAACACTTAATACTACGCGTAGTTACCCCCAAATCACCACTGGCCAGGACAAAGGCAAATCCCACGAGAAAAAGTGATAAAAATTTCAACGCAGGCATGAATATGCACCTCCTCCTTTCTCGATAGCTTTAGCAGACTTAATAACTCTATGTAAAATAAAACCGTGAACTGCTATTTGAACAGACAGTATTCTCGTGGCCAAACAGAACAACTTCTCGCCTAAAAAGTCCTTTTAACATCTTCTGTTACCGAGTGCAGCTGAAAGCCTAAAAAAGTGTGTGAATGGAGGCTCGATTTGTCCGGGAAATTCATTTTTCTCAGGATGGATAAAAACCTTTTCACTGGTTCATTGTACATGGCAAAATCTTCACAACAGAAAAATGCAGCATCTCCAATAGCATCTGAAGACAGTAAGGCCGTATTTACAGGATGCTGCCACTGGGAATCACTGAGACGCGAAAGGAGACTGTGGCCACTTCACTGTCCTTGTTCTCAGCAGTCAGCTATGACCACGCGTACTAGGGAGGTCCTGAAGCCGGTGCAATGCATCCTGGGTGAAGCAGGCTTCAAAGAACAAACAATTCTCACTACACAGTCTGTTTTTTTTTCTTTTCCCCTGAGTGTCAAGTAATCGATCCTTGGATTGCAATCAAGACAAAGACAAGAGCGCTAAATCCTCCACCGTGTCAAGACCAAAACGGCAGGGACATTTCCGTTTAGACGAGCTAACGGGAACGATGAAGGAGACGCGCCGACGGCGGCCCCAGGGCGGGAAGGTGCGGTGCTGGGTGAAACACACGTTTAGTGGCTTTGGGAAACGTTTATTGCTCCTGAGGGCCTGTAGCACCGCTTTCGAGAGTAAAAGACGGTTAGGATTCACCACCTTGTCACCAACAACATGCCTTTATAGGAAAAGTGCTTAAAGAAGTAGTTCTGGAAAAAGGTAAGGACGAGGAAATTTCTATATACATTTTAAGTGTTCCCCATTTTTCTTCATTAAATAGACAACAAGCATTCTAGTTTTAGTCGAGTATTATCAGATTTGCTAGTTTTAGTCGAGTATTATCAGATTTGCTACTGTCAGTCTGATTATCAAATCGACAATATAAAATCAAGGGACAGAAACGTTATTCAAACTTATAAAACAAGTTAGAACTTTATAAAGTAATTCTTGCGCCAAAAATATTTCTGCCGATTATTGCTTAAATATACAGTGATTACACTTGTGAAATTTTCCATATCATGACTGAGAACATTTCTCGCCTAAGGGAAGTGTAGATGGAAGCTAAGCACTGTGGAAAACAGCCCGAGTTCCCCCCAAACAATTTCAGAAAACTAATGTCGCCGCGGTGACCGAGGAACTGGAAACAGGAAAACAAGGTGATCACACACATGCCACCGGAAGTCAGCCGAAGGGTTTCGTCACGACCCCCCGCGGCTGGCACTCCGCCCAGGCTCTAGAAGGCAGGGTCTGAAGATTTCCCCGTTCCGAAAGAAAAAGTCTGAACGGATCAACTGCTATGTAGAAGCACAAAGTTTTAATGCAATCTTCTATAAGAAGTAATTAAAATTTAAAAGCCAAACAATCTAACAGCAAATGTGACTTCCTGTGAAACATACTGTCCGTCAGCTTCCTCCTGCCGCTCCATCGCCGACACGTGAGAACACGACGCTGGTGGCCTTCACGGCGGCGTGTGGCACTGCCTTGTCTAAACCAGCTTGACTTTCTGTAACAGCTATTTCAGGAGTGGCATTCCTAAAAATAATTTTATCCAACGTATGCATCAGTCATATGTGAGGGCAGGCACAGAATTCTAACCAAACTGGTAAAGTTGTAGAGTACCGCGGAGGTATTCCAACATGATCTGTATCCACTGCGGGGGATCGGACTTCTGTGAACGAAGGGGATTCTGGATACTACGGGTGGCATAGAAAACAGAATTGTACACTTCCATCCGACGTCTTTACAAAGAAAATGTCCCAGTGACCGTGTTTCCGACGTCCTTCTTCATATATATATACATACATGTACACGCACATATATACATACATATATATACTGTTTAAGTTACTGACGGGGCGATGCAGAAGGCGCAACGAGGCAGGGGCGCCGCGGCGTGGCCGGGGACGGGAAGGCGTTCCGCGGAGGGTCCACGGCGGCTCGCCGGCTCGGGCGCCGGCGCTGGCAGCGTCGCTCGGCTATTTTTGGTACAGGAGGCGGGACCTCTCTACGCAACCTCGTAAGGCTTGAGTCACTAAAACGCAAAACAAAACCAACGGCCCCCCCCAAAACAAAACCAAAACCCCAGCCTAGTAGTTTACAGTTTATTTTAAACATCCTGAAAACACCGCAAGCTCTGACTTCCGTCGTGCTCCCGCACGCGACCGCCCGGCCGGGACCCGCGGGGAGAGCCCCTCCAGGAAGCACTGTGACAGTGGGGTTGTGCAATGTGGACGTTTCTTACTACAGGAAAAATTATGCATGGCACATTCTCATTCGTATTTTGTCATGTAAAAAGTTACAAACAGACCTAATCAAATAAATAATAATAAAAAAAGAATTTGAATGTATTTGTTAAGTATCCTAAAACCACTACATAGAATAATGGCAACTTTCACTCACAGATTATTTACATGGTAACACCCAGTGTGGGTTCACTGCTACAAAACTCAGAACAGAAGGAGTAAACTTGAAATGTTTGCCTTAACAAAGACCTAGCAGCTTGACTATCTAACGCTGTTCTGTCCCGACTGCTTCGGAAGGTTCCTTCTCAGTCTGTGTCTTCGTCCAGTTCGTAACAGTCCTTATCATAAACGTCCTTCACTAACAGGACGCGCACGAGCATGTTTTCCAAGGTGCCGCGGTCCAGTGAGGCCGACGTGTACCAGACGGGGCTCTCGGCAGAGCTGGAGCACTCAGGTTGCAAATAAAAAACATCCATTCTCTGATTAAGATTCTGTGGACTTGGGGAGAAAGGAGAAAGTCAATTTTACGGTATATGTGCAAAATTCCCCACAACTTTCTCTTCTTTCAAGAATAATTCCACTACCACCGCCACGTTACGTGGTCAGACCGCGCGCCCCGTTACCTACGTTCAATAGTCTATCACCCAGCTATTTTGAAAGCTAATTTCAGTGATAAAAGACTACTTTCGCATCATAATCTAAACTCTGTATTTCGCTGAATCCGAGACACTGTTAATAGAAACATTCTTTTAAATCATTATTTTAATCTTGCCACTGAATGAGTAAAACAGAGGCAGCTATAATTTTAAGATGCGTCAATTACAACGTGCATCCCAGCTGCACAGATGGTCAGATGTGTAAAATGCGCCTTGGAATTAATGAAGTATGGTAGCACATAAAATGAAGATACTGCGCAGCGTTACAAAATAGAGCCCTGATTTTTAAAACATTAACGAGGTAAGACTGAGATTGGAGTTTCCAGCTAGCCGACACCTACTGCCCCCAGAAGACCCCGGTTCTGCTGCAGGCAAACAGGGCCACCCCAAAACCATTGTCAGAAATATTACTCTCACCCTTAAGTGACACCACTGTTTTTATGAGTTCTTGAGAACTAACTTGGGGAGCTAACTAGAATTTATAACTCTATTTTCATTAAGAAAACATATTCTAAAAAAAAAAGAAGAAAATATATTCCGAGTTCACATTAACCTTTGAAAATTAGAGAGTGCATACTTAAAATAATGGGCACGTGTAAAATAATTCATGGTCCCTAAGCATTGTCACCGGCTCAAACTTAGAAGCATGTGCTGGCACCAGGCTGTGGGTGGGGGTGCAGGGCGCCTCAGAACACGCTGCCGGAACTTCCCGCAAGGCCGTCCCCCTCAAACGTGAGCCCTCCGCCTCTGTCTGCACCTCCCTAGCCCGCCTCTGACGCCGTTTCCCAGGAGGTGGCAAACCATGGCCGTCGCTGGTCTGGGCAGCCGTCCTCTGACACGCGTGGCTGTTTGTTTGCACGTAGTACGAGGCTGCTTTCTGGTTGAACAGCAGACTTGAGAAACTGCGCTAGAGACTCTACAGCCCACGAAGCCTAAAAGATTTACTATCTGACTCTTTACAAAAAAGATTCGTGCCCCTGGCTTTACGGTCAGTAGACGTGCCACAATTTAAAGTTGTGATTTCATTAGCAGAGTGACTTCGTAGCACAGGCTTGATCCCTGAAGTCTGATGTATGAGCTGAGCACTTTATAGCGACGGGACTGAAGTCCAATGGAAAGGACTTGGGCATAAGCAAGAAGAGAGACCTGGAGAAGGGTCGGCGGGCACTGTCACCGCTCGGTGACGTTACACTCATGGCAACGGCCTCTCGCCACTACTTTAATTCAAAATTAACTCTCGTCCACACTCACCTTTTAGACAAGTAGCATTCAAACATTTTCACAGGACATCTAGAAGGATTGGCTGTATTTTCAATTTGTTCAAATACTGGCTCATCATCTTCATGTTTTCTCTTTCCAGTAGTAATTTTATCTTAAAAACAAAAATCACATAAAGTTCCTAAGCCCAGCCTCGCCGACAGAGGCACGACCCACTTTATCCATCCCGGCCTGTCACACCGAGGACAGGACCGGGCGTCCTTCAGAGCTCCAGGCCATGGTTCCTGGACCACAATTTCTCCAACAGAAAGAACTGAGACGTTTTAGGAACACGAGGCCGCCTTGCTCTATGACAATGACAGCCCTCAGGCTCCAGCAAGGGGCCTGGGCCGCTCCCGAGGCGAGGCTGGCTCTCTCCCCGCCGCCGCAGGACCCCGGGGAGGGGGCTGTCACGCTACCTTCGCTATCCGCGCCACATAAGGAAGACACCTGGTACCGCAGGCACGCTCTGCTCTCCATCGTCAAGGGGTTCTTCTTCCAGTGCCTGGCCACCGTGCCGAAGGACAGCCTCAGGTGCTGCTCCACGGTTTTCAGGCCGAAGTACTTGGTGTTGAAGTAGAACAGCGTGTTCAGAAGCGCCACCGGGGAGTGCGCGCCCAGCTGCTGGATCCGCCACAGGTAGTCCTCCTCGACCCGCGAGAACACGGACCCTTGAACAGAGCGCGGCGCTTTACGGCGGCTCGAGACTCGAGACGAAGAGCAGCTCCCCACGCCCGCCCAGCTCCACCGCGGGGCCTGCCGACGGCGCGGACGAGGGGACACGTGGAGCGGGCGAGGGGACACGTGGAGCGGGCGAGGGGACACGCGGAGCGGGCGGCCGCCGCTGCCGCCGCTCCCCGGGACGAGCAGACGATGGTCAGAAAGGAACCCGAAGTCTGCTGAACCCCGAAAAGCTGGCGATGCCCATTCACGGACGTGTTCGCCTCACACGCTTAAAAAGAGGAAAAAGCACGGGTGGATTTCCATCCGAATCTCCACCGGAGGCTTCGAAAACACACACCCAGTTTCTGACTCCAGAGCGGGAAGGTGACATTTACTACAAAGTTCTTCGCAAACGCCAGCCATCAACCGCACTCACTTCTCATTCGACAAAAGAACAGATGAGTTCATGATAGGTACCCGGAAAAATGCTAATTTAAATTGTTTCCTAATTACTTTTAATATACTTTCTGTAAAAATACAAATCCCAGGAGTAATTTCGCAATAGTTCTATTTCAAAGAGCATTACCGTCTGGAAGGATGCTTGGCTGCCAACTTCGGAGTATTTTATTCAATTCTTGCTCAAATGTCTGGTATCCTGGATCAATAAATATGTTGTCTTTTCGATTACTGCCACACAAGTACTACAAGACAAGAAGAATTACTTGAAAAACCAGCTAATTGTCAACAGTGAATGTGTTACTTATGTTCTGTATTACTTCAGAAAAAAATAAACCTTATGTCTAAGGAAAAAAAGCATGCTGAGAAAACACGAGAGATTCCTGCTTTATCTACATGTCTAGAAATCATAAAGAATCGCATGTTACCAATTACTCTGCTGCTTAAAAAACTCAAAGCTGAAATACACGCCCAAGAATCCAGGATGTAAGAACTGGGGGAGACTCTTCGGTTTGTCAAATAAAAAACAGATCATCTGGCCCCAGTGTTCATTACATAGTAAGTACATGGAGAAAGCAAAATTAAATTCCAAAGTAAGAGTAGTTAGATCACCGCTGGTCAAAGGAGCTCCGGGAGGTCAGGTGGGCCGCCTGAGGTGTCCCCTACCGCCTCTCCGCGCTTCTCTGCCAGGAGTCAGTACGAACCCACACATCTTATAAGGTGCCATGACAAACCTCAAAAGTGAGGATTGTTCAAGGCCGATTTACACGCTAGCGTTTGCACAGTCCACCGCCAACGGGATTTAAGAACGATGACGTGGAAGTGAAACGCGTGGCAGCGGCACAGGAACGGGGGCGGGAACTAGGAGCACGCGGCGGTGAGGTCGACACCCCGCCCTGAAGGTAGACAGTGCGAACTGTAAATCCTACAACTGCTAACGACAACTTTAAGGGGCATAAATAATAATCCGATAGTGGAGATAAAATGGAATCAGAAAAAAAGAAATAATCCAAGTAAATAAAAGAAAGCAAGTAAAAAAAGGCAAAAAGCAAAGAACCGGCAGAACAAATATAAAACCACCAGAAGGACGACTGATTTTACCCCAGTGACAGTAATTACACTCCACGTAAATGGTCTACACCGCTCCAGCAGGGCGTCGGGAAGCGGAGGGAAGGGAGGGAGGCGGGGTGCAGAAGCGCGACGCGGCCCGGTGTTCTCGCACGACAAAGCCTCTGTGTCTTTCGCCACGTTCACAAGGACAGAGCGGCACCCACAACTGGCTAACCGCGACGACCCGTGGGGCGGATGAAGGAGAAAGGGTCCACGAGCCCCCTGTGGAGACCCCGCGGGCAAGACAGCGCATGAAGACAGGTCACGAAGACCGTGGGGTGACGACCTAGCCTCCTCCTTCCCCAAACGTCTCCCTGCTGCGTGGACATTTAACAACGACCATCATCCCTCGCACGATCGGGGGAGATCAGGTGTTTGTTTACCAGGGAGGACACAAGGCTGTGCCGCCCTCCCCACGGTGCCAGTTAATCATCCGTGACGCTACGTAATTCCTCAGTGTACGAGACAGAAATGGTACCCACTCCTGTACATGTTCACGGGACCTGGTCCTTACAGCTGAAGATGCTATTCCTTCTACAGACACATCTAAGAAAAATACTTCTTCAACATTACCTTATTTTTGTCAGATGTAAACAATCAATAAATGCGACAGAAAAATACACACACTCTTCTAAAAATAGCTTCTGTTTCTGTGCATGTCCTTGAAGTAACGTTAGCAATGATTTCTGAAAAGTATATTTTAGATACCTGATCTTTATACTGAGTTTTAGGATTACTCTTAAAGCTGCTTATACATACCATACAGTCTTTTGCTAAAATTAAATCCCACCGTTTGTCCAAGGATGAGAACGAATCGTAAAATAATTTTTTTTGATGGTGGTAAAATTTCATAGAACATAAAATGTACCACCTTAACCATTTTTAAGTGTATCTTTTGGTAGTAAAAATTTTTTTTGAGAAAACGTTTTTAGTAAAGAACCTATTTTAAAAGGGAGTCCGTTCTGACACATACAGCACAGATGAACCTTGAGGAGACTGTGCCAAGAGCAGCAAAAAATGCCACGAAGAGAAACGCTGCGTGACCCCACTCACGCGGGGCGCCCGGAGCAGTCAGGCAGAGAGGCAGACAGCGGGGAGTGGGGGGCCCGGGGAGAACGGGAGTTACTGCCTCAGGGGTGTAGTCTCAGTTTTATACGGTGAAGGGTACAGAGACGGACGGTGCTGAAGTTGGCACAAGACTATGAACGTACTTAATACCACTGAGCTGTACACTTAAAAATGGTTAGGATGGTAAATTTTATGCTATGTGGATTTTATCACAATAAAAAAAATTGAAAAAAAAGGAAGCTACTTAAAGACATAACTTATAATCATTCACCGTGCAATCCATTTAGCTCTCAAACCTCTAGCGATATTTAGAGATCTGATATTTAAATAACCCATTAAATAAAAAGCACTCTAGAGAGAGACTCAACTTCCCATAATAAGATTATGAGGTCATCCAATTGCCTTTACTGAAAGGAAAACGAAAATACGACATGTAAAAATCCGTGGAACGCCGGAAAACCCTTAGCTAGCTCAGCGGTGATCATGACCCCAGCCCCGCTGGGCCCAACCCCGCGAGCCGTCTGTTTTTCACAGACTGCAGACTGAGAACCGTTACTTCACACTTAAAAACGGGTTACGTTTTAAGTTGCTATCTAAGTAACTACACATTCTAGATTTTTGCCTCTTGGCCGGCAAAGCCTAAATTATTTATTCTCTTACTCTTTAAGAGAAAGTTTGCTGATTTCTGAGCTAGACTGTTCGAGAAACAAAAGGGCGGCATAAATAGCCAATATTAGAGAACTTCCTACAGACATTTAAAGGATAAGGGAATATTATCAACTTATGCTAAAAAAGTTATCAACTTTGATAAAATGCATATATTCTTGAAAGAAAAAATTACCAAAATGGACTCAAGAAAAACAGAAAACCTAAATAACCTATGCCAACTAAAAGAATTGATTTAGTGATTTAAAACCATGTCTGTCCCTGCCAAATACACACACGCACACACATGCACACACACGCACACACCCCATACGGCTTCTCTGGAGAATTCTATGAAACATCTCAGGGAGAAATAATACCATGTCTCACAAATTCTTTCAGAAAATAGAAGGAACATTCTCCGATTCATTTCATGAAGCCAACATTATCCCCATGCTGAAGCCAGGGCGACACCACGAACGAGCCACAGACTGGCGTCTGCCGTGAACACTAACCCATAGGACATGCACAGAGACATCTGCACCAACCAGCAGCAGTAAATCAACAGCTCCAACCAGCAACATACAAGAAGGACAAAGCATCCTGAAATGGATCCATCCTGGGAGCCTGAGGTTGATTTAGCATCTGAAAATTAACTGGTGCGCCATTGTTCACAGAATAACGGAGAAAAATCATAGGATTGTCTCAACAGATGCAGAAAAAGCAGTTAACAAAATTCAGTAACCACTGACGATACCAACTCTCGATGACAAAATAAAAAGTTAAGAACAATCCTCAACCAACTAGGAACAGAAGAGAAACCTCTCTGACCAGGAAGCAAAAAAAGCCAGTTTACCGCAACGGCACACTGAATGGTGACGGCCTTTCCATAGGGCTGGACGTGGGGCTGCGGTCTCGGCCCCGCCAGTCCCACTCATCACTGTGTATGATGGGAAGGGGGTTCCCCCCTAACCAGTGCGGTAAGGCAAGGAAAAGAAATAAGACATGCAGATTGGAAAGAAAGAGGTAAACTGTCTTAAGCATCGATGACGTGATTGTGTATGTAGAAAATTCTAAGCAGAAAAAAACAAACCACCTACTAGAGCTAACAGGGAATTGGTACGTATAGAACATGAGATGAATATACAAAAATCAATTTATTTCTATGTGTAAATAATGCCAGGGCAAACAGCCAGCAGAGCAACAAGTATTTGCCTGGGGAGAGGAATCGGGCAGACTAGCAGTGGGTGGGGAGAGAACCCCCATTCTGCCGTCTGTTATCGCTCTTCGATCTAAACTTACGTTATCTAGATACTGGTTAAGCTTAATTACTAGTAGAAGCCATTTTCAAATAAAATTTTATGCGGGATCCCAAAGTACATCAAGAAGCAGAGCTGGATTAAAAGCACCGGAACCAGCGCCTGGAACACAGCCTCTCTCCTTCCTGTCTGGTTACCGTGGCAACCCTCTGGTGTTCTTAAAAATGGCTGAGCTATTTCTAAGATGATAATATAAATGTTCTCTTTTTCAAAAAACTACCTTTAATCAGTACACACAGTAAAAAGCAGAAGACGACTGGTCACGCGGGCCTGTCGTGTGACGGTCAGGCGCTCGCCCGGGCAGTGGAGTGCCGGCTGGGGGGGCGCGCCCGCCCCCTTGGCTCCTGGGGTCCGTGTGTCATGAGTGACCTGCTCTGGAACCGGAGCACCGAGAGGCTTCCAGCGACTTCTGGGACCATGTTTGTGAACGCTGCTCCCGCCTCAGGCCAGCGGGTGCAGTCGGGGGGGAAGGAAGTGCCACGGGCTGCACAGCCCGGGCTGGAGCCACGAGGCCGGGAGCGTCCTTGTGTGGGGCTCTACGGAGGAAACGGGGCGTGTGCGTGACCCTGCCACGCCCCTAGGGTGGGCGGGGGGCTCCCCACTGTTCAGAGACACCGGCGATTCCACGGTGCACCCTGCAGGCACTGCCCTTGGGAGGAACGCAAATGACAAGTGCACCTGCTCTTCAGCTCGGGTTTCACTGTCAAGGACTTTCCACGAAAATCCTGGCTCGCAGACATCTGGGGACGTGGAGTGGTGGCCCGAGCCTCACCACCTCCACACGCGGCTCAAAGGGAGCCGACCGAAGCCCCTCCACCTCCCAGGTCACACCACTGCCATCGGGGACGGCGCCTGGCGCGGACACGCACGACCGAGCCTCCTCCCGCCTCCGCTTACGCGATCTCAGCAAATTTCTAACCTGAAGAGAATGGGTGTAAAACACACATCAAGGCAATTCCAGTTCCCTTCAGCCATTGATTTCAGGGTCTCCTGTCTGTCAGCAGCATGACATTAAATTTTAGGCCCACAGATAAAACCCAGTATGAAAAGGTCTCCTTCCCACACTTCCCACGTTTAGAAACACAGGGCGAGGAGCTCGGATCCTTTCTAACCTCTGGGCTCAAAGCTACGCCACTTGTTCAGAACCAGAAGTCATCACTGCAAGCTGACCTTCACATTTCTCGTGGAAAACAGACTCGCTAAAGATTCACACGCGTGGCGACCTTCGTCTTAAACCTCCCGAAGAACGATCTCCTTTTATGAGCTGAGCCCAAAGAACCAATGAGTAGTCACACTGTTTAACACGTGAGAAACACGTGAGAAGTGTAGATGAAACAGACCTACTGTGTGCAGAAGGAAGACATTTTCTGCTCACACATGTCCGCATGGATCTGCACGTGTACGTCATGCCTCGGAACGTTCATTTCCTTGCAACTGTAAGGCAGGAATGCTGTCATCCTGATTATTATGCGTGTGGTAACGAACAGACAACTTTGTTAGGCCTGTTACAGAAGATACATGAGTTTCAAGTGGCCTGTCCCTAACCAGTTTTTACGTAAATACTTTTTGGTTTTGGGACACAGTTTTGGAGAACTTAAGAATTTTTAGGAACATATCGCATTATATAGCAGAAACCTCCATATACAAAATAGTTAAGACGATCCTTATGATAGCCTAATATTTTTAAATAGATCAAATCCTTTTTTGTCTTTCTTCTAAGGCAATAGATCGTGACGTCCCATAAAGCTATCCTTAATACTCTTGAAGCATAACGTTCTCTCCAAGAACTAACGACACCACAACTTATTCACGTCGCGCTCGGGAGCGGCCGCCGGATGACTAACCTCCTGAATGCCGAGGCAGAGATAGTAGATGCTGTCGGGGGCGTAGTTCTCCCCGTTGGGCCGGCGGACCTCACTGACGAAATGCGCTAACCCGTAGTTGAGCTCGGCCGTGGTGTGAGACAGCAGATCCTCTTTTAACTTTACTGATTTGGCTAAAAAGAAACAAAATGTAAATCAGTAATTGCTACGATTTACCGTGTGAAGACCAAGAAACCCCCGAAACTAATTTATTCTACGTAAGAACTGCAAAGTAACATAAAATTTACACGTTTTTTAACGTTAAAGCTGGTCAGAGACGCACATCGTGGAGCGGGGCGGGACGGGGGGAGCGGAGCGGGGCCCTTACGAGATCGGGGCGCGTCCGGCGGTGGCAGGTCCCCGTCCGGCCGCCTGGCGCGGACCCAGTGCTTCCAGGCGTTCACGCCGTACGCGTACTTGAAGGGGAAGCGGCACTCGGAGTTGTCGGAGCTGTCGTCGTGAGACTGGCACCCCGACACCGCCTTTCTCTTGGCTCCCTGCCAGCGAAACGCCACTGTAACGTCCTCTCTCTAAACGGCCGTGTCGTTTCACGACCTGTGGTAAGCCACCTCTCCCCTTAAAACTGTCTCAATTCTCGTCAAATAACTGAATTTACTTTTTTAGCAACTATGTCGACCTTTTGTCGAGATAACGCTGAAAAGAAATACTAAGTGGCAATAACGTTCCCCCTTCCTCTGTGACGTTACAGGGAAATCGGAGACATTTTTATTACTCAGAAACAAAGCAGAGACTTTCCCTCGGTCTGTCTAAATCTAGACCGCGAGGTCCGCCCCACGCCCGCCCCCAGAGGTGTCACGCAAGCGCGAGGACACTATTAATTTCTTACCTTTTTTTTAGATCGAGGTCTAGGCTGTTCCTCATATTCTTCTCCAAAAACAGGTGGTAACAAAAACTCATTTTCCATATCAAGCTCCTCGGCAGCTGACAATCGAATCAGAAGGACTTGTAGTGCAGACGCAAGCGCACAGGCTTAGGTCACACAAACACGGGGTGCGGGCGGGCGCCTGCACGCGGGGACGCCTGCACGGGGGCAGTGAGCGGCGTGCTGCACCCAGCATGCCCAGGCGTCTGACAGCCCTGCGCAGACTCTCGGAAACACACATGCTGAATATCGGCACCGAACGTGCATGGAAATGACGGCCAAAGAGTATTATAGAATGAAATCCATTGTAAGATCTAAATGGTCTCGGTCGAAATCTGTTTCGATTTATTAAATCTTTTCCAAAACAAACTGCTTTACATTCTATTCAGTGTATTTGTCATCAGTAGATCAAAAACATAAATAATGAACAACAGAACGCATTTCTGTTACAACAGAAAAACCTGAAAGTATTTTTTCCCCTCTGACGGTCAACTTCGTTTTCAAAACGGTCTTAAGAAAAATACTATCAACGTTTCGCTTAAGTTTTTTAAAAGACACAAATTCAAAAATCTGCAAAATTTTCTATAATGAACTGCTTTAGAAAGCAATTTTTTTTCAGGCTCTAAGAAATTCTTCTTAAGTCCCTACAATTCACTGCTATGCCTCATTGCAGAAGTTAACTGTTGGGAGTTTTACTTGGGTAAAGAAGACAATATGAACGGTAAAGGCGGTGACAGGAACGTGAAGTGGCTGCGGCTCACAGTCACAGTCACGACTACGTGAGAGAATGCCACGGCCACAGTGCAAGGGCACGGCGGCACACGCGTACCTCTGGGAAAGTCTATCTCGATGTCCAGCTCTGGCTCGTAGGGCACGTCGGGCACACTGGGCTGTGTCACCGTGAGGTCGGCACTCTTCAGCGGAGCGGAGCCCATCACGTCCGTGTCGATGATCACGCCTGTGACCAACCAAACCGTCGTTAGAAAGCGAATGGAAAACCTCAGCAGCGCCTACGTCTGGCAAGAGGAAGTCACTCAAAAAAGGAAGTCACTTAACGGTAGATGCAAAGCAAGAATAAATACTTCTATTATTCTATCAACGTGTCACAAAAGGAAAAGGTATACAGCAGTCCCAAAATGTAAACTACCATGACCTGCATCATTATCAGAGAATCGTGAGAACACAAACACTTCATCCTGCAGCGCCCGACTCTTCCACGGTTACCAGGCGCGCTTCGATGGGCAACAGCGCGGACACGCAGAGCTCCTGAGCGACCCCTCGCCAAGAGTGACGACGGAGCACCACTGCGGCTTTGACAGCTGCTTTGAGCTGTGACCTCGGCTCTCCACATCGTTCACCATGGGCGTGTACAACCGCCTTCTAATGCTTTGGTCAGTTGCTTCCAAACATTTTTGCATTGCGGCCCTCACTGAGAGATGGACTTTTCCCAGTCCACGTGGTGGGAGGGACACAGACAGACACAGATGCACACACACTGGGGACGGAAACTTCACAAAATGATACTCTTTATGAAGGATTCCTGCTGACATTTCTTTTTTCTATTCTATTTCAAGAAAACGAAACAAAAAACACCAGTTGCAACCCACTAAGTTAATTTTACAGCTCCCCAACCAAGTGCTTCACTGACACGGTCACATTATGAAACACACGGAATGTGCAGTGTTTCTCCTGTGCTCCGGGGCCATGGGGCTTGAGCAGCTCACGGCTGAAACAGAACTCTGGGTGCCACCTGAAGACTACGGGTAGGAACAAACACTCCAAGAGACAGAGTCACCCACTATGTCCTTGGCAAGCATCGCCCTAACGGAAGTTAGGGTAAGCCCTGGTGTACATCATGCAAACATTATTGGTCTCATCAATGAAACAAAATTGGGGAGAACTGTTACAAAGTAAGAGTTTGGATTATCATTAAAGCCTACAAGTTACTTTTGGATCTGAGCTGGTCCATTAAAACGAGAACAATCTGGAGTCGATTTTACAAGTCAAATCCTGTAACCATTAAAATAGGGTCTATGCTAATTTCTGCTTAAAGCTAGGTATGGCACCGAGGACACCTGGCCAGGTACAGCGGGCCCTCTTGCCGTGAAACACGTTTTGTCCTGTGTGGCCCTCACCCCCTTGTCGAGCTGGGGCACCGTCATGGGCCTGAAACGTGCCCTGCCGAGCACGACACGCTAAACCGCACACACACGCACTCGCACGGGGCACACAGGGCGGCTCACTGTTGACGCTGGTGGCTTCCGTCTTGCCTTCATCCTCAGTCACCAGGTCGGTCATCGTGAGCAAGTTGGTGTCAAGAGGGTCTGAGGGGGTCTTGCTCTTCTGCTCCTCGGCCACGGCCGGGCTCGGCTGGCTGCTGTCCAGCGGGGCCGGCAGGAAAACGGGGACGGGCACCTGGTTAAGCGGAGTGCGCACGGTCAGGTCCGGCGACAATGGAAGGTGTTTTTCCAAAGTAAAAAATTACCCTGGCAAACACAGTTTCCGACTGGATGAAAGCTCGGAAAGAACACGTGTCACAATTAAGATGGCGACGGTGGCCAAGAAAGCCCAGAACACAAGTAGCTGCTTTCTGAAATAAAAATTAAAGGAGACTGATTTTTGAGGTATTTCTGGCCCCCAAGGGACTACCGTGGCCAAGCCCTAACATAGAGTCCTAAGAAAGTGACTTGGAATGAAATAAGGTCCTGTACGAAATTCTTCTCTGCTTCAGTTGTAAGCCTTACAGCTTCAGGAAGCTTCCTTCCTAAACTGAACTCCGACATAAAAGGTGAGTGTGGAGAGCAGACGTGACATCTGCTGGCCCCCTCCCTGCCCGACGGACACAGCCCCCCGATGGGGTCCCCCGCACCCACGTGCCGGGCCAAGAGGGCAGACTCCGTCACGCCCACCGCATCTCCGAGGCGGCGACTGTGACGAAGCCGCCCCGGCCGTGTCTGACCCGCCCCCGCGGAGCCCACGTGACTTACGGGCACAGGAAGGGTGGTGGGGACGGGGACGCTCTGGCTGTACATGTGCATGGGCACCGGGACATACACGGGCACGGGGATGGGCACCGGCACGCGCTCCGCCTTCCAGTGGTCATCTGCAAATGCAAAGTGTGGTTACGTGGCGCTGTCCCAGCACTGGTGACAGAGGGCTGAGCGTCTCGGAGCCCGTGGGACGCGTCAGCAAAGCGGGTGGCTCCAAAAGCCGCGCGCGGGGACACGGGGTGAGCAGCGCCCTCGGCACCATGCGGGGCTGGCCCCGCCCAGGCCCCCGCACGCAAGTCAAACGCAGCGGGAACTTCCATCTGACGGGAATGCGAATTTGAATGATCTCGTCTCATTCTCGTGTCACGGATCAGAGTCACAGAGGTGACGTGCTCGGGGGTGGGGACACACACGCCAGCAGGCCTCGGCCACCACCTCACTGCACCTGCGACTCACTTCTATTCTAGGCCTTTATCAGAGAGGACTTTCGTTAACCATTCCAACTGCCGTGTGCTCAGCAAAATGTCTACAACTGATCAGCAAAATCAGCAAAACGTGAAAAAGTGGCCCCCGAATCCATTCTGCAGCCTGCTGGCCGCCGGTTGAGGGGTGCGGGCAGGGAAGTGCGAGGCCAGACCCCCAGTTACCTGTCTGACAGGATTTGGTCTGCATGTGAGGTTTACAGTAAGTGGCTTTCGTCATCGTCAGCGGTTTGCAGAGGACCGCTTTGTTCTTCATCTCTTTGTTAGGCGTCGGAGAAGGGGGCGGCGCTGAGCCCTACAGAGAGGCAAAGAGACACGTTTCACTTTTACGCCAGTTTGAACACGGGGCTTCTCGGGCCTGTGCAGGGAACGGCGCGGGCAGAGGAGTCTGTGTGTCTAGCGCAGTCTTAGTCTGGAGGGGCTGGGACCAGGACCGGACGCCAGCTGGCTAAGCCGGCTCCCGGCAAAGCGGCAGTGATGGGCCGTCCGACAGATCTGTCGCTGTCAAAGCGTATCATCGGCGTGTCTTTTAAGAAACACGGGAAGTCAATTCTCACTTTTAAGTACAGAAGCAAGGTGGTGAACCCAAATTTTGAATATAATTAGGCTCTTTAAAATTATTTGAGAAAAAAAAATTCTTGCAGTTACTGTGGCTATCTGATACTCCAGCTCCCTCTACTGGGCACACAGCTAACAACGGCACTAAATTTGAAAAGAAAAATGACAAGTTGCTGATAACGTTACAGACCACACTCGAGGTTGTGCACTTCCTGTGCCCCGGCCGTCGCCACTCTAGATGCTTGTCATAGGTACGGTCTCGTCAATGTGCTCGCCAAGCTCACCGTGGCATCATGTGCGCGCGTGCACACAGACACACACAGTCTACAAGCCGAAGACTGCCCACAGCACGACAGATAAGGCGCTGCCACACCACCCACGGGGACGAGAAGGCACAGGGCACGGACAGGCGCGAGCCTCGCCCTGGAGGGAAGCACGAGGCGTGGCCTCCGCCGGCCTCGCCCGCCACACCAGCACCTGCGACCAGTACACAACCTTTTTTCTGCCGAAACACACCATCTGCCGTACAAGCTTCCTCGTAACGGAGGAGCGACCGCACGGGCTGCGGGCGCACTCCACAGTGCTCGCCGACGCCCGCACGGCACCGCGCCACAAGCCAGTGCCGACCACGCAGATTCGCAGTCAGCGTCACGAGGACATGCGCGTCTGGCTGTCGGCGGAGCTGCGGGATGGATGACGGGCAGTGCCCCGTGCGTGTGCTCAAAGTGCCACGGGTATGGACGGAAGGTCACAGAAATTTCAGAGTAGACAAATTCACAAATATGAATAATGAGGTTCAACTGCACTTAAATAAAGCACTGACCGCTTAAAGGTTCATTTGTGCGTGTTTACGGGACTAGGAGGTCATGAACAGAAGACGAGTGGCTCTCTCGCACGTCACAATGACACACAGGGCAAGGGGCTGGCACTAGCGTGAGCCACTCTACACCCACGAGGATTTCAAACCCCAACACCGATCGGCCGCAGACAGCTGTGAACGTGGGCTCGGCTCCAACACTGCTGCTGGGTGGCACAAGGTCCTATGCCTTAGCTTCCTCCTCCGGAAAACGGGGAGAGTAAGTTACAACCAGGCACCGCGTGCCTACCACACACCCCACACGGGCAAGTCTGCTCGGACCTGGAGAGCACTCGGGACCCCCACTTAGGGACAGGATCCAAAATCATTCACATCCCAGTTACTCAGTGTTGCACCTCTCGTCACTCAGCAAATTCGTATCACGTCAATTGAACTATGTCGCCTGGTGATGTCTACACCCGGTGATGCCTCCGACCCTTCTGCCAGGCGACAGACAGATCTACACCTGTTTACGATGAAGAAGGATCTGCAATGAAAGCTCTAACAAAAGCTGCCATCTGCCGAGTCCCTGCCACGTGCCGGGGA
>NW_011888833.1:3517658-3519591 GCF_000151845.1 Pteropus vampyrus | reverse complement strand
GAATTTTTCAAAAATACAGAATCTCCGAGTTGGGGCACAGGCATTGTAAAGTTTTGAAAATCTGCCTGGCGATTCCAGCCAGAGCTAAGAACCACGGACCGAGTCTTAGAGGACGAGAACCGGCCCAGACACTCGCCGCGATGCCCATGAAGGACTCCTCGAGCCCCCGGGGGAGACGCAGCAGCGCTAGACTGCAGCGCCGGCGACCGCGGGGCACACGGGGGTGGCCTGCTGCACGCCAGCATGGCAAAGCACCGCTTCCCTCCACTCATGACACACAAACGGCCACTTTCCAACTCCGTAAGTCTTACATCGCTGACATAACGGCGGAATTTGATGTATTATACCAAAAGAAAAAAGACTGAAGAGAAACACCCCGAAGGACACATCGTGGAAGTATTTCTCAAATGTGAAAGCTTGCGAGTCCCTGCCCTGGACGCAGAGGCACCCCCCGGTCGGCCCGGCCGCTGCGACTCCACCACGGACCCCGTGAGCCTGGCCCGGTGCCCAGCTCTGCCGAGCGTGATTATTATTCCTCCGACGTCCCATCCCTGCCAGCCTGGCACCCCCTTCCGCTCCACTGTTTAGAAGGTTTTCACAGCTGCCAGGGACAGACACGGGACAGACACAGGACAGACACGGGACAGACACTCTGTCGCTTCCCATGCTCTGCTGCTGTCCTGACAGTGAGCACACAGTGGGGCTTTGATTTGAACATGGCCGGCGCGGCCGCCCCGTCGTGTGTGTGTGCGTGTGTGTGCGCGTGCGCGTGTGTGCAGGGTAGTTAATTCCCCTTCCTAGTCCGCAGCCCGCGACAACGTGCCTGTCTGAATCAGGTAACTCAGCTGAACACTTCGACGGTCTCGACAGAGTAAGGTGAAATACCCTTAGTTATCACGATCAGGTTAAATTGGACTGATTATTGTTTTATCCCCACATTATAAAAATCAGTACATAGCGCTTCGCTTCAGCAATACTTACGGTCATTTTGGTTCGGGACGTCTGACAGCCCTGATCTAAAAACACAAACACATTGAAAATGAGACAGATATCACTTCGTTCAGAATTTTCCAAATCTATACTTCTTACTAATGTTATTAATTTTTAAAAAATAATTACTTAAGAAAATTTAAAAGCAATTGTGAGTAAAGAACATCAAATCTGAGAGCTGAAATGCAGAGCCAAGTAAGCGGGACTCACTCTCCTCCCACTGTGTCCCCTCAGGAAGCCAAACTGCTTTGGGGGCAATTCCGCGTTCTCAGGCGGAGCCTGTAATTCAGCCCCGTCTCTCAAGGGCTTCCTGTCCCTCCCGACCTGCTCCCATCCGACATCACAGATGGCGCACACCAGGTGGGGGGTTTCTTAGAAATGTTGTTATAATCCTGTTTAGCTCTTTCCACCCCCAACTAGACTCTTCCTTCACCGGCATTCCACATTTGAAGGAGAACAGGATGAACAGCAGCCGGGCGGGGCGGGGCTCGGCCGCCGGGACGCACCGTAGTGCAGGTTCTCGGGCCCCTTCTGGGTGGTCATGTTGGGCTCGTTCTGCTGGCAGTAGAAGCGCAGCAGGCAGTGCTGGTCGCAGAAGTGCTTCATCTCGCCGCGCCACTGCACGCGCTCCCGCAGCGCGCCCTGGGACTTGCAGCAGTCACACCGCGCGGCCTGCGGGGGTGGGGGGGGGGTGCACGTCAGGCGCGGGCTCCCGGTGCCACAGCGCGATGTTCGATAAAGATACACTTGAAACGTAAATCGTAAACACACAGTAAAACCCACAAAAGTGGGGGAAAAAATGTGCCGTTTCCAACTGTCAAAATCCCTTTCTAGTGCTCACCGGAAGCCAGAGACCAGCATTACAGAGATCTCCTGAGCAAAAAGGGTGAACACCGGTAAACCAAACTGGTACGATCTATTTTAATGTCCTGTGAGATGCCGG
>NW_011888833.1:3513772-3514818 GCF_000151845.1 Pteropus vampyrus | reverse complement strand
ATCTAAATTCAAAAACCGTAATCCAACCTCTCGATTAACATAGGAATCTCTTCTCTAGTAACTGACAAAAGGTCATCCAGCCTGCACTGATGCCAATGCTTCACATTGCTTGGACGACTTCGACTTCTCGTTTGTGGCAGATACATACACATCCTTGTAACCCTCCCACCCACCTGCTCCCCATCACACCAAGCACACCGAACTCTGCAGGGAGGCGGGGAATCGTGAACATAAACCGAATGGGATTTGACAGTCACTTTAAAAAGCAATGCTTTATGATTCCCCAATGTAACCTTTCTGAGTACGAAAGAGCGATTCATTTTTTTTAAATGCAGTGATAAAGAGTAGGTGACTGGGTACTATGCAAAGCATTAAGTGACAAGAATTATTCATTTACGCAAAAGCACAATATTAAAACAAGATCAGATATTTCCTTTCTAAATTAATTTCAAAAAACAAAGAATGTTTCTGGAAAAAAATCAATTATTTCTAGCAGTTAAGACAAAAAAAAAGTAAATATCCAGTAACATTTTTCATTCTGCCCGCCTTTATATAAAAGCTAAGATTGACTAAGACGTTAAGTGTTCATTTGATTAAGGCCCATTAGACCCCACAGGATCTCTGCATTAAAGAGCTTAATACCGCCACCCACCCACTGTTAGTTTGTGAAACAAAGCAAAACCTATGTAAAAAAGCTATAATTTGAAGCAAAGTTTAAGAAAGGCTTACTGGTTCTCTTAAGAAGTACTGTGTAGTATTCTTGGCAAAGAGTGGGCCTTCTGCATTATCTCCACTGTGGGTCAAACACCTCACTATTACTCAACTACAATACTAAGTCCTTTTTTCTCCAAAACTTTAAACTTACACAGGTCAAAAGAACTATCCTTCCCACCTGGGTTCATATTATGCCTGGAAACATTTATTTTGAGGAAAAGTAAAATCTACTTTCTTCTAAAAAGTAATCTGGGAGAAGAAAAAACATCAAATTTATTGCCAGCATATTTTGGTTGCATGATTCAACAGATTTTGTATTCCAATTTAGAAGA
>NW_011888833.1:3511825-3513722 GCF_000151845.1 Pteropus vampyrus | reverse complement strand
CAGAGACCAGCATTACAGAGATCTCCTGAGCAAAAAGGGTGAACACCGGTAAACCAAACTGGTACGATCTATTTTAATGTCCTGTGAGATGCCGGTGAAGTCTCCCACAGTCGTAGGGCATTGAAACCCGATTAATGAACGGATTTCACGCATCCACTTAAAGAAGTTACACAAGGCCCGAATAATTCTGAAGCTCGTAGATGAGAAAATCACGGAGATTACACGAAGTATTTTTGTTTCTCGACATTTCATATAATAAATGTGAAGAGCTTTAATAAATACACTGATTTAATTTTAGGAAGAATTTCATGTTTTAGAATTGTTTCAATTAATCAAAAACCATTATATTTTAATACAAAAATCTGACCTACATCTAGGAAAACCATCGGCCCTAATGGGTCTACAATTTAATATGCAAAATAAAACCCACTAAAATTCATATGTAACAAGTTATACTTTAATGATGGTGAATCAATAATCTGGACACAGATTTTTTTTTTAGAAATCCCATTTTCCCTAGGTTTTGCCCATTTTTCACTTTGTCTTAACATCTTGATCATTAAGTGGACCGAAAGATAAAAACAATTAATTTCAAACAGTTCTTTTCACAATAAAGAAATTTCGTAATTTATGATCGAGTTAGATTAGAATTACTAAAAATTTTTAAATTACCCTTTGGTTTAACTTAGAAGTTTTGATAAGCAATAAACACTAAGTCTCTTATAGCTCATCGCAACCACGACTGCAGCCCCCCCTTATTCTAAACTCTCCAGTTTCACACCGTGCATTCTGACTCCCACTTCATGTCCCAGCAGGTGTTCTGGGGATAAGTCAGGACCACACAAACGACTGTGTTGGTAAACGGGTCTCATACGGCAGCAGACCCCGAGGTTAGAACACAGGCTTTTTTCACCAGGTCACGTATTTCTCCTGCTCAGTAAATGTTAAACAAATGAAGATTTGTAGTATAAACTACGACTGTTAAGTGACGCCAGCATCATATCTGTTGTCCAGAGACTCGTGAGCTCGACTCGCATACTGCTGGGGACATTGTGCGGTGAGCTAACATTAGCACGGGACATCAGCCAGGCCATGTTTACTCAGTAATGAAAGGACCCTACGTAAAATCCTCACCAGCCAAAGACCGCTCTTTCGAATCACCATTAAAATGGTCCAGAAAAGACAAAGGAAGGAACTGAAAGCTTAACATTCTACTCGTTGAGCCCAAACATGCGAGAACATGGGAAGCGCAGCGACAGCCAATCGCCTCGTCCCCTGAGAACCTGAGATATCAAAGTCAGCACTTCACACCGACTCCCCACAATCCCCACAAACTAGGGTCCAAATTGGCACGGTGACCTGTCCGAGGCCAGACATTAACATGGCAGAGACAAGGTCTGGCGCCAACAAGCCAGCCGAAGCCTGCGCCTTGCACGCTGAGCTGCTGCGTGTGTGGAAGCTGCTCGGAGAGCAGGTCGCAAGTGCCCTCACTCACGAAGGCACCTGTGATACCACTTCACGATGTGTGCACGTGAGATCATCACGTCGTACCCTTTAAATACGTTACTATTTTATTCGTCAATGGTACCTCGACAGAGCTGGAAAAAAGTGCTCAGAGATGTACCCTCTGAGTTTGTGCATTTTACTACAAATTATAAAATAAAATACTCGGGTCATAAAAAAAAAAAAATAGTATGCTAAGTTATAAAAACGAGTGACCGCGAATAGTCAGAACCCTAACGGAAGCAAACGCTCCAAGACCCACGCGGCACCTGAACCGTGTCGAGCTGCGTGAAACTTGTTGGAGTCGCTCCGTGCACTCCAGACCCTCAGTCCGCGGTGACGCTGCCATTCGCACATGCCTGAGAAGGCTGGGGACACGGGACTCAGGTCGTTC
>NW_011888833.1:3508995-3509714 GCF_000151845.1 Pteropus vampyrus | reverse complement strand
GCTGGACTGGCTCCTTGCTTTCAGAGATTCCTTGAGGCACTTTCTTGGGGGGATCGTTTTTCTCATAAAACTTGGACTAGTAAGGGTCACATATTTAATGGACTAAAATCTAAATTTCTGAGTTCTTAAAATTAAAAAAGTGGAAGGGGGAAAAGGGTCAAAAAAATCATAATTTGGTAGGCACTCGATTAACCGGTTTCAGGACGGGTGAGTGGCAGGGGCTTCAGGGCGGCGTGCAGTCGACGTGAGCAGAAGGCGCACGGGTCACAGCCGTTCTCGGGCCACCCGCCCTCGCCTCAGGGGTACCCACCGGCTGCAGGGGAAGTCGGCACTCCCACTGGCTTCACAGACCGCGACCGAGTGACCACACGCTCTTCCCGTCACTCCTCAGATTAGGACGGCACGTGGTCAGGCTGTCGTGCGTGTTACAGAAAAACATGCTGGGTTGTAACAGGATCAGGAAGAATAATGAATATGTATTTACTGTGCAGAAGGCTGACGGCGAACGCAAACAGGTAAGTATAACTGCTTGTTTCAGTAACACATTCTTCCACATTCCAAAATACACCACCTCATGAAGTCACACCGCTGAACGTTGTACGTAAAATGACACTAGATACAATTATCCTCTAAAATAAACAGCAAAATGGAACAAATCCAACATCTAAAATAGTGTGGTCTTTAGCTAAAGAACACTTCTTTGCTTCCCTAAAAAAAAA
>NW_011888833.1:3508600-3508926 GCF_000151845.1 Pteropus vampyrus | reverse complement strand
CAACGACCGCTGAAGCTCCTTTCTTCCAGAAGGTTCAAAACAAATGGAGACGAGTTCTCTCTATCCGGACAAAAAGGAGCAAGATTACTGCCAATTTGCAGATGGCAACAAACGGGTGTATTTTTTCGGGATGAAAGAATCATCTCAGAACTCGAAACTGACGCCACGTTTGATGCCATAACCAAAACGCCCAAGGCCGTGCACCTTTCTCGTTCGTCCGTTTTTCTTTCGCAGCCATGCATGCATACGACCTGGCAGGGTTTGGAATCGAGCTAAAAACAGGACGGCCAACTTGGGAGCTTCGCCAGTGACCGCCCGTCACGCCT
>NW_011888833.1:3505383-3508284 GCF_000151845.1 Pteropus vampyrus | reverse complement strand
TGCTTCGGGACCGCCCGCACACACACGGCTGCACGCCACGGACCAGGAGCTGGTGTCTTATCCTTGGGTGACATCTGCCTGACCGAAGCCCAAACTTCCACGCGTGTTCTTATCCAGAGAGAAACCGATCCAATGGACAAAAGGGGTTTATCTTAACTTTTTTAAACATAGATTTTAATCACACACACACACACACACACACACACACACACACACACACATTTATAGTTTCAAATGAAATGGTTTTGGTCTCAATCGATTCGTATTGTGTCTTTTCAATGTGAAACTCTCCCAAGATCCACAATTAAAAAGGCAAAAAAAAGAACAATGTGTTTTATAACACATCCTAAGTATCCAAAAGCAATTAGCTGCTAAAGTTCAGCACTGATTAGTCATCAAAAACATTGCCATTTAGGGAAACAGAGACACGACAAATTTTAGAGAAATCGTCTACGTTGTTAAAAGCTGCGTCGCTGAAAATACGGGAATAGCCTCGCTTTGGGTAACACCCAAGTTAGGAACCGGGTCAAACGCTACTTCGCGTGCGGAGGAACGCGCTGAACGACCCGCTGGTGGCGCCCGCGCCCCGGGGCACTCGCCTTGTAGTACCAGTCCTGGAACTTGCGGCAGCAGTCCTCCCCGCAGAAGTCCCGCACCACGCCGTCCAGCTCCTTGGTCGCCCCCTTCTTACACAGCTGCGAGCAGTAGTTGCAAGTGACACACCTCAGTCCCAAACGCCTGGCGAAATCCTGTTTGTACAAGAGTTTGCAGCCTGGAAAAGATGAGGTTTGAAGAGTAAAACAAAAACATGTCAAAAAACTAATGTTTTAGGTATGGAAGAGCTTATGGCTAATACAGCGTTAGCTTCACAAAGTGTCGATAAATTCACATATTAAGTCCTCTTTCGCTCCTGATCAAACCTGTGAAATCTACTGCGATCAAAACCGACCTGTGCAAATTCAAACAGGACATGGTGTATTGTATTAGATACCACGTGGGTTCCAATAACGAATGTTCCAAGACATTCGCAGCTAGTAATGTCTCAGCACCACCTTGTTTTACTTAACTATAACCTTGCTCGAGTATCAGAAACACACCAAACGGGCATTTAAGTAATGGAACAGTATCACGAGGCGGTATATTCGGCCATTGGGCACTTAGCTGGTTTCTCGCTTTGTCTCGGTCAGAAATGAGGCTGGTTTAACACCTGGTGCAGAGGAGACGCTTCGCTATCCTATTTCTCCAGTAAACTGCTTCTTTCAGCCCCCGTGCACACGCACGGCTGCATGGCTGACACGTCGGTCTCACTGATATCTCCTTGGACATCTCTGAGCTCGACGACTGAGCTCGACGACCCCCATGCTCTACCCATGCTGCGCCACGTAAGGACGAGCTTCCTGCCTGTCCTTTAACGGAGAGCGGGGTGACATCGCCTCCACCCTCTGCCCTCGTCAAGCCAGTTTCAAGCGATCCTTCCCACTGGTGAACTTGAACTGCAATTTTTAACATATAATTCACTTGGCAAATAGTTATTTTTATATAACTTATTTGGCAATTAATCCATGACTACGAACCATATTTTAAAACATTTTTAATATTTTACTTTTATTAGCTTTCCTTTCCTAACTAGATTTTGATGGTAGTACCAGGTACTATGTTTTGTCATTTCTGACAGGTTCCAGCACAGAACTAGGTGCAGTTAGAGAAAACACAAAATACATTATTAAACAGGAAAAAGACACATCCTTTTTAACCTTTTATTGCTCATCTACAGTTATAAGTCCCTCTGACTAAAATTATGTTCTCAAACATCTATTATCTATTTGCTGCTACTTGTCTATTCGGTTTAGTAAAATCCACGTGGTACAAGGTCACTGACATGTTAGCCCAGCGGTCCCCAACGTTTTTGGCCTCAGGGACCAGGGCTCCTATGAGACTCAAACACCTGATGACCCGAGGTGGAGTTCCTAACAGGCCACGGACCGGTACTGTCCGCAGCCCAGGGATTAGAGACCCCTGTTTAGCCAGCAACGCCAACACATTCGGACTTAGGAATCACTACAAATATCACTACACAAAACTGCAGATGTAAGAAAAGCTAAATAAACTCAGAAACAACCTTTTCAGTGGAACACTATGTCACTTTCCATTAACGGGAAACGTGGTTACCTTTCATCCCAGGTAAAACATACCAGCCACACCCACGAAAAGGAGGGCCCTGGTTTATAAGCAGCGCCCCCTGCACGCGGGCTCCGCGTGGAGTTGTGCAGGGCACGCCCAAGGCCCAGGGGCACGGACCTGTCATCCAGTGCCACTGCCACTCCCTACTGCTGGCATTTAACGACCTTTTTCTTGCCAATAACTCACAGTAGAAATCCACAGAGAAAGTGGATCCAGGACAAAAGAAAACTGACTGGAAATGACTAGATGAGGACAGCAGATTGGAAAGCTGGGAGTTCGGTGCCCGGGACCAGGGAAAGCATAGAAAGAGGAAGCCGGCTCAGAGCGAGAGCGGGACTTCTCGGGGAAAGGAGCGGCCACCGACCCAAAGCCACAGCTACACTCCGGGTTCCCACCTCTGGACCGTCAGAACCGGGCCTGCAGTCTGCCGCCCGGCGCCAGCACAACGAAAACGCTGTGAACGGGGACAGAGGGCTCCCGAGTGCGCTCTGGCAGAAACCAACGAATCCCCGGAATCCCAAACTGAAAACCTAAACATATTTTTGCGCTGCAGTGATGCCACGCGGGGCACGCGGGGCAGCGACGGGTGCCCTTGGGAAACGCTTCACGTCCACGCCGACTGTCAGATCCGGTCTGCACGCTGACAAGCGACACGGTCACGCTCTTACTGTGCCCTCACGCTTCCTGGAATGGAGAAACGGGCCACCCACGTTCTTAACC
>NW_011888833.1:3501071-3504068 GCF_000151845.1 Pteropus vampyrus | reverse complement strand
GCTCCTTTACTCCTCCTTCCCGGGCCTGCAACCGTCTTCCTACTACGACTTATCAGAGGGTCTCAGTCACCGAGAATACCACTGGGTGCCGATGACCAAGGACGCCCAGTCCGAAGGTTCTTGAAACCGCACCGACCAAAAGTCACTACAAAGCTTTCTAGGGACTGAGGTGCGAATACGGTGAAACTCCCGACTTCTAACGTCCTTCAGAGACCGTACCCGCCACCTTCTGCCCAAGACCTGCCAGACCCTCCGGTGCGGGTGGGTCACGGCCACCTGGGCCAGCACACGTCTCTGCCCCCACGGCAGGTGAGAGAGAGGATGGCCGCAGACGAACGCTGCTCAAAACGGCAATGCGCGGCTATGGCCAGCGGCCACGGTGGCACCCGCTCATCCACCCCGCCCCGCCGCCAAAGCTAATGAGCGCTGCTTCTGGTAATGGCAAAAAGTAAACTAATAAACTGGTGAGAAAGGGAAAACAAATTCAGATTCGAATTATGCAAGGTACAGCACAAGCCATACAGTCACTGATATTGGAATAACCGTGTACGGTGTCCAGTGGGTACCAGACTAAGCAGAGGGATCACTTTGTAAGGTATGAGAATGTCTAACCACTATGCTGTACACCTGAAACTAACCTAAAGTAATATTGAATGTCAACTGTAATTGGAGAAATTTTAAATGAGGATTTTTTTTTATTAAAATGCAATTATGAAACATTAAATGACAACACAGTAAGCGACTACCAGATTCTATCTTACAGGTAGCAGGCAATACAAGATATTAGAGTTCACAGAAAATATTCATAAGGACAGTGGGGAATGGGGAAACACTACAGACAGATGCTCCAGGTACATGCTAAACAAAGTGACACTCTGCACACGATCATGAGCACAATATACGGTGACTGTGACTTCAGTAATTCTTTATTTTACTTAAAAAGGAACAGATCGTTTGTAAGTGCCACTGCCGCATAGGTAAACACTCATCACAAAATCTGAGAAACGGACCCTTATCTGCTCAGAAATTGACTCTCGGATGGAAATGCCACGGTCATTCTACCAGACCCTGATTGCCGCGCCAGAAAACAACACGACAAAACAGCACTTGCCTCCCATTCCAGGATTTCTGGCTTTGAACAAAAGGAATTTTTGCAATAGTTGCATTTCAACTGAATATCACTTGGAGCTACAAACTGGCCGTTTGGAGATGACTGCATACTTAGCGCCTGAAACAGAACAAAGAACAAAACATACTGAGTCCGAGACGGATTTCAGAATTTTCATTTGTGACAAATGTCAAGTATCAACTAGGTCCAGAAAAAGAATACGTATTTTGCTTAAATATTTATTCACATAAAATCGCATTTCTGAATTTTATCTTTAAAAAGTATGCTAGTATATTAAGTTCTATGAACCTGAAATTCATTTTTTACTACAGGACTATTACTAATCTTAAAATATATGAAAAAGGAAAAAGAAAATACCAATCGTGATTTTTTTTTTCTTTAAGAAAACGTAAACAAAACTAGTGAGGCTGTTTGCTCTGGTCCTGAACTAGTTAGTAAATAAGTGTCTTCGGCGCCCGGCGCGCAGCCGAACAGCTAACTCACTGCTGCTCGCTGCGGCTGACGCTTCCTCTCCAAGTCCATCAGGGAAAAAAAAAAACTGCCTGTGTTACTTTTTAAAACTGATCGTTTCTTACACAAAGTTGGGGGGAAAGATTTATAAACTAGTGCTGATACCAGGAATTTACGTAAAACAATTTACAGAATATAAAAAGATAGAAGCATATATGGGCTTTAAAAGTTTTGCCCTAATCTGAGTAGGTGAGTACATTATTGATGTTTAATTTTCATTCTTTAATCCGTATTACTACATTACGCAATATTCTGAATGTACGAATACTTGATAAAATCTTTTCACTGTGGCAGCGGAGGGAGGAAAACACCTTTATCATTTTTTAAACTTCTGCATACGTCGTTCGACACACGAAAAAATAAAACCTGCAGATTTAGGACAGTAACTATCGAGTAAATATGTTTTTTAAATAAAAACCACCAACATTACCCTTAGTATTTCCAAAAAATTAAAGTCCATTATTTTTCAAAACAAATGAAAGCCATCCTGTCATCTTACTCTGAAATGGAAAAACATCTAATGGTTTGCTTTAAGATAAAGAAGGAATGAGGAAAAATGCTGCTTTGCTGTTTGTCAGCCTTGTGTTACTTTCGCGCAGTCGCAAAGTGATGAGGCTGCGGACAGACTGATGGGGGCGCACTCCTCAGGAGCAAGAGTCTAACTTAAGCGTGTCTTTAAAACACAACGTTCATACACAAATGGCCTCATCGAAACCATGGGCAATACACGTTGCAATCAAAAGAGAAGAGTGGTTAATATATTTTCAATTAACATTTCATTTACCCAACATCAAAAAGGAATGAAGGTGTAATCTGACCAGCAGCACGCCAAAGATCCTGCCCTCCGCATGTCTAATCAATCCTCATGCCTTAATTTCTAGTCCCAAGCAATGTCTACCGCGCTGAGGATATAGCAATGGCCACGATCCCAGCTTCCAAAGCAAAAGGTTTGTCTTCAATGCGGTTTGTCACCTAAGCTCAGTTGAGGATATAACGATAACAAAAACCATTCAGCCGGATTCAAAACCACCTCAGCTTAAAGGCTAATAACTGCTGGAGTCACAATAACATACTCGAGACTGCGTTTTCAGTCTAAGTAAAGTAACACAGAGGGCGGTGCCTGCAACGCAGCTGCTGGACAAACGAGCTCACGGAGCACGGCCTGGACGCTGGTTGGAGCTTTTACGTAATACCCTGAGATGTTCACCCACGGCAGGGAGGCCTACGTAGCACGTCACCACACTAGTCCCCTCTAAACTGTCCCTCCTAGTGGTCGGCGGGCTTAAGTCTGCACATGTCCAGTACTGCTGTCTTCTGAGACTTGCCATATGCCAGCTTTGAAGGCCTACGTCACCTAC
>NW_011888833.1:3486693-3499971 GCF_000151845.1 Pteropus vampyrus | reverse complement strand
CCCGCCCCGCACGCCCAGACTCACTCTGCGACCGCGCGCACTTGGTCTTGTGGCTGTTCATGCAGGCCGTGGAGCAGTACGGCTCCATGTACCCGTTGGGGCCGATGCACTGCGTCATGTCGAAAAACCTGCACTGCGTTCGGCAGCCGGTACAAGTGGTCAGTTTTCCGTATTTCTAAAATTCGAAACAGAGAAAGATAATTAAGAGAACTGCAGTTCAACTGGAAAAAAAATATTGTTATTTTTCATGACACCTTTTCTCTCTGCAAAACAATCCTGTTAATCTTGACTCGGGCTTAGGGAGCCAAGTCCCCATGGGGACGCAGGCTGTTCCGAGCGGTGCGGCTGGATGAGGTTCGAACACAGGAGACGATCTCCGCTAGGTCACCTTCAAAAACTGTTTCCTCTGTTAATTTATCAAAGAAAGGCACAGTGTTCTGTTTACAATAAGGGCACACTCCTTAGTCATTAGACAGAAGAGATGAAATGGACCTAAAAATGTAAGCCTTGATCATCAAATGAATACGGTTCTTCGGGGAAGTAGTTGAAGCTGTTCATCACGCACCCCACCGAGCTGCTGCTGCTCCTCGCACTTCTGGACCGACTCTTAAAACTGATTCGCCACCTACTTCCTACATTTAGAATCTTATTCAACCCCAACAAAATATAAAAATAAGTATTTTTAAATTAAAAAAAAAACTTCATTCGAGATGATTTTGGGCAGCGGAGAGGAGCAATTAAGGGGGATCGTTTTATAAACTGTATAAATGTCTAACCAATGTACTCTATACTTGAAACTAATAACACAAAATTTGAAAAAAGTTTTTTGGCTATTAGTTATAACTCAAGTTAATCATTAGTCAATAGATAATAATGAAGTCGATCCTTCTGCCAAGGGTGAGGATTTGCCAACACTGATGTAATTCAAAGAAATGAGGTCAAACATATGAAGGTAGGAAAAGGAAGCACACTTTGAAAGGTACTAGGCAAAAGCAGCATCACTGAACTATACGGTCTGACAAAAACACAACTCGAATGAACTGCTGTGTTTGTATTAAAAAATCTACTTGATGGTCACAATTAGAAATCGAACATAAGGAAAGGCAAGCCTTTTAGAGCAACTTTTATTTGAGCTCTCTTCTGAGTGGTTACAGAACCGTCATAATCAGTTAAATCGAATATCACTTATCGTGTTGCCAAATAACCGTATCCATCTTCCCATCTGATGCTGAGGTCGTTGTACTCATCTGCATACCTGGCAGCACCTAATACAGTGTGACCATATAAGAAGGCCTCAAGATGTTCCATGGATGGATGAATAAACAGATGTCAGAGAAGATGACAATCAGGCCAAAAATAAAGTTGCGTGCATAAACTTCACAAGCACCAAAGGACTTCAGAAAATAAAGGCAGTAAACTGGAGTATAAACAATAACTGAAAACAAATAACTAACAGCAACATCAAAAAAAGAGGAGAAAATCCAACTTTCTCAGCATACGACAAATAAAAGAGGGGGGAGAATACGGCTATTTCCGTGCCGTGCCAGGAAGGCACGTTACATTCATCTTTGTAGCATAAAAAATAACCCATGCTGCCTTATTCCTCATTTACTCAAGTAACACTTAAAGGAGCCCTAAGTTTTATTTTTCAAAGGGGAAATCAACCCATTCTTTGATCTCTGATAGGCTCCAAAAAGAAATATACTCATCGATCAAAGGAATGACAATGAGGAAGAAATAAAAATCTATTCAGTCGAATTACGACTCCCCCAAAGTCAGAGCGACAGGAGAGAACGCTCTGGGCTGTGTCTGGAATGAGAACATGTTCTCCTGAGGCCTGTATAATGATTTCGATTTTATATTGGGGAAAAGATCAAAGAAAATACATCGATGAAACAAAGGAAGATAAAAGAATGTTGAAAATCTGACACCACCACACAAGTCAGGAACCCTAAAAACACCAGGACCCCCCACCCTGTGTCACAGGATCACGGAGACAAACGGCTGCTCGCGGCACGTGCGTGCACGAGACCACCACGCAGCAGCCTCGACACAGAACTGCTCCACCAATAATCCAGTGAATGAAGTCTAACCGTCCAATCTAATCTTGGATTAGATTTTTTTAATTTATTAGAAACATCTTTCAAGTTGAAATGATTTTATGGGCAGAATGGTTAATTATCAAGTTTTAAGACGTACCGATAAAAAGCAGACCAGTTGAATTGGGTCAAGAAAACAAGGCGCTAAGCAACTGGTCACACGGACGAATACTTTTATCTGAAGAGAATGAGGAAGCACTATCAGGAAGACAGAACCGTTAATACTGAAAATATTTTAACATAGCTGCTTTTATCGTGACCATGACTTCAAAAAACAAAAAGGACCCACTTAATGGAAGAACATTAGCAAAAAAAAAAAAAAAAAAGCCTGTGCCATGTTCTCTGCTTCACATGTGAATAATGGGGACAACCACGTTCAAATTTAATGCATCCTGTGAACGTGCACTATGTGATTTAAAGGAATGAAATTAAATGGAACGAGTTCACAAGTAATGCAGCCCCCATTCGGGCATGGAGAAAAACAGACCCACTTACGAATTTGGTGCAAAAAAATGAGGCAGAACTGATGGATACGAGATACTGGTAGTGTTAAACGTAAATATGAGCCAGTTTATGAAAACCTGGCTCATTTTCAGTCTACTTATTGGAAAACGGTGCCTCACATTTTAATTTTAACCCATTCCGGAGGAATATCAAAACTGACCATCACGTGATTTTAAAAGTTGCTGTTATTTTTCCTTTCATGTGTAGGTAACACCTTTATTTCACTTAGTACATTTGACTAAGCGAGCAGACGACCTGAGCAGGCGCTCGAGAGAGACGGGTTTAATGGTCTTGCTGCTGCACATCTAACCCAGGGCATGGGCAGCAAGACTTGGCCGGCACGGAGGCTACTTCCTTGTCACATTCAAATACAACTTAAACTTGACTTGGGTCCACGGCACTGCATAGAAAAAAATTACCTTTCCATTCATTAACGTCTAGCTGAAACGTGGCATTCTGTTTCATTCTGATTGTAAGCGACAAACCACGTGAGCTTTAGCAGAACCTATGACTTTGTCCAAAAAAAAAAAAAAAAAAATCCCCAGTTTTTTACATTGTACTGGCAGACAGCTCGCTATATCATCACGTTCCACATTACTTCAGAAAGCACTGTCGTTATTGACCATACTATCTCCTGACCTAGTGCATTCACGAAGCATACATATGACATCTGAAAATTTTTAAATGACTTGATAACTCTCTTAACTGACTCTGGCCGTGAGCACGGATGTTGTATCTTACGCATTCGATGCCATTCTGAGAACTGGCGCGCCCACATGACTAAGGCCATCAAACGCTGCAAACAGTCAAGAGCCCGGATCAGAGGCAGAGGTGAGGAACGTCGACAACGACAGGATCTAGCACTCATTTTTACAGTACGTGAAGATTAAGAGATATATTCAAGTAAAACTTACACTTCATTTATTCAATAAAACCCTAAAAGTAGAGCTCTTTATGTCGCAAGATGTGTATGCAGAGAAAAAGTCCAAAAAATGTATATACCACTTTATGTTACTTTCTTCATTACTGCATAGTTTATAATTTTTCCTTCGACACACATCTACTATTTCTAATTAAAATTTTTTTCTAACTGACCATGGATGCCAAAAATAGTGGGTAAAGTCTGCTGAGCAACAGGATGTTTACATAGTATAATATATCCCCCCAAAAAACTTACTAAATACAGACGGAAAAGTAGCAACGGTCCCTGGGGAGCCCTGACAGCCACAGCTTTAACAAGCGAACCGGGTTAACACACAGTCCCGGGGCTGACACTGAGGAAGACACTGCGCAGGCACAGTCGCCCTTGCGAGGGCGTCCGTGCCGACAGGTGTGCTCCATCAGCCTGAGGCTGGGAGAGCAGCGGAGCAGCCTGAGGGCAGGCCAGCAGCGTCCCAGGGGACTCAGATGGGTCAGGCCTGAGAGATAAGGAGGGGCTGGGGCACCACTCCCGATTAGAGCAGCCGGGACGCCCGCCCCAGCCCGATGGAGTGACGGAGACCAGCTTTCACTCCCCCACCCCCATCTTTAGCAACTAGGAAACTAGATGAAGGGCAGGAAACAAAGACTGTTAAACAGTGCACAGAATAACTTGTTCTATGAAAGTAAAAAATCAAGCAGTAGAAAGAGATCTAGAAATGATAGATATGAAAACAGTAAAGATGTTGAAAGAGCTATGATACATAGTCAAAATCAGCAGCAGAAATCATGAACGTAACGGGGCAAAGAACAGAGAACAGGAGACTCGGATGGAACATCTAGACATGACACAAGATCCGAGATGAAAAATACACTGCATTTAATTTTGTTAGGTAAAAGATTAGTAAAATTAAAGATAAAACATCAGAAACTCTCCAAATGAAGCAGAAAGGAAAAAGAGACTAAGAAAAGAACAAACTAAATCACAGAGCCACCGTGATCACAGGACCCTAGCAGGAAGTCTAATGTATCTGGAATTGGGGTCTCCAAAGAAAAGAGGGGAAAAATGAAAAAGTTTTAAGTGATATGACGGCCTGCGACCCTGGATTATACGGGCCCCAGACAAGCCGCGACGTGTCCCCTCTGCTGTAAGGGACATCAGTGGGCGGACGTGAGGAAGGCTGCAGCTCACTCAGCTGGCAGCACCACATCAAAGGACACCCTCGCGGTGGTCACAGGGCCACTGTCACACCTGTCCTGACCGTGTGCGTTTATTACTCATGTACTGCTTCCTTCATTCACTTGGATTAATGGGAATATAGATTTGGAAATGATTTTGAAAGAAAGGGTTTTTTTTTTTTTTTTTTAATCTTTCGAGTAGGCACCAAAGAAAGGGACTTTTTTTTTTTTAAATTAAATTTATTGGGGCGACACTGGTTAATGAGGAGAGGGACTTTTATAACCTATAATTGAGTGCCTACCGTGGACAAGGAAGTGTGCACTAAAAAATTACATCTGAAAATAACTTTTTAACAATATAAAAAATGAGCTTATCACAAGACACGTAAAATTTAGTGAAAGAAAAAGTTCGTGTATATCTTAGAGGTAAAGTAAGAAAACAATCATCTGATATATTTTAAGTTCATAAATTTTAATAGATAGGCATGCCTCATTTTATTAAGATTTATAGAGCTTTTTACAAATTGAAGACCTTCTACCAGCAAAAAGATCACTGAAGGCTGCAATGGCTAGCATGTTCAGCAAGAAAATGTTTTTTAATTAGGGTAGGTACCCTGTGTTTAGACATAACACTACTGCACACTTAATAGACTACAGCCAGTATAACGTAATTTTTTTACGCACTGGGGAACCAACAAACTCCGGCGACACAGTTCACCACAGCCTCCGCTTTACGGCAGCGGCGTGGAGCTGAGTCCCAGGTACTCAGGGAGGGAACCAGCGAACCAGCAGTGGCCCACGCAACGGTGGGGCCTGGGCCCCAGCTGCGCTCCTGCTTACCTCGGGCTGCATTAAGAAAGACTCCTGCATGTGATCGCGAACCTCCTTCCGGGAGCTTGGGTGGCTACCTACCTAAAAGAGATTTTCAAACGCTTTACAAAACATATAAAGAAAGGCTGCTAGATCGAAAGGCAAATAAGCAATTTGTAAAAGTTGATTCTTAATTACAAACTCATTCCAACTTTTAAAGAAGTCTATCTGTCCTGTCCCCAGTGCCACTGCTCAAGTTAAGAGAATTATCAAATAACTTAAATTATCCTACAGGAAACCTCTTTTAAAAATAAAACAATACTAATAGGGCAAGGAATTAAAAATACACCCTTAGATTTGACTCACCTATACGTAGAATTTATAAAACATCACCTATCTCTTAGATGACAAGGTATCTTAAAATCTCACTGAAGTCTGTGCATACTTACAATGATATCTCGAAGCATTCTAAATTAAGTGATTTGGGGTTATGCAGTACAATTTTCATCATCTGCAAATGGGCTATTGTGGGAGCTCATTTTAAAGAACATGTGACAGCGTCCGGCACATACGCATTGACATGCTTACTCCTCACAGAAAGCATCCTGCTTTCCATGAAAGACAAAACGCTATGCAAGACAACGAAAAGTGACTGAAAAGAATTATAGTATCCACTGGCAGGATCTAGGTTATTAATTTTTTGTATCGGTATACTCCAGAAACTAACCGACCAATGGGGACATAAACGATGGCAGCCAAGTTCAATGTCAGAGACGAAGGTCAAAAAGGCCTCGAGGGGACGGCAGGGACAAGAAAAGGTCACCGTACAATTTTAGTTCCCAGGCTACAGGAAAAGGAGAAGTGACCAGAGCAGCTGTGTGGCGTTTCCGGGAGTGTCCCAGTGACGACCTATGCACGGCTTTCCACTTCCCCACTGACAAATTATGACCACACAGTATGTGAATTATAAAACATGAAAATACTGTGAAAACGGAAATGAAGCTTTTAAAATCATTTTTATTTTATGAGAGAATGAGGACTATGTCTGATCCCCACCATAGTGGAAGCCTTTGGTGTCGGTGGGGGGTGTGGTGAGCAGTAAGGAGGCCCCCCAAAGCCTCGGGGAACCAGGCCTCCTGCTCCCCCCCAAGCAATAACGAGGAGCTCCTCCCCCCACAGTGCCACCGGAGGCCACAGAGAGGGCCCGGACTTCTACTGCCACCTGGCGATGGGGAGGTGGCGCCTCTCTTTTCCTATGGACCAGTGTCAAATAAAGCCAGCTGAAGCCAAAGGTTTAAATAGGATCCATAGTATCGTGATATCCAAAATATCCAGGCTGCAATAAAAAATAAAAAATCACTTATCCTACCAAAACCAGGAAAACACCAATTTAAATGGAAAGAGACAATCAACAGATGCTAACACTAAAAACACAGAGATGTTAGAACTGACAAAGATTTTTTTAAGCAGCTATGATAAAAATGCTTCAACGAGCAATGAAAACCACTTAACAATGAAACAGATTCTTATCCAAGAAACAGAAGATCTGAGAATCACATGGAAATTCTATAAGTGAAAAATACCCATAACCAAAAAAAAAAAATCAGTGACTGAGGTATGTCCAAAAGAACACAGGAGCCAAGTGAAAATGCCCCCCAATGGCCAAAGCTAGAAAATTATGAGCAACGAATCAAAGCAGGACCGATTTATAACCCAGAGTATAAATACCCATGAGTCCCTACCGATATTAATGATTGAATAAATTAATAAATGCAGAAGAGACAAATCTCCGCAGAAAAGTCCCAGGTCATCTACATACTCTGGTTAAGGGGCGGGGCTTCGGCAAGGCCATCGGCATCAACCTCGCCGGTCACGAATCCTGCTGACAGAAACGCCCTTGTTATGCGATGAAAGTGGCAGAGTGCAGAAGGCAAACGCCTCTGCGACCTTCCTTCCCCCAGTCTGGGTAACGATGAAAGAAACGGCGGACAAGTTCTGACGCAGGGACATCCTACAGCACGCCTGACCCCCAAGCACCTCCAGGTCAAACACGGTCAAAGACAAAAAGGACGGGGGAGTGAGGAACGGGTTAAAAGTTAAAAATGTCACAACCGAGAGGGGCCTAGGGTGATGTGGTTACGGAATACAATGCGGTATCCTGGATGGGGTCACAAAACAGAAAAGAGACATCAAATAAATGCTAAGGGAATCCAAGTGAACTACGAACTATGAACTTTACAAATGATAACGTGCCAATGTTGCTTTATTAATTTTAGCGAATGTATCACAGTACTTTAAGGTGTCGATAAAGGGGAGAACTGGGGGGAGGGGGCTGTAACGAGAGAACTCTGTACTATCCGCTCCGATTTTTTGTAACATTAAAACGGTCCGAAAAATATTAAGCATTAGTAAAAAAAGTAATAACCGCAACAACCAGAACAAAAAACCCCAATGGATGGGACCGACAGTAGAATGGAGGAGAGAGAAGAAGGAGTCTGTGAAGGGGAAAACAGAAATTATCCAATTTGAACAACAGAAAGAAAACAGACTTGGAGGGAAAAACTTTACAGAGCCTTGGGGATTTGCCTGACTAGAAAAAAATGGTCTCTCTCTCATGTCGTTAGGGTCCCAGGGGTAGAAGAGAAAGGACAGGGCTGAAAATGCACTCAAATGTCTGAAAACACTGCAAATTAGGCAGAAGACAGAAACCTACAGAGAGAAGTAGCTGAGCAAACCCTAGAAAGGACAAATGGAAAGAACCACCACAATACATCGCGGTCAAATTTCTAAAAAAAAATAGGAGTAAAATTTGAACAAAATTAAAATTTGAATAAAGACAAAAAAATTTTTTGAAACAACCAAAGAAATAGAGAAATACAATTGGAAGGACAGCCTAGGAAGACAGCACACTTTTAGACAATAGCCCCCCTCTACTCATCCAAACACCACAGGAAAAAAACGCGGCACTGACCCCACCCACACCAGCAAAGGCCAAGTGGAGAGCCCAGACTTGCACCTGACCTGGTTTCAAGGTGATGCCCTGCCCCGCGCCCAGCCAGGGAGAGGTCGGCGAGGGCCAAGTGGGGAGCCTGACCTCTGCCCCTTCAGCAAGTAGCGAGGCACCCTACCAACGACCCCCTCCAGATGAGAACCAGCTAAGAGAGTCAGGACTTTCAGGAATGACTAGCAGTAACAAAATTACAATGATGGAGTCTGAAGAGCAGAAAGGAAAAAAACGAATGAAGAAAAGCGAACAAAGCCTAAGAGACCCGTGGGACAGATCCAGGGGATCAGCCTGTGCACTACGAGAGGCCCAGAAGAAAAACGGAGAGGCACGGAAGATTAGTTGAAGAAACAGCGGTTCAAAACCTCACAAATTTGATAATGGACACAAATCTACAAAGCTAAGAAGCACAAGACGTTACAAGTAGGATAAACTCAAAGACATACACAACAGGACATTATAATCAAACTGTGGAAAGACTGACTCCTGAGCAGCAAGCACAAGGAACCCTCAGTAAGATTTGCCACCAATTTCTCAGCAGAAACCATGGAAGCCAAACGGCCGTGAGATGACATCAGGTAAAAAAAACACTGAAAGAAAAACCTTTCAATCAAGAATACAAATCCAGCAAAACTACTGCAAACATGAAGGAGAAACCACGACAAACCCAAATAAAAGTGGAAGGAATCTGGTGCCACTAGACCCGTCCTGTAAGAAACGCTAAAGAGAGTCAAAGACTGATGCTGAAATGAACAGACGCTGGACGGTACCTCGACAACATGATTTTAAAGACAAATGCACTAAAAATAATTGTCTCTTATTAGGCACGCGATGCTTAGATGTAATTTAGTACGATATAAAGGGGGTGGGCGTACATGGGAACAGAGTTTTTAACTGTTAAGCTTTTATGGAATCACATGAAACAGACATAAACTTAGGATGTTAAACATCATCCTCGTGGTAACCACAGAGACAGTATCTAAAAATTACACACAAAGGCAATGAGCAGAGAAAAACGACTCGCTGCAAAACCAACACACGCACGAGGTGGCAGCAGCGGAGGGGATGGGTCGCAGGGACCGTACTGGACATACGGGAAAAAAAAGGCAGGAAAAAAATCCTTCCTTATCCGAAATAACTAAATGTAAATAGATTAAATTCTCCAGTCAAAAGGCAGATGTCAGTAAAATTGAAATAAAAATGATCCGACTATAGGCAGAGTCTACGAGAGACGCGCTTTACATCCGAATCCACACATAAGTCAAAAGGGAAATAAAGAAAAAAGATATTCCATGCAAATGATAGCGGGAAGGAAGCAGGAGTGGCTGTGCTAATATCAAACAAAACAAAGTTATAAAAGCTATCGAACGCTGACGTGAGACCGTAAGCAGCGTACACCGGCGAGAAGGTAAATCGGCAAGACGTGACAATGACAGGCACGAACGCACCAAGGACCAGAGTCTCAAGCAGAGTAAGCGAACGTCGCCAATATGACAAAACGGACAACTCCACGAACACAGCTGGAGAACTCAACAAGCCACCACTTCCGTGGGGACAGGAGACAGCCCGGACGGGCGGCGAGTGCTTGGGGACCGGATATGTCCACGGCGCCAGGGGCCACAGCAGTGGGGCGGATGTGCCACCAGGCCGCGGGGACACTTCGTCAAGGCTGTGCCCGCCCCCAGGGACTCTGGTCAGGGACCCCGGTCACGTACGGAGGTCAGGGATTCTGGTCAGGGATGGAGGTCAGGGAGCTGTGTCCCGGCCGCGGCCTTTACCGCCCTGGAGAGACGCCCGTGGCGCCGCAGACTCGCCCCATCAGAATCGCTCGACGGACCAGCACAGCGCCACCAGGGCGAGGGTGTGAGGTGACGGGCTCAGAAGCACAAAGGAAAAGAATCTCAACGCGAAGGGACCAGGTAGCCGGGAGGCCAGCCAGGCTGGGGGTCGCAATACCAACAACTCGGTGATGGGCTCCCAGACGAGGCCCCCCTGGCGGCCCACCCGCTCGCAGTCCCACTGAGACTTGAGCAGACCACTCCCATCAGCACTGAGCCCGGGGCCAGGCTGAAGTCAACCTTTTTAATAAACTATCAGTTGTTAAAAAGAAAAACTCTGTGCCTTTTCAGTCATAATAGAATGAAACTAGAAATAAATAGAGAGAGAAAAACTGGAACACTCACAAATACAGAGAGATTAAGCTACACACTCTTAACCAATTCATCAAAGAACTCACATGAGAAATTCGAAAATACTTATTTAACAAATGAAAGCCAAACCACAAAACACCAAAAGTGATGAGATGCAATCGGTGAGCAGAGCAAAATTTGTAATCTAAATATCTATTTTTAAAAAGATGTCACCTTAAAGAAGTAGGAAAAAAACCAACCAACCAACCCCAAAACCAGACTGAAATCACAGATTAAAGCAGAGATTAAAAAATAGAGAGCAGGAAACCGGAATCAATGGAACCAAAAGTTGATCACTTCAAAGAGGCCGACAAACCTTTAGACTGGGAAAAACAAAAGATGAAAAGAACAGAGAAACAAAAGGGATGAAACTATGGACATTCCCCACAAACATACACATGCACCCCCAAAAATTGTGATTAAATGCTGCGAACAATTATACTCTAACGACTTGGATAACACAGATGAAACAGACAAGTTCCTCAAAACACACAAACCACCAAAACCAACTCGAGAAATGCAAACTTTCGACAGACCTGGAAGACGCAGGGAGTAAGTCCGACCCAATGACTTCTGGTGAAATATGCCAAACACGTGAAGAACACAAATTCTTCTCAAACTCTACCAAAAATCAAAGACAATGGAACATGCCCCAACCCTATTCTCCTAGCGGGCATCACACTGATTCTAAAGACAAAGACATGACAACAAAGAAAATTACAGACCAACATCCCTTATGAATATACACATAAAAACCCAGAACAAGATGTCAGTAAACCAAATTCTGCAGCAGATGAAAAGTATTATGCACCATAACCAAGTGGGCCTTATCCCAGAATGCGAGAGTGATTCAGTGTAAGATAATCGATGTAATACACACATGAATAGATTGAAGGTAAAAACCATATGATAATCTCAAATGATGGGACGAAAGTTTGACAAAATCCAACACCCTTTTATGATAAAAAAATATTCAACAAACCACCTCGACATAATAAATGCCATATGTGAACAATGCTGAATGACACAAAGCTCTAAAATCGGGAACAAAACAAGGATGCCCACCTTTGCCACTTCTATTCAGCATAACAGTGAAAGTTCCAGCCAAGGCAATTAGGAGAAAAATAACGAAAGGCATACAAACTGGAAAGAAGTGTAACTACTGCGATTTGCAGATGACATGACTCCGTATACAGAGAGAGAATCCCAAGGGATCCAGAATGAAGCTACTAAAGCTAATAAATGATTTCAACAAAGTTGGAGGGTACAAGATAAACACTCAAATATCAGCTGTGTTTCTAAAAAACAGCAATGTGCAACCTAAACAGGAAATTAATGAAGCGATGCCACTAACAACGGCACCTCAAGAATAAACTACCCAGGTGTAAATGTAACCAAGGATTAAAGGTTTGTTCACTGAAAACTACAGAAGACTGCAGAAAGAAACTAAGGAAAACCTAAATAGATAGGAAGACAGCCTACATTCACAGATAGGAAGATTTAACACTGCTGAAATGTCAACAATATCCAAAGCAATCTACAGACCAATGCAAGCACTATCAAAATTCTAATAGCTTTTTCTGCAGAAATGGGAAAGCTGGTCCTCAAATTCATATGAAATTGCAATAGATCTAAAACATCCAAATAATCCTGAAAAAGAGCAAAGTTGGAGGACTCATTTCCTGATTTCAAAACTTACTACTAAGACAGTTATCATTAACAGTATGGTACCTGCATTAAGAATCAACATGCAGATCAACAGAATACAGAACCGAGAGTCCAGAAATAAACCCACCCATCTATGGCCAATTAATATTTGACAAGTATGACCAATCCATTCCAGTGCTGGGACAACTGGCCCTCCACATGCAAAAGAATGGTAGGTAAGTTGGACGCTTGCCTTATACATAAACAAAAATTAATTCAAAATGGACCAAGGACCTAAGAGTAAACACCATAAAACTCTTAAAAGAAAACACAGGGAATAAACCATCTTGACCTTTGATTTGGCAACAAATTCTTAGTTATGGCACCAAAAACATGATCAACAAAAGAAAAAAGGAGATAAATTTGACTTCACTAATATTAAAAACTTTTCTGCATGAAATGACATTATCGAGAAAGTAAAAAGACAGTCCACATACGGCAGGCAATATTTGCGACCATGTTATCAGACGAGGGATTAACATTCACAATAGGCAAAGAATTCCTATGACTCAAGAACGAAAGAAAAAAACAACGAAATTCAAACATGGGCAAAGGACTTCCATAGATACTTCTCCAAAGATATACAAAAGGTCAATAAGCACATGAAAACACGCTCAATATCATTAGTCATCAGGGAAATGCAAATCACAACCACAAAGAGATATCATTTCACACCTAGTAAGATGACTATAACAAAAAAAATTTTTTTTAAACAAAAAATAAGGGTTGGCAAAGATGGAACCCTCACGCACTGCTGGCAGAAATGTAAATGAATGATACAGTTGTGGAAAACAGTCCACAGTTCCTCATAAAGCAAAATGTGCAACTACCCTATGACCCAGCAACTCTTCTCCTAAGGATGTACCCA
>NW_011888833.1:3484327-3485373 GCF_000151845.1 Pteropus vampyrus | reverse complement strand
ATGATACAGTTGTGGAAAACAGTCCACAGTTCCTCATAAAGCAAAATGTGCAACTACCCTATGACCCAGCAACTCTTCTCCTAAGGATGTACCCAGGGTCTTACAAATCGAGACACAAAGCTCAGATGTGACGTTTCAGGTAGCACTGTGAGACGGGATCACTAGCTCCACAGCTCTGCGCGTGGTCAGACGGGGCAGTCTGCCCCAGAAGCAGGCGACCACGGTGGGGCCAGGGTTCGACCGAGGCCAGCCAGGAAAGCCAGCACGCTTCCCAAGCCTTCCAGGAGCCGTACACACAGAAGCAGCAGCAGCGACATCGATCAGCACACCGAGTCCCGGAGATCACGACCAGCTGCACCTTTCCGTCACTACGAAGCTGAAGTGTGCCACCCACGGAAGTGTGGACCCGCAGAAGAAGGGGACCGGCGCGACCACTGGACTTTCCATCGTACGGTTCCCGGCACCAGCAGAGTGCCAGCAACATAGTAGGTGCTACATAATTGTTTCAGGAACCAGTGACTGGTGCATTTTGTTCCTTAAAATAAATGTTCGACGTAATGGGAAAAATTTTGAGATCGAAGCCCAAACAACAACAACAAAAAAAATGGGTAAAAGATGTAAACGAATAATTCCCAGAAAAGACGGTCAGCTCTGAGATGGGAAAAGCTGCTCACCATCGTTCCTAATAAGAGGAACACACGCGAAAACAACTCCGCCGGGCCGCGACCGGCTGGGACGACCTGAGCGCACAGACGATGCTCTGTAATGAAGACATCAGGAGGTAATACGTTTTGAATATTCATTTTCTTTTTCTTCAATACTGTCACGGTCTGAACTGTGTTACCCCAAAATGTGTGTCTTGAAGTCCTAACCTCCCATGAGGCTGCGTGTGGGACAGGGCCTCAGGGAGGCAGGTGGGGGGAGGTGAAGTCCTACGGGTGGGGCCTCAGTCAGGTAAGGGCTCCTCATGGAAGAGGAAGATCGACCTCCCTCCTCCTCCGTCTCCCTTTGCATAGAGAAGAGACCACGTGACAACGCAGCAAGGA
>NW_011888833.1:3479964-3481917 GCF_000151845.1 Pteropus vampyrus | reverse complement strand
TGCTCTGGAAAAGGGAGTCGAGAACCCAGCTTATAAATAATTCCAGTGGGGCATGTGTACACAGGTTGCTTCAACCAAATGCAAACACTTAATACCACGTTGACAACGTGAAGTTGTAAAAAAAACTCCCTCCACGGGTTCTACCTCTTAAGCAAGCTTGTCTTTCTTACGTAGTCGGCCTCTTTGTTCAAACACTACGGTTGTGTCGGTGAGCACACCTCACCTCAGGTAAAAGTAATAAATTGCACTTTGTATTGTATTATAGTTTAACTCTTCCTAGATCGTTCTCCCTATGGGGTACTCAGATCCACTTCACACCTCCTCACGTTTAAGGAAATACACACTCGTGAAAGAGCATCGCAACTGTCAAGATACGCCCGTTGGAGCTAAGTGACAAAGCACGAAACACAGACCTCTGTCAGTTTACCGCAGATCGTACACCTCGACTTATTCAGCGCCCCCTTGGCGGGGCTCTGTTTGTCCTCGTAGAGGGACAGGCAGGATGTGCTGCAGAACTCCTGGAAGGACTCGCTTGAGTCCACCTGGGCAACAATGGTCCCCTTCATGGCGGTTATGTCTCTGAAAATGAGAGCAGCGACTTGGAGTCAAATTCTATTTCCAAAAAGTCGAACGTAAGAGCAATAACTGACATTTTCAATTTCCACGGAAGCAAAGCTTTATACTATTAAATGCTTGCCACGACCTAGTTTATCCTCAAACTCCTTAACGAGGCTCTCAGATGTTAGAAACAAAAACAAAAAGGCTGTTGTTATTTACATAGCGTTTAACGTCAAGGCCCAATTTACTGAGGTACAAATTTACAATGCCTCGGGTAAGTAGAAAGCAGGAGATGTCGAGGTCACGGGGCCGTGACACACATCCTAGAGAGGGCAACTGAGCTTAAACGTACCCACAACCCGAAACGATCCCACCCACCATCCCGCACAGCTCTGTCACTGCAATCAGAAACGTTAGGAAGCGACACTACCGGTGACCTCTGCCATTCTCCTTTCATTCTGAATTTCAGGATCCCGTACGGCAGTATTACAAGTCTGCTGCTGTAAAGCAGTCTAAAGAGCACGCGACGACTGCTCCAGCATTTGAATTTGTTGGACTTGTACAGAGCACGAAGCCCTTTCCAAAGTCCTAGGACCAAAACCGTCCTTGCTGACTTGGGCTGCTCCGGACAGTGCAAGAAAACCCACCTGCTCTGAACGGGAGGTGCCAGACTCTGCTTATTTTTAACTAGCGAAGCCAAACTTAAAAGCTGGCAGAAGAGAACACCCTGTCTCTCCAAGGCTGTCAGAGAGCTGGCATCTGTCCTGCAATAGTGAGTACGCTAATGACTTAACGTTCACGACATACATAAATACACGTAAATCCAAAGACTTGCCAATTTTTAAATAATCTCAATAGGAAGACAGTGTGAAATCTGATCTAGTTTAATATAGAACTAGTCATACATAAACTGCTTAACTATTTTATCTGCTTAGAACTAAAGTCTTATAATTAATAATGTAAACGTGTATGTATCTTTAGAAATTCAGGGAGTCCGCTGGAGCTTACAGACAAAACTAGTTGCACGGCTGGGCACCTGCGTCGACCGCAAAGCCCGTCCGTGTCAGACGCCTTTCTGGTCCGAAGATGCTGGCCAGGCGGAGAACCCCTTGAAGCCACCTGAGACTCTGGCAAGCTCCCTGAAACCCCACGCCACCAACATGCGGCCCCGCAGGCCCCACGGAGAGGGGCGGCTTACTTTTTACACATGACGCAGAGTTTCTTTGGAGCAGGCTTGTGCGAGAAGGAGGAGAGGCAGGTGGTGGAACAGAAGAGGTGAGCGGATCCTTTCCGTTGGTAAGCCGTCTGTCCCTTCTGTAAAGGTTTCTTGCAGTTTGCACAAGTGACTTTAACCGGCTTAGTGGGTTGCTGCTGGGCGGAAGGCGGGAAAATCTG
>NW_011888833.1:3473951-3478659 GCF_000151845.1 Pteropus vampyrus | reverse complement strand
CGACCGGGCGGGACGCGCACACCACCCGGCGGGACGCGCACACCACCGGCGCGGCAGCCCGGCCGAAGCCGCGGTAAAAGGCGCCGGAACGTGCTCCAGGAGGAGCGGCCGCTCGGGGCTCTCAATTCTGCGCGCCTGCCATCTGCACACACACCTAAAGGGGCCTATTTAAACTCGGGGGCATCTATTAACTTGACTTTCTAGCAGCAACTTCTCCGTGTCCCAGGTCTCACACTTCCCTCCTCTCCGACGTTCGCCTCCTCCAAAACCAAGACTTCCAGAAACAGAAGGGACCTAAGCACTGTACCTAAACCCTCTGTTTTACACAAGGGACATCAAAAGATGGCAGGCGAATCAGTCCAGCAAGAACGGCATGTGATCACAGAGCTAAGTGACAAGTGCAAGAGCAGCAGGTACCTCCGCTGAGGTCTTCTGGGGACTGCTCTGCACTCCCTTGTGTCTGAGTAAACAGGAACACGGTTCTTGTCATGTCCCTTTGACCCAGCAATGTTCCTCAAGAAATAAGTATCCCAAAATGCGTGCATAAGGATATTCTTAAGAGATATTTAAATAGTAAAGACTGGAACCGAGCTAAAGAATTAACAAAATCAAACATATATGCTTAATATGGTGGAAAATTCGAGACCCCCCTGCCGGGAAGTGTGAGGGGAGAGCGTGAAGAACCAGCAGAACCACCAGAACCACACCCCTCCCATGAGCCCAGGTCACAATCCGTGTGCTGTCTCAGCGGTGAGACTGAATGTTCGTTCCTTTCTCACACTCTAATATTTTTAATATACTTGTTGCGAGAAAGACAAAATTGCCATTTTAAAAATAATGTGAGCATCATCCTTTCCTAAACTTTTCTGTGAGCTGGAAGGTTATAATGAAAGACATTCTAGTATACAGCTGGTAGTAGTATACACTGGCAAGAACTTTCTGGAAGGCAATACGACAATATTATTTCTAGAACTTAAAAAAGCTCATATAAATTCAAGCATACTGCACACGCACACGCACACACACACACAGGCACCACACATACGTACACACACTGACCTACCTACAAAAAAAGTGTATGTAAACACACACAGTGTATATGGAAAATGAAAAATTTTCAAAACCGAGTAATAAACACATTTCTTTCAAAATCACTATAAACCAGATATAGTTTTTAAATCAAAAACCTTTAGGGAAACAGGGGTAATGATAGTCTTTGGCCTCGTAACATCTAGGCATACATGCTAAAGAAATAATCAGAAATCTAAACAAAGATGTTCACCTTAGACCTACCACAGCAAAACACAGGAAAAGCAAACGTGGGAGTGGTCATCCAACCCACCCGCGCAGCCCTCAAAACTTTTGTGTATAAATGTCACTGGTATGAGGAAATACAGTGTAATGATAAATGGGGAAAAACTAGAAGCAAAATGAGAGAGTTGCATTTCAATCGAGTTAAAAACCAAAGGGAAAAGAGTGAAAGAAAACCACTCAGAGCATTAATCTTCAATCAGCAAAACTATAGGGGTCTTTCCCACTCATTCTTTAATTATGGATTTTGCGAACATACTTGAATATTAGCTATTACTCTCATAACCAAAAAAAGAATAAGTAAACAAGAAAAATGACTGGCATTTCACGAGCATTCTCCACTGCCTAGGTTTCAGTCATTTCTTATTATTCTCCACGATTCTCAGGCTGAGGAAGTCGCTAATGGGCCTGAATGGTGGGAGGAGGAGACGGGACCCCACGGTGGGGGAGACGAAGGGCAGAGGCAGACGCACACACGGGCTGGGGACAGGTGGGACAGAAGGGACACGCAGGCTCGGCCGTGACAAAGCCAGTCTGCCGTGGTGCCGCCAGAGCAAAGTTGCCCACAGAAAAAATTTTCGAACAGTCAAGAAATTTACCAACTTCGAATATAAAAAATATAATGAAATGCTGGTAAGTAAAAGTCGGACTCAGAAGTCAAAATTAAACACAAAGCAAGTAGAAACCCATCTAAGCACAGTGATTATACAATAGCATATTGCTCCGTAAGTGTGCGGTTTGTTTGTTCTCTACACATTGAAACAATACGACTAAACACATATTAGCGAAAAACTAGTATATGACGAATAAGATGCTAAATCGTGAGAGTTTAGTGGCGGGAAATATAAAGAGTACTTCTTTAATCTTTTAGACATAAATTCCTGTGATTAGTTTTCTAATAATTGTGGAGAGATACTATCCATGGTTTTATAGCTCTCATTAGCTAAGATTTCAAACTTACACAGCAATAGAATTAACATATCTTACATGAATAAACTAACCGAGGTGGCACCAATTACTACGATGGAAAAGCAACAGCCGAAGCTGAAACGCACGTACACGGGGTAGGCGAGCACCCACGGCTTACCAGGGCTGTGATGAGCGGCAGATTCTCCATTCTGAAATTCATCTCCTGCCACATTCACTCTACCAGGATTAAAAGGTCCTACTCCAGTCTTGGTCTGTGAAGTTAAAGATGGGGTGTATGTTTGCATATTAACACCGAAATTACTTGACTGCAGTCCGTTAGAGACATCTCCCAAGCTGGTATTCTGCAGTGACGTTACATGTGTAATCATTAAGTTCATATCTCGCCCGTCAGTATTTTCTAAGTGGCCATCATTCACAGAGCTGGCGCCTGTCTCTAAGGTGGTAACATTAGCAATCTGAATTTCGGAGTCTGGTTCTGTGGTGATACCGCTACTACCCATTCCTGCATTTACCTTACTTCTTGAAAGAGTGGAGGTGGAGAAATCCACATCATTGGTTCTGTTTTTAGTCTCGGGAGGTCTCCGAGGGTCAATAAAATTGGAGGAATTTTTTTCCTGCCCTTGATTTGTTTCCACGTCCTCTTCGTCATCAATGACAATCGTCTCACTCACGCTTCCCTTTTGAGAAGCCAGTTCTTTTGAGGAAGGAAGGATTTTGGAATCGGTTCCTTGCAGTTCTTCGTTTTTCGACGATGCAAATACTATGGCTCTTTGATCGGCGACCACGGGTGCAGGAGGCGGGGGAGGATGTACAGGTTCGATGAAAACAACGTCGTCGTCATCTTCCACCGAAGAGTTTTGAAATTTATTAGATCTAGAAACCAAAGGATTAGGCGGACCGCTGAATGAATTTCCGACATTGGTGAGACCGGTTGCCATGGCCGTACTCCCTAATAAAACAGGAGTCTGATCGGTCAAGTCTAACCCGCCCACGGAGCCCGGGTCCATGCCAAGGGACCTGGAAGAGACAGGGAGAGGAAAGCACGGACATCAGTCATGACACTTCACGTTACCCTCGCTGTTTTAAACACCCTTATACTTTCTTTTTCATTCTAAATGACAACGGTTCTTATCTACCATCCAGGAAAGTTTTGATGGAGAAACTTTCTCCACTCTGTGATCTCTCATTCACTAATCGGTTCACACGTGAACTTCTTGTGATATAAAAAGGGAATCACCCAGCTTCCAGCCGGAACACGCAGTCCATGCCCACCCCCGCTGCCTCCTTCCACCTCTGTTCACCCTATGAACGTAAACACCGAAAACAGGTAAGGCTTCCTACACACGTATGAACAGGAAAATACCAAAGTCTGACAACGAAAATCCCTTCTGTATACACCTAGCCCATTTATCCACTGTACTAAATAAGATAATACTGTTGTCTAACCCCCAATTTCTCTTACTTCGTCTTGCTTAAAAATCCCTTCTCACGCTCCTCGGCCCCCAGGTGACCCAGGTAACTGGATGGTTCAACCCTTCTGAGAAGCTGAAGCCTTTCTTGACCGCCCCTCCCGCAGAAGGCATAAACCCTATCTGCCAGGCACTGAGTGTGCTGTGTGTGCGTCTACACCCCAGTCTAAATAAGGCCCCCCAAGATGAGGTCCTGCGCCCTGGAACTGTGTCACCTTACCTGGAGAAAGGGGCTTTGCAGGTGTGATTAAGGCTGAGGATTTAAGAATGAAATTACCTAGGTTACCTGGGTGGGCACAAACGCAACCCTAAGTGCCTCAGGCGGTGGGTAGGAGGGGCACAGGCACAACAGGAGACAGCGCGGCCACAGAGGGGGACTGGAGGAGACCGGGTGATGCAGCCAAGGGACGCTGGCAGTCCCTGGCGGTCCCCAAATGCAGAAGAGGCAAGGAGCCTTCCTGCCCCAGAGTCTCCGGGGCAAGCACGGCCCTGCTGGCACCTCGACTTGAGGCCAGGGTCACCGATTACCGACTTCTGACCTCCAGAACTAAGAAAATAAATTTCTGTTGCTGTACGAAAACTTGTTGACCACCAAGTTTGTGGTAATTTGCTACAATAGCCACAGGAAATAAATGTAATCCGCTTTTTAGTTATATCTGCAAAACAACCCTCGATATAGCTATAACATGCGTCCCATTTTAAGGTTTGAAAACTCGTGCCCAAGGCACACAGCCAGAATGCACACTCGGGTCTCAGAGCTCAGCAGTCCTAACTCGTCACCACCCTCCTACACACTGGGCTAACACTTCTGGGCGCCGACTTCACGGGCAGGGCTGTGCTGAAGCCGGGGAGACGGCAGTCAAGAGCCAGAGGAGGAAGGAAGGAGAGTTCCTGAGCGATGGAGAGAGGGTCATGGGCAGACGCGACTCACCTTCATCTCAGAGACCAACGGGGGAAAACGAGAAGGGAAATGAAGGCTGAGTGGACTGCAGGCCATC
>NW_011888833.1:3470625-3472466 GCF_000151845.1 Pteropus vampyrus | reverse complement strand
AGACGGCAAACACCGGCATGCTCGCTTCAACCACCGGCCGTCGCCGACTAACATGTCACTTAACTGGCCCTCATCTTAGGCACTGCGTCCCCCCTCGCACCGCTGGGCGCCCGGCCGGCCGAGTTCGGCGCCGGAGGGCACATGCCCCGCTCGGCAGGCGCGTGTCCACTCACCGGTTCGGCGATGCGCAGGGAAGGTTTTATTTTATTTTCATTCGACTGTGACGATGCCCCTTTGAGTTAAATAGAACTTTTTCCTACAATGAAACGGTAGCTCACACACGTCAGTCAGGAGCGCCCGGGCCTACGACGGCATCGGGAGGCTGGATTCCCAGGCCGACCAAGGCTGACTGTCCCTCCCCGTAGGGCGATGGCCGTGCCCGCGCCAGGACCGAGGGCCAATGTCGGAAACCGGCAAGATACGCTTACACCTGCTCTAACGGACACGGATGATTCTATTTAAAAACTTAAGGGACGACCATTTGCTTTCCCAAAGAGCTACCAATTATCGTTTCATTTTCAAAAATTAAAATATACACGCATCACTCTCCAACAGCTCCTCAGCAAGGAAGACTTCTGCATGGTAAAATAGCATGGGCTAGGAGAAACCTTCCTTCGTGCAAGGCCTTCGCTTAATTTTAAGCAGACATAAGAAAATTTTTAACATTACAGCTACAGAAGTTTCAAAAGTGAAAATATGCTGAATAACATTTGATTCAAAATTTTCATAGCTCAATTAAATTTTGTTAAAAATCCAAGTACATTCATCCAGTAACAGTTAACATTTATTTAACGCTTATTATAAGCCAAATAGTCACATCAGTTAGACATTAAACAACCTCCTAAAGTCAAATCATTATCTTCCTTACACAGATTTTTAAAAACCAATCCCCAAAAGCAAGCCGCCCAAGACCACAGCCAGGAAGTGGTGTGAGTGCATGTCGCCAAGCCAGCTCCGACTTCCGGCGACCCTATGGATGAGTGGCGTCCACAGTGTCCTGTCCTAGCCCTGCTCAGCTCCTGGAGACTCAGCCTCCGGCTTCTTTGACGGAGTCGGGCCCTCTCGTGTTTGGTCTTCCTCTTCTGCTGCCTTCCGTCCTCGCCAGCACGACTGTCTTTGTCAGAGAATCCCGCCGTCTCTCGAGCTGCCCGAAGCAGGACAGCCTCGGGTTTGTCACTTGCTCCGGCAACATCTCAGGCTTAATTTGCTTGGGGACCGCTGGTTCCTCCCTCCGGCGGTCCAGGGTCTCCATGCGCTCCCCTCCACACCATACTTAAAACGGATGAAGTTGCAGGGGTCAAGATTTGAATATTCATAACTACTACATAATATGTAAATACTGAACAACAAAATATAGAAAAACTTTTATTAAAAAAAAAAAAGGCCATAGCCATTCAATAAAACAATAACCAAATCAGCATTCAAAATACATGTGTATCAAATGGAAAAAATAGCAAGCCCAAAGTGCCAGGCTAAAAGGAGATTTAAACAACAAATGAAACTGAACTTGTGTCAATGTTCATTTGTCGCACAAGGTAGGAACGATCCTCATCAGCTTAACAATTTTCAGAGGAATGACGTGTAAGTCTACTGATGTTAGGAAATGCACAGGCTTTTAATGCAATAGTTCTCTGGTGCTTTCCCTGTTCTAGCTTATCCCAAACCCAGAGACAGCAATTTCCTGAACAGAAAAGCTACAACTAACTGCACAGCACCCTCTGGTGGCTGCCAGGGAGCAAGCTATTCTCCTCAGCATCAAACGGTGCACACACACACTGCTCCACAGTAACCCACCTCTCAAAACAGAGGAACTACTCAACTAGAACAGCTATTTTCAAATC
>NW_011888833.1:3468809-3470575 GCF_000151845.1 Pteropus vampyrus | reverse complement strand
CAGAAATCGTGGATTCTGAAGGCGAGAGTGTGGATTTCACCTTAGCAGGAAACGTTGCAGCGTTTTCACCAAAAGGCTGACGTTTCGTCTCACTTGTTTTGAATAGGTCATTCTGGCTGCTATGTGGGAAACGGGGTCTAAGAGGCAAGACTGGAGCAAACCCGCGAGAGGGCCAACGGTCCAGGCGAGAGATGACAACAGCTCAAATGAGGGTGGTGACAGGAGGGGACAGTCAACAGACCAGGGTCGGGGGGCTTTTAGAAAGTAGATTGTCCTGGCATGGAAAGCCCTGCAGATACACCGCTGACTGCAAACGGGTGCGGAACACAGAGCATCAGTGCGGTGCCGTGGATCCCCGCAAACCCACACCCCTACACGCGCACGTTTCCACGAGTCCGTGGCAGCACCAGGGCGCTTTCAACACGCCGCAATCCTTCACGTTCTGCGTCCGTCTGCAAAGACGCCTGGGCGAATAACGGGCAAAGCAGAAGGTGACGGAAAGCTGACAAGGCGCCCACGATAAAGGGACGCCCGCTCTCCGGACGTGCGAGGGACACAGGGCACGCGCTTTTTGCAGATGTTAAATGGGGGTGTGCCACCCTTCCACGGAACGCTGTGGACAGAGCGTAGGTAACCCGCCTTCTCGCTGAATGGAGGGACCCCGAAACAGCGCCCAGGCTCCGAGGAGCCCAGGTGTCTCAAGTGCGGACGAGAGGCCAGACGGCAAACACCGGCATGCTCGCTTCAACCACCGGCCGTCGCCGACTAACATGTCACTTAACTGGCCCTCATCTTAGGCACTGCGTCCCCCCTCGCACCGCTGGGCGCCCAGCCGGCCGAGTTCGGCGCCGGAGGGCACATGCCCCGCTCGGCAGGCGCGTGTCCACTCACCGGTTCGGCGATGCGCAGGGAAGGTTTTATTTTATTTTCACTCGACTGTGACGATGCCCCTTTGAGTTAAATAGAACTTTTTCCTACAATGAAACGGTAGCTCACACACGTCAGTCAGGAGCGCCCGGGCCTACGACAGCATCGGGAGGCTGGATTCCCAGGCCGACCAAGGCTGACTGTCCCTCCCCGTAGGGCGATGGCCGTGCCCGCGCCAGGACCGAGGGCCAATGTCGGAAACCGGCAAGATACGCTTACACCTGCTCTAACGGACACGGATGATTCTATTTAAAAACTTAAGGGACGACCATTTGCTTTCCCAAAGAGCTACCAATTATCGTTTCATTTTCAAAAATTAAAATATACACGCATCACTCTCCAACAGCTCCTCAGCAAGGAAGACTTCTGCATGGTAAAATAGCATGGGCTAGGAGAAACCTTCCTTCGTGCAAGGCCTTCGCTTAATTTTAAGCAGACATAAGAAAATTTTTAACATTACAGCTACAGAAGTTTCAAAAGTGAAAATATGCTGAATAACATTTGATTCAAAATTTTCATAGCTCAATTAAATTTTGTTAAAAATCCAAGTACATTCATCCAGTAACAGTTAACATTTATTTAACGCTTATTATAAGCCAAATAGTCACATCAGTTAGACATTAAACAACCTCCTAACGTCAAATCATTATCTTCCTTACACAGATTTTTAAAAACCAATCCCCAAAAGCAAGCCGCCCAAGACCACAGCCAGGAAGTGGTGTGAGTGCATGTCGCCAAGCCAGCTCCGACTTCCGGCGACCCTATGGATGAGTGGCGTCCACAGTGTCCTGTCCTAGCCCTGCTCAGCTCCTGGAGACTCAGCCTCCGGCTTCTTTGAC
>NW_011888833.1:3464593-3467689 GCF_000151845.1 Pteropus vampyrus | reverse complement strand
CAATTCAGAGATAACTGAAACCAATTAGCACACCCTTAACTCCTCAACTAGTACCAGGCGATTTTTACCTGTTACCTCAAGCTTTTAGTAAGTTTCTAATTTTTAAATTTCCTCATGATGCTCCCATTGTTATGGGCCAAATGTGTGTCTCCTCCCGAGATTCCCCTGGTGAAATCCTGCCTGCAGGGAGGCAGAATGGGAGGTGGGGCCTTCGGAAGGGGATCAGGTCTCGAGGTGGCGCCTCCTGAATGAGTGCCTGAGTGAATGAGATCGCTGCCCTCTTCATAAAGGACGGCCCAGGGCGTACCCTCCCCCTTCTGCCAAGCGAGGACGCAGCCATAAGATGACAAGCAGAACCTCAGCGGACACCAAATCTACCCGAGCCTTGACCTTGGACATCCCAACATCCAGAACTGTGAGAAACGGATGGTTGTTCTCTATGGTATTTGTCTTATAGCGGCTCAAAAGGATGAAGATAATCATTATATATTACGAATGCTTCATTTTATTTGGGCTTATTTTGATCCAATGAGAATCGATTAACACAATACTTGTTCTCACACACAAAAAAAGGTGTTAAACTACAAATGTTGGAATTTATAACAAGAAAGTATCAATACTTGATGAGAAAAGCTTATGAACTTTCAAAGAAAAGCACAAGGAAACCATTCAAACTGAGTCAAGAAAAGCACTCACATCATTATCCCACTGACAAGCCTAAGAGCTTTCTCGGTGCTGTAAGAGTTGCTAAGGTGAATTCTTCTCTACAGCAAAGGGTATTAGTCAACATGTGTTCATGGCATTTAGAAAGCTAAGGTGAATTCTTCTCTACAGCAAAGGGTATTAGTCAACATATGTTCACAGCATTTATAATAAATCTGAGTCAGTATGACAAATTTAAATTTTTAAGAATTAAAAATTCTCAATAAAACAGGAACAGGTTTTTAAATATATATAAAATATCAAACCAAAAGGTATCACCAAACGTAATGGGAAATATTAAAAACATTATCATCAAAGTCAAAATAGGATAAGGAATATTCTTCACGATTACAATATAACATTGTTCTGTGAGTACCAGCCAATGAAATTATATGAAAGATAAAGACATAAAAATGTGATAGAAGTAAAATTGTAATTATATGCAAATTATATGTCTTTACCTCAAAGACCCAAAAAATTTGCTTAAAACACTACTACAGTGAGATAATTTAGTCAAATGCTGAATACAAAATTAACGTGTAGAAATTAATACTAATTAATTGAATAGCCAATGGGAGACAGATACGAAACATTGGTTATCCAAAGGTCAACTAAATAAGATTAAAAAAAAAAAAAGGCAAACCCACATGGACAGGCAAAACAGGGGGCAAGTTCAACGGCACCTGGGCAGGGAAAGCAGTGAGCAGGCGCCGTCACATCTGACTTAGCAGGCTTCGAAAGGCACCCTGTGGACCCACAGTAAAGAAAGATTCGAAAAGACTGATTACAAATGAACTTAAACCTGGTTAACATTAACTTGTCATAAGGTAGGAAGTAACTTGATCAATATAATTTTCAGAGGAATGAGGCAGCAGGTCCTCACAAGTTAGGACATAAAAAACAGACGAAGACAGAGGTCACACAAATTGGCAGAGTGGAAAGTTATGAGTCCTTCCACCCAAGCAAGCACTGAGCTGGACAGAGTGACTGGAACTAACTACTTTGGATCTCTGATTTCCTGGAGGCATCTATCAGATTTAATAAGACACAACTCTACGTTTTATTTTTTTCCTCATCCAGACATTTGAGGAAATTTTTGTCAGGTCACTAGCTCACTACAGGGTTAAAGGAACAGAAACTTTAATGGTCACGAACAACAAGAAATACACTTTGCAAAAAAATTGTTTAGAAAAATAAAAAATGAACAGCTCCATCCATTAACAAGTAAAAATCAGCAATTTGTTAAAATTGGGCATCCAGTTTTATATATCCAGAGTTACACATAACACACTCGGAATAAAACACACAAAGAAACAGAAGAGCGTGCCCTATTCATGGAAATAAAAGAATCTGACAGAAACAATTCCTGAGGAACTCCAAATATTGGAGTAACAAGTGAAAAATATTAAATCGACTATCCTAAATATGGTCGGTGAGCTCAAGGACAACAAGCACAAAGAACTAAAGAGAATCGCGAAACAATGAAATGAACAGAATGAGAGCACGAATAAATGGATTCAAATTTTAAAAAGTAATCACATTCTGCAGATGAAAACTACAATGACAGAAATGAAAAATTCACTAGCGGGGATCAACAGTGGATGCGAGCATGCAGAAGAAGAAAGAATCAGTAAACTGAAAGACAGAATAATTGAAATTATCCAATCCAAGGTGCAGGGAAAAAAAGAATGAAAAAAAAAAAAATGAACAGAGCTCGAAGGATGTGTGAAATACCAAGAGTACCAGTACATGCATCATACAAAGAGAAAAGGACAGGAGAAAATATTTTAAGAAAGACTAGATGAAAACTTCCCAAATATGATGAAGATAAACATGCACCATCCAAGAAGCTCGACAAACTCCAACTCAGACAAACTCAGAAATACCCACGGCGAGATACATAATAATCAAACTGGGGGCCCAGAGACAAAGTGAATTCCGAGGGTGAGAGAGCAGTGACTCATCATGTGTGAAGGATGCTCAATACGACTGTTTAGATCCTCAGTTTATTTCTCATCAGAAAGCACGGAAGCCAGGAGCTAGTGGGATGACATATTGAAAGTGGTAAACAACAACAAAATCTGTCAGCCGAGAAATCTATATCCAGCAAAAATTCCTCCAAAATTAAGAAGAAATCAAGTCAATTCTAGATAAACAAAAGCAAAGTGAGTTCATCACCCGCAGACCTACCCAACACGAAATGCTAGGGAGTCCTTCAGCATTAAGGCAAAAATAAAAACACACTGGAGAATAAATTGAAGCCATAAGAAATAAAGAACACAAATGAAGTTAACTGAATAAATAGAAAGCCAGTTTTAACGTCCTTGTGGTTTCTAACTGCTCTTTTTCCTATGACTTAAAAGGCAAATGCGTAAAACGGTAATCGTCAGCATA
>NW_011888833.1:3453988-3461903 GCF_000151845.1 Pteropus vampyrus | reverse complement strand
AAAAAAAAAAAATGAACAGAGCTCGAAGGATGTGTGAAATACCAAGAGTACCAGTACATGCATCATACAAAGAGAAAAGGACAGGAGAAAATATTTTAAGAAAGACTAGATGAAAACTTCCCAAATATGATGAAGATAAACATGCACCATCCAAGAAGCTCGACAAACTCCAACTCAGACAAACTCAGAAATACCCACGGCGAGATACATAATAATCAAACTGTGGGCCCAGAGACAAAGTGAATTCCGAGGGTGAGAGAGCAGTGACTCATCATGTGTGAAGGATGCTCAATACGACTGTTTAGATCCTCAGTTTATTTCCATCAGAAAGCACGGAAGCCAGGAGCTAGTGGGATGACATATTGAAAGTGGTAAACAACAACAAAATCTGTCAGCCGAGAAATCTATATCCAGCAAAAATTCCTCCAAAATTAAGAAGAAATCAAGTCAATTCTAGATAAACAAAAGCAAAGTGAGTTCATCACCCGCAGACCTACCCAACACGAAATGCTAGGGAGTCCTTCAGCATTAAGGCAAAAATAAAAACACACTGGAGAATAAATTGAAGCCATAAGAAATAAAGAACACAAATGAAGTTAACTGAATAAATAGAAAGCCAGTTTTAACGTCCTTGTGGTTTCTAACTGCTCTTTTTCCTATGACTTAAAAGGCAAATGCGTAAAACGGTAATCGTCAGCATATGATAATGAGCGCACAGAGCATACGCTGTCGAAACCAAGTCGGTTTATTCACGGCAAGTTACTGTAAGTTTCAGATAATGATTGTAATCCTCAGGTGCCATTAAGAAAATGACTGGAAACCACAGAAGAAAGGGAAGAGGGGATGGTGCACTCGAGGAAAAAAATCAAACACGAAAGAAGGCGGTAACAGAATAAAGCGGGGGAAACATAGAGGCATCTAGAAAACGAAGAGCAAACTGGCAAAAGTAAGTCCTTCCTCATTAATTACTTTAAGTGTGAATAGATTAAATTACATTAAAAGACAGAAACTGGCAGGTTGGATTAAGAAAACATGATCCATCTACGCGCTGTATAGAAGGGACTCACTTGCGATACAAAGACACAAAGAAATGAAAAGCAGGAGTATGGAATAGATATTTCACGCAAATAGTAACTAAAAGAGAACTGGCTCAGATATAGTATTAGACAAAATAAACTTTAAGTCGAAGAAGGGTTATAAGGAAAAAAAGGACACTGTACACTGACGAAAGATTCATTCCAGCAAGTAGGGATTACAACCACACACACAGTGAACAGAGCCTCCAAAACAAAGTGAAGCAAAAATACCCAGAATTAAAGGGAGACATAGTTCTATAACAATAGTTGGATACTTCAGTATTCTCCATTTAATAGCGGATAGAACAAAAAAATAGTAGAACCACCACACGAAGATCAGTAAGGGAATGGCACCCGAACAGCACTACAGACGGCCGAGGCCTACCAGACACACAGACCACCCCGCCCGCCAGCGGCAGAATGCCCACGGGACATTTACCAGAGGCCACGTCGTAGCCACAAAACAAGTGTTCATAAATTTAAAAGAATCAAAACGATAGACTTTTCTGATCACGATGAATAAAACCAGAAATAAATACCAGAATCAAAAATGGAAACTCACGAATAGGCAGAAATTAAACAAGACACAAACAACCGATGGGTCAAAGAAGAAATGACAAGGGAAAGAGGAAACACTCTGAGACGAAAGAAAACAAAGACACAGCATGTCAAAACTTACAGGGTACGGTGAAAACAGGGCTCGCTGGGAACCTGAGAGCTACTAGCACCTCCATTAAAAAACTATCTCAAGTCAATAAGCAAACTGTATGCCTTAAGAAATCAGAAGGAGAGTAAACAAAATAAACCCAAAGCTAGCAGAAAGAATGAAATAATAAAGATTAGTAAAGACAGAAAAACAGAGAGAAAACTCAACAAAATGAAACGATGGTTCTTTGAAAAAATTAAATCTTTAAGCTAAGAAAAAAAATCTCAAATTATTAAAATCAGAAATGAAAATAGGACATCATCACCAATTTTACAGAAATAAACAGAATTACGAGAGAATACAAGGAACTGTATGCCAACAAATTAGATAACCAACACAAAAGTGGGAACTCCTAGACATACACAAACTACCAAAACTGACTCAAGAAGAAATACAAAATCTGAATAAAACTGTAACGAGCAAGGACATTAAATCGGTCAACAAAAATCTCCCAACGAAGAAAGGCCCGGGAACAGATGGCTTCCCTGGTAAATGCTACCGCCCATCTAAAGAAGAATGAACACTGTTCCTGCTCAAACACTTCCGAAGAAACACTGGGGAGGAGGGAGCACGTCCTACCCCCTCTGTGCGGCCAGCGTGCCCGACGCCACGCCAGATGACGCCACGCGCACAGCAGAGGCCGGCGGTCCCTGCGAACGTCGATGGGAACGTCCCCAACAAAACAGTAACTAGTGAAGAGAGTAGGGACCATAACCCAGCGAGATTCACCCCAGAAAGCGGAGGTAGTCCGACATAAGAAAATCAAAGTGATAAACCATATTAATAGACTGAAGAGGAAAAGAAACAGCACATGATCATCTCGACTGAAGGGAAAAATGTTTTATTTGACAAAATGAAACATACTTTCATGACAAAAAAAAACGATAAACTAGGCAGAGAAGGAAACTTCTGCAACAGGATAAAGGCCATGTACCTCAGATCAGGAACAGGGCACAGATGCCGCTCACCATTGTCACTCGACAGAGCACTGTAAGTCCTGGCCGAAGCGACTGCGCAAGAAAGAGACCAAAAGGCATCCAAAGAGCAAAAGAAAAAGTGAAGCTGTCTCTGCAGACGACATGACCTTACACAGAGGAAACATATAAGCAAAGTTTCAGGATACAAAAACATGCAAAAATCAGTTGCATTTCTACACGCTAATGAACAATCCCGCCAAAAATTAGGAAAACAATCCATTTACAGTAACATTAAAAAGGATAAAATACATAGAAATAAATTTAACCAGAGGTGAAAGACTTGTACGCTGCCGACAAACTGAGGACACACAGAGACAGAAAGACGTCCCACGCTCAGGGACCGAAGGTTAGTGTTGTTAAGACGACACCATCGCCCCAAAGCAAGCTACAGGTTCAATGGGATCCTTCTCAAGACTCAAAGGATGTCTGACACAGAGGAAAACTCATCCTAAAACCCATATGGCATCTCGAGGGACAGAAGTCTTGAAAAAGATGAACAGAGCTGGAGGGGCCTCACACGTTCTGACTGCGAAACTACTACGAAGCTACAGGACTGAACGGCATGGCGCCGGCATGAAGACAGACACACAGACACACAGACACACAGACCGACAGCGCAGGATGCAGAGCCCGGGAAGAAACCCGCGGAGGCTTGCTGAGTGCCTGACGGGGGTGTCAAGACCACTGAGGAAAGGACAGTCATTTCAACAAAAGAATTCAACAGGTCTCTCACCTTACACCATACACAAAAATTAACTCAAAGTGAATCAAAGACCTATATTTAAGAACTTAAACTATAAACATCTTAGGAGAAAACATGGAGGAAAGGTGTCACGACACGGGACTTGGCAATGATATCTTGGATATGACATCAAAAGCATAGGCCACTAAAGAAAAAATAAACCGGACTTCACCAAAATTAACAACTTTTGTGCTGAAAGAAAAATATTGTCAAGTAAGAATACTCTACCCAGCAAAGTTTTCCTTTAGAGCTGAAAGAGATACAGAGTTTTCCAGAAAAACAAAAAAAAGTTGAAGGGTTTCATCACCACTAGTTCAGCCTTACAAAAGATGATAAAAGGAATTGTTCGAGCTGAAACCAAGGACACTACCTAGTAACAGGAAAGCATATGGAAGTATAAAACTCACCAGCAAAGCTGAAAATTTTAACTTTTGTGCAAAGAACAGTATACCAAAAGAATAAAAAGACGACCAAGGGAATGGGACAAAATATTTGCAAATCATCTATCTGATCAGAGATTAATATCCAGGACATAGAAAGAATTCTTATAACTCAAGAACGAAAACAAACGAACAAAGGGCAAAGGACTTAGATACTTCTCTAGCCCCAAAGAAGATACACAAATGGCCATAGGCACATAAAAAGATGCATCATTTTTATGCCATTAGTCATTAGAGAAATGAAATGAAAACCAGGAAATATCTCGCATCCATTAGGATGGCTACGTCAAAACAAACGAACAAAAGTAACAAGTGTTGGTGAGGAGAAACTGGCTGGCTGAAAAAACTTGATCCCAGTACACTGCTGATAGGGACGTAAAAAGGGGCAGCAAAAGAAAACAGTATGGATGTTACTGAAGAACTTAAAAAATGAAGTACCATATGATCCAGCAACCCCAGATACTTCTGGGTATCTGTCCAGAAGGACTGAAGGCAGGATCTTAAAGAGACACTTGCACATTTATGCTCATAGCAGCATTGCTCACAAAGCCAAGAGGCGGACGCAACCAAAACGTCCACGGGCAGAGGAAGGACAGACGAAATGGGGCGCGTGCGATGGACGATTACTCCGCCATCAAAAGGAAGGGACTCCTATCACATGCTAATGGATGAACTTGAGGACACAGGGCTGAGAGAAAAAGACAAAGCTGTACGATCACACTCAAGAAGCCAACTTTCATACGAAGGCCGGGGGGCAGTTACAAGGGGCGGAAGAGGGGAGCAGGCGGGGACTTGTTTACTGGGTATACAGTTCCGTTTTGTCAAGGTGAGAAGCAGGGACTCAAATGGGTACTTGGGACCAATGTTCACAGCAGCACTATTCACGACGGCCAAAGGACGGAAACAGCCAAGGCTCGGCGGACAGGTGAAGGGGTGCGGGGAGCGGGGAGGAGCGGAAGGCAGGTGCAGACGCACGAGGGGGCGCTGTTCACCCTGAAAAGAAAGGGATTCTGACACCTGCTGTGACCAACAGACGAACCTTGAAAACGCCATGCTACATGACATACGCCAGGCACGAGAGGGTGAACAGTTTAGGGTTCCATTTATTTGAGATACTTAGGACAGGCGAATTCATGGAGATAAAAGAGGAGCGGCCGCCCAGAGCCGGGGGAGGGGTCCTAGGCATTCCTGCTGTGCGAGCCCAGAGTTTCTGCCTGACATGGTGAAGTTCTGGAAACGAACAGTGGTGATTCTTGCAAAACATCTGTGAATGTACTTAATGCCACTTAAAACAGTAAAAATGGTAAATTTTACATTAGTATATTTTACCAGAATTTTAAAAAAAACAGAAGACAAATACAATGATTAACTAGGAAGAAAATATTTGCAACTCATACCCTAAAGAAACTGAAGACAAAGAGATCCTACAATCGAGATGAACCAACATGCAGAGAGAAGAAAGGGCAAAAAAAAAAAAAAAGGAACACAGTTCATGAGAAGAAAACACAAATGGCTCTTAAGTGTGTGAAATATTTCAGAGAAACGCGTATGTGAAGTATAAGGGACACCGGGTGTCGCTTAGCACGCTGACACAGCAAAGGGCTTGCCGGGGCGGGGGCGTCTCGTGCCCCACAGCAGTGTGAATGCGCACGGCCTCTACGGGGGCACCTCAAAAGGACTCCTCTGACCCAGCGACCCACTTCTAGGCATCCTTCCCGTCCACATGCTACCTCATGCTTAAGAACGAAATTAAAAGAGCACTTATCGTCAAGTTAAACGACTGAAACACCCTAAACGTTTCTCAACTGATAAAATGAACGGTGACAGTCTGCGGCCACACCACCCTGAACGTGCCCGATCCCGTCTGATCTCGGAAGCTAAGCAGGGTCGGGCCTGGTTAGTACTTGGATGGGAGACCACCTAGGAAGACCAGGTGCTGTAGGCACCAAAAATAATAAGTAAATCAAAATCAAAATAAAATAAAAATAGAAAAAGACTCAAGGAAGGGGACAGCGAGGAGGCAAATACTTGGGAAAAAGAAGAAAGCTTTAAAAAAAAAACGAACGGTGATAAAGACACAATGAAATGTTACGCAGCCTCGGAAACCCGAGGTGGCTCTGAGTGGACGTACACACTAACACGGAACCACTTCCACCGAAATGAAGTGCAAACGAGGCACGGGACAGGCACACGCACACGCAGAGGTACACACGCACATGCACGTGGACTCACACGCACGCCCAGGCCGCCTCTAGACAGACAGCTAGGAAAGCGACGTCGGTGGGTGGCCCCTCGGGAAGAGAGCTGCGGAGGGTCCGGGGACAGAGCAGAGGGCTGCTCGCTCTGCACCCATCTCGCCTTCTCGACTGATGCCACGCGCACTGGGACTTGGCTGGGGTTTCACTGCCTTTGGAGGTCCGTCTGGAGACCACACGGTCACAGCACTGAGGGCCCCGCCCGGGCGCCCTCCATCCCGGCTTCCCTGCGTGCCCCACGGTGTTGCTTCGCCACTTCTCCCATAAAGGTCTCTGCGCGTCTGTTACTTACTCCTATTTCACGCAATAGTGAAACAGGTTTTCCCATCGCATTATAAAATGTTTCTATAGCAAAGAAACACCATAAATAGGGTGTAAAAATATGTAAAATGAAAAAGCATATATACATATAGAGTCGGAACAGATATAGGAATCGATATTCACACTTTAGAAAGAACACAAATTAAACTATTTGATAACACCCAGCACTGGCAAGAACGCGAAGAAACGGTGGCAACGCGGTCAGCACGGCGGCCCCGGGGGAGGCGGCCTGGCTGCTCAGACACACGACGCGCACGTGCTCCGACTCGGCAGGTCTGTGCTCAGAATCTCCCCTAGAGAAAACACACACGGACCCAAGGAAGCTACTACACAATGTATTTCCTGCAGCGCTATCTGTAACAAAAAATTGATAATAGACTAAATGTCCGCCAACGGACTGTCTAAACTGTTAAATCCATGCCATGAAATATCACGATGGGAAAAAAATCTAAGACATACAGCTAAGTGAGAAAAGCACGTTGCAGAAAGGTACGTATAGTATACATATTTTTAACATGCACACGCAAATGTACTGGGTAAATTCTCATGGGCTCATGACCAAAAAGGATCTGCAGTAAAACACGCTAAACCGATGATACTACTAATCTCTGGCAGAGTGCGGAAAAGGACCGGGGATCGGTGACAGATGACACGACAGATAAGATTATGCCTACCGTCTAGCCACACGATTTTCTTAACATATTTTTATCAGATATCTAAAACAATGCTACTCTGGCTTTAGAGGCCGATAGGAATCATTTAATTAATAGACCAAAAACCCATTTAAGGGTTATGATGAAGTCTAAACAAAAATCTCTTCTGATCTAAAAAAATAAATGAATAAATCAATGAATTATATGGGTTATCTCTAGGGCACAGAAATTCTAGGGGTAAGGAATTTGGTCCTCTTTCCCAGGGGACCAAAATTGAACTGTAAGCTACTTTCAGGTAATTTCAACTATCTCTGGGGCACTCGCCCACTCCGAAGATTTCAGGGAACCCCCCGACTCCTTGGACTCCGTGGCCGACCTCAGTGGAGAGTGTGGGAGCCGCAGGCACCCCCTGGGGTCCGACTCACCCTCACTGCACCTGCGCATCCTCGGCCATCGCCGCGGGGAGGTTACGTGTCCCGTGTCCCGCTGCTCACACCAGAACGCTGACTTCATTCTCAAGTTCCCCTCCTTCCTTCACCTACAGCCACGCCACCTGCAGGTCCTACCCACTTCCAAGATAATCCTGAAACCGCCCCTGCCATCCAGCTCTTCTGAGCCCTCTGGCCCTGACACCAGCCAGCCCGGCCCGGCCCGCTCCCCAGGGCGTCCGAAGAGCCGTTCTAACATCTGGGACACCTTGGAGAAACGGAGCACTGTCCCCTGACGCCCGGCTTGCGCGTGGCTG
>NW_011888833.1:3445449-3452573 GCF_000151845.1 Pteropus vampyrus | reverse complement strand
TACTATTTACAAAAGACATACCATGCTCATCGAAACTGCCTTAACACGTATCTTATAACAGGTAACTTGCATGCATTATCATTTCAATTTGGAGATGGATAAACTATTCTATTACCGGGTAGCAGGCACACAGGTGGCAAAACCGGAAGTGAAGTGCATCTCTTCCATGACACCACACTGCCTGTCAATTACACGGAATGAGACCAGTGAACTGGTCTGATATACTGGCCACTAGAATTCAAACCTTAACCAGCTGAAGACTTTTACAACATGTAAGGACAAGGAAGGGTTTACAAGAACATCAGACTGTGTGGAAAATGTCAATTGCTGATAAGAGTCTATACGCAGAATATTAGTAAGACAGTCTTTGGGCCTGAGCACCCGCTACTGCCCAGTCACTTACCCTATACTACTCTTAATCCTCTTCTCGCAGCCATCTCAGGAAAGGAGGCATTACTATACTCATTTGTCAAATGAGTAAACTGAGGCTCAGAGGTTAAATGACTTACCAGAGATCACGAACTGGTAAATAGTGGGAGCAAAGTTGGGTTTTAACAGTTTTACTGGGGCAAAATTTGCATATAACAAAGTTTACTTATTTTAAGTGAAAACTGATCAATTTTAGTAAGTTTATACACTTCTGTAGTCATCACCACAATGCAGAATACGTTCATCACCCCGAAAGTTCCTTCGTGAGCAGGGCAGATTTGAACACCAACCTGACTCAAACTCATGTCATGCAGCAAATCCCCTAGCAACGCTGAAGTGACAAAAACAGATTCTTTTTTGGCAGAAAAGCTGCAAAATTCAGTCCCACTAGTTCCCTTTCCGTGCGAGGTCCCAACATGCGAGTAGAGCCACGCCCACAGGCCATCTCACCCAATTCACGTTTCCTAAACGTTGGATATGCCATATCTGAGTAGAGCGAAATTAGACTTGAAATACAGGATGCTTCTGCAGATCCTGTGTGACAGTTTTTAAATGCAAAAGGACTTAGGAGAGGGAAAGACAAATGAACACTGAAATCCAGGAGGAAGCCAGGATGAAAACGCTGGGCAAGGCCATCGAGGACAGAAATGCGACACACGAAGGAAGAGAACAGGAATCACTGGCAGTCCAGAGCGTGTGTCACGGGGGACAAAGACAAACTGGGACAGAAGCGTCTCTTGGATGAGTGACATAAAACTGGAGATCCAGAACGGAATGACTTTCCTAGGCAGGAGTCAACACCTACTTGATGAAGAAACAGGACTATACAATATTAAAACTGACAAAAATAGAAAGTGAGACAATATTCAAAGTAATGATAGTTTTAAAGCTAAAATCGGTTTAATTTTATATAATTAAAATAGGGCCGAATCTCCATTACTTTAAAACAAACAAACATAAAACCATGAACGTGAATTCTGATAGCATGTTAGAGCCAGAAATAATTAAAATAATTAAAATACGACAAGCTTCAAAGAATACAAATATAATATAAATCTAAGACAAAAGGATAAAATAAAATTTTCATTTAACCTAAATTTTCACTTCCATCTAACACCTTCTTAGTTCTGAAGAACTGAAAGCACGCAGTTCACTAATCTGATAATCACTGGGCCTAACCAAAAACTTACTAATTCCCAATTAGGGTCCTGGGGTGTAGCATTAGGAGTCTACATGAAATGCCCACCTGGACAGAGCCAAAGAGACTGCAGACCAAGTGTGAGCAGAACACATCTCTTAGGACTCCCCGATATGCAGAGGTGCTGCGCCGCACCCCGGCTGAATCAATCAATGCCTTCTGCAGTGCCCCAACCCATTTGCCGGACTATCCTGTCTGGTCCCAGAAACATCACTCTTCATAGGCGACACACGCCTCTGGAATGAATGACGATGACGCTGTTCCAGCGTTACGAGAAATGTTTCTTTAAGCGTTTTTAGGTTAGAAAACCATAATTTCAGTTCCAAATTCTTACAAAAATAAACCCAGACAAGGTATGTAGGTAGCTACGGCAAAAGTAATACACACATGGCATTGCCGCACGGTATGAAAACTGAATAATTTGCCTTGCAGAATCAGTCACATTTTACAAACTCTCTTCTGTCTGAAACTTCTAACCATGCATCATGATTTTACTTAAAATAATCATTTAAGTATTTTTCCTATCCAACCTAAATGGTTAGAAGGAAATAAATTTACTGCAAGAATTAAACAGATCTTTCGCAAATTTTTTTAAATATGAGGCGGCAACACTACTTCTAGTGAATTTATCTTAAAGTTACAATTTAACATTAACTTTTTATATCAGAATCATACTTAAACATTTAATAATTTAAGAATAAAATATTTTAAGACTTTTTAAAATTGAAATATAATTGACATATAACATTGTATTAGTTTTAACTGTATTTTTTTAACCTTTAAACTTTAAATTCACAAAAACAAATTTAACTTCAAATTCACAAGGAACACTATAAAGAAAAAAAATCTAGAATCTCTAGAGAAATAAGATAAGCTTAATCTTTGGCAACCTATTAACATCAAAGAAAATGGGTGAAATGCTCTAACAGTAATTTGGTAACTCTTCAAGAAGGATAAACAAAAACAAGGTAACATGCAACAATAAAACAAATATACAACTTTTTCTAAATCAAGTCTATTAATTATTCATTACCTATTTACCCTAATACCTAAGTTTACTCTCAAGTCATTTCTTGAAATAATAAACATTAATACTTGCAGGACATTGATCAAATCAGAAAAAATAAAACCCCCAACCGTCATACCCTCTTTCAAAGACCATGAATTTCCCTTTAATTTTATTACTTCCAATTTTCAATGGACTGCTACAAAGTTAAAATAGAACTAGAACAAATCCCAAATAGTCATGCGATCAAGTGATTTTGCAAACTGCTCTACACATTTTTTCATCTCTAGAGAAAACAGATTTTTCAATGGTTTACAAACTCAGTTCCTGATTCTTACAAAAATAAACCCAGACAAGGTACGTAACTACAGCAAAAGTAATACACACATGGCATTGCTATAAAGTAAAAGAACTGAATAATTTGTCTCATTCAATTAATCACATTCCAAAGTGCTTCAAGTGTTGTGTAAAACTTGATCCAAAACAATAATATTTTAAAAAATCCAATAAAATAACAAATGTTATAATCTAAATTTTAACACCCTTTAAAATGACCAACTCGTTAGCAAGTATTTGGCGCTAGCCTTCATAATTTTCTTCCCAGCTCTATTTTAATAAAAGAAATCTAAGATAACAAAGTGACTTGTTTAAAAAACATGTTGCAGATATATAAATTTGCAACTCCAACTATGTAAAACGTTTTTCTTGCTGGTACACAATCAAAATAAAAAATATAAACTACGATTTTTACCCAGAGCCCCCATAGTTCAAAATTATGGATTTATCCGACAACAGTTTTTCTCACTGACAACTTTATAGATCTTTACATGTGGCAGTTGTGCATAAGAACTTTTAGATTTGAATAGTTCAAAGTCCTGTTCAATTCTAAAATCCCAATTCTATGCTCTGACAGAAATAGAAGAAAATTAACCAACTGAATTTAAAAAAAAAAAGGAAATGTATGAAGGCAAAGCAATCTGTCTACTGGTTTCCTGACTTAAAATGCCCTACATAAAATACTGTTAGAGAATCCAATGGGAGAACATGCTTTTGCTTGGGCTCACTTGCAGTCCCGAAAAAAATCTGCAAGTGGAACATGACAAAGTCTTCTTGTAATAAATGCTATTCGACATAATAACATACACGTTAATGACGTTGTTAAATGAGGCAGAGACAGATGTTAATCCCCAGAAAGACAAAAAAATCTAACATTTCTACTTATTCCACACCTTTTGACGACAGAGCTCTAGAATTTCATACATGTTCTTTCATTACACTAACACCACAGCAACTGATTGAAGATTCACTTTATCTCAAACAAGGGCAAAATATAACAAAACTTTAAGAATGTGAACATTGGTGTACAAACGTGGGGTATCAAGCTCCACATCCACGCAAAAGTATGAGACATTCACGTAGCAGCATCGGTGTGATGTCTGAGCGACTCAGAGTTGTCTCACCAGAAGTCCCACCAATGAGATTATACAACAGTAGAACATGGAAAAGTAAGGAGCACCCTGTATCTCTTCCCCAACTGTTTAAAAGGACAGGTAGGAGGGCGACACATACTATTCGCGATGCACTAAGGAAAGATGCCATGTATGTGCAAAGTATTTTTAACTGTCAAAATAGTTCCTAAATACATCTAATAGCACCTAACTCATAGTAATAAATATAATAAAGTATACTTACAATAGACGTAAGTATAATAAAGAACTTCTTCAGTATGGTCAATTAAAAATTGTCAAGTTACCTTCATCTTACTAACACATTGAAGCATCAATAACGGGTATTTTTAAGTAATGGAATTTTTAATTCCGAGTTAAATTATTAAGCAAGACAAGAACCGCATTTCGGCATTACTTGAAAGAACCATGCTTTCATCAGTTTACATGTGTTGACACTACAGAAATGTCCTGATTATACATTTTGTATGTCCTCATCTCTAAATTTCTACTACACATAACCAATCAAAAAGCTTCCCCTTATCAACATCACAACTAAGAACCAAGGGAAAAAAATCTGATAAAGGTCAATCTTTTCAGAAAATACGTGGTGTTAAAATAAAAACTGCCCATCTGTTTGAAAGATCTGATCCATTATATACGAATGATCTAATGTGTGAAAAGAGCTTTGAACCTATTAGAGAAGTCATATTCATTCAAGGTGCAGCACATAGGAAAGTATAGACTCTAAATTATACAGACACGCTGAAAAAGAGAATGTATTATTTCTAATTCGAATAGGGCCTGTTAGTTTTGAAATAAGTCAGTAAAATAATCTAATTGATACCTATGGTTCTATTATTTTTTCTTTAAAGGTACTCGGTAAGAGCCAAGCATTTTATATTTGTTTACACGCTGTTCTCTAGGAAAAGAACATATAGGCTGAAAAGATTCTAACCTTGGATTTTTTTCACTGTTTCAATTTCTAAATTTGTAAAACAACCATATTATGCACTTTAAAACAGGATAGCACAGTCGCTGAACTTAGGCACTATAATCAAACTGCTTAAGTGTAAATCATTTGCTTCGCCAAACCTGCCTATGCCTGTTTCTTCCTCTACAAGTCAAGGATAAAAAAAGTACCTGTATCATTGGGTTTTCATGAGGATTAAATTACTTAACACATGTTAAAAATTAGTCTGGACACGTGATGATGATTCTCACTCATAAATTTCAAAGTTTCTAAATAAACTTTTTTTAAAACCCAGCTTAGAATTGTGCTGGCATACAGTGGGGGCTCAGTACATGCTATTTTTATTACCGTGCAGGCTACTGGCTAAGGTTAAAGGAAATAATACATGTTGAGTGTCCTGCACTGTGTCAGAGTGGTACCCTCTTATACAAGCTGCCATCTTCATGTCATCCTTCATAAGCGCTATTCGGCAAATATTCATTATCAAGTCACTGTCTTTTGACCCATTTGGGGCTTAAATATCTAAGTATAAACTACTACACTAATGACATGACTCTGGCAGAGATCCACAAGTTATAGTATCAACTGTCAATGGACTCAAGAGATACAATGTGTCCAGTGTTAACGGCACTGATATTTTGTAACTAATAGCAACTGAGGGAATTTTCACTGGTTATGTTAATCTTCCTGTCTAGTACATTACCAGACTGGCTTAAAACCAACAAATTACAAGCAGTAAATGATAACTCTCAGATAACACACTTAAGAATGACTCGAGTGAAGAGCAATCAGCACGGAAGATGGGAACCCAGAGTCACCAGAGCAGCGGACAGGTGTGAGTAGCGCGCTGGTCCGTGAGCTAGAAGGACCACCAGAGTAGACTTCTGCCCTTTCCTAAGCGAAGACACGGAAGAGATCGACCCTCTCGTCAGCCCTGAGAGTCAGGATGTGCGCTTGCAATCAGACACAAACAAAAAGTTAAATGGTTCCCTTCTATTTTCCCAATCCCTTCCATCAATTATCCATTGCGAAGGTAGAAAAAAAATGTTAAAGATGGTTGCTCGCATCGCATTTAAAAGGAAACAACTTCAATTCCCACTGTGGAACTCTAGAGGGCACCAGAAATATGCCCTGCTCCCCGCACCCTCCTCCCGGGTAACGTGAGCAGCTGCAGGAGCCCGTCGTCTGGTCGCTGAGGCTGGTATTGCAGCAGCAGGAGCGACGTCTGCAGCGGTGCTCGCGCCGGCGCCCACTCCCAGCTGCCTCCCCAGCCATCACCCGGGCTTGGCCCCAGGGGGCAGCTGCCACCCCAGAGAAAGCTCCTCCCCCTGAAAACAACGGGGACGGACCAGTCCCCTGGCTGAACCCCTACAACCTGACAACGTCCTCTAAGAGCAACCAATTAGGGGCAAAGGACTCACAATGGGGGTGTTTTCCTCCTCACTTTCTGTCAAAGATGCACCACGCAGGGTTGAAGGCGACTCCCGGCCCTGGGGGAAGAGGAAAAACGAGAAACGGATCAGGAACAAATCTACCCAGGTGGGAGGACCAGGCCCGCCCCGCCGGGAGGGGGCACAGAAGGGACTGGGAGGTCAAAGAGGTTCGGCTTTTCTATTATCACTGCCCAGCCCGAGACCAACCACCTCTCGTACGTAAAGCGGAGCGGAACGGCGTAAAACATGTCTTTGGGACCAAAACCCACGTGAAAGGCAGAATCTGGAGGGAGGAGGCGGAGGGCACCGAGCCTGCTCCCGGGAAGCGAGCGGGGGCAGGGCAAACGCTGCCTCGACGCCAGCAAGGAGACGGTATTCCCCCAAAGCGGCCCACCCGGCGTCACCGCCGTCGCTCCCAGCACCGATTCCAAGGTACGGGCGGCTCCCGTCCCCGCCGGGCCGAAATCTGCCACATTTGCCCCAAGCATTTGCCCTGGGCCCGAGACTTGCCCCCCCCTGCAGTCGGCGACCGGCAGCGCTGCCTCCCCGTCCGCCATTAGAGACCCAGCCAAACAATACGTGAGGAGCCAGGGCCGCGCAGCGCGATCGGGCGGGGAGCGCGCGGGGGGCCCGGGCGGAG
>NW_011888833.1:3435470-3443717 GCF_000151845.1 Pteropus vampyrus | reverse complement strand
CGATTCCCGGACTCCGCGGAAGGAGGAGCCGGGCCGCCCGTCCCGCCCTAGCGGCTGTTGGCGGGATGACAGCGATGGCGCTGGGAAATGGATGGATAAATGAGCCTTCTCAATCCCACCATTCCCCACCACTGCCTGCAAATAAACAGACGTGTGATGTTCCCCTTGAACGTTCAGCCAGGTGATGATGAACGTGAAGTTCGTGATGAAGGTGATCATCCATCAAGGTCTCAGTAAAGACTGACGTTACACACTACAGACGCCACACAGACCAAGGAGAAATTGAGATTAATTAATGATGAATTTTTAAAAATCGAGTAATCCTTCCACCTGCGGCGAAATACAATAAAGATATTCTAAGTTGAAGAATATCCAACAAGTATTTCAACCAGCATTCTCAAAATAGTATCACTTATTTTAGCAAATATTTCATAATTCTAAATTTTTTCAGTTCTCAATACAATGAAATATCTTGGTAGGACTTTATAATACACAGTTCGGTTTTACATCGACATTATATTGGCACCATCTTCACAACAGAAACGCCGGCTATTACCAAATGCAACATCGTAATAGTCCGTGAAAACCTACACCATCCCTTTTCTGTTGCCACATTTATCATTGGAATAGCTTCGGCTCATTGTTTATAGTCAGAAGGCGTGAGTAGAAATACTCCCAAATAAGCTCTGTCATTGACTTAAATAATAGACTGGATCGCCACATGCTGTTCAATGTGAGGAAGCTCTATACTGCTAACTCCCTAACATTATTGCGATTTTATTAACAAAAAAGAAGAAGAATTACAGTAATATGTGTTCACATTTTGTACTCCTCCGTTAACATCCATTTGTCTATGAAAATGTTCACTGGATTGCCTGCATATCACAGGGAATTGTCGCTGAAACTTTAGAACTGGGGGAAAAACACGTGTCATTTTTTTTAACGACGATTTATATTGAAGTTTTTAAAAATAAATATTTGAATGCCCATAACAGCATTGTTTATAACTTCCAAAAGGTAGAACCAACCCAGATATCCATTTGCTGATGAATGCATAAACAAAACGTGGTATATCCATACGACGAAATATTATTCAGCCATAACATGTCCTGATACATGCTATAACATAGAAGAACCTTGGAGACATAATGCTACACGAAATAAACCAGACACAAAAGACCACACTTGTATGATTCCCTTTACGTCACTTGTACAGACTACACAAATCTACAGAGACAGAAAGTAGATTAGTGGTTGGACAACTTTGAATACACTAAAATCCATCAAATTGTTCACTTAAAGTGGGTGAATTGTATAGGACGGAATTATAACTCGATAAAGCCGTTACTAAAAGAATGTGTATGTGCACACACATGGAGTTATTCTGTACTAATCATAAAAGCATACCAAGCGTGACAGGAAGACAACATGAAGACTTGAGTAGAAGACTTGTGTTTCAAATACTTGTTTGGCTGCTCGAAACCTTGCGCGAGTTACCTTTTTTCTGAGCCTCAGTTTAGTCATTTGTAAAATAAAGTAATGCAGCATTGTTTTAAGAAACAACTTCTGTGAAAGTTATATAAAAATGTTAGAAGTTGCTAAAAGAGATCTTAAACATTCTCAACACAAAAAAATTTGTAACTGTGTGATGATGAATATTAACTAGACTTATTGTGGTGATTGCTTCCCAATTTACACATATATCAAATATATCGTGGACCTAAAAATAATAATATAATGTTACACGTCAATTATATCTCATTTTTTAAAATGTTGGGTACACTTTTACTTATGGAAACCAAGAGCTCGCCAGTAATCGAGATGCAATGTAGCAGTTATTGTGAAAATAGCTTAGGAGCTTGACTGCCCAAATTTGAATTCCGGCTCCACTGCAACAAGTGAGGTGAATTTAGACATGTGTTAACTTTCTAAGCTTCAGTTTTAACTTGTGTAAAATGTGGATAATTGTTTCACTCTCACAGATTTTTAGGGCAGATTAAATGATCATACACATATAAAACTTGCACTTCACACTTGGTAAGACCTTGAAAAATATTAGCTATTTTTATTATTAATAAGTGACAGTGGAATATTAGAAAAATTCTTTATAATGTTTTATAAGGAAAAGAAGCATATCGATTTCTCTACCATAAATACTGAGCTAGTGTATAATCCAAAAAACAATAGTAATGATAATTGCAATATACAGGTCACATCTTGGAAGAAATGTACTTCAAATCAGTCTATTTTTTTCCTTAGGAAGGAGCTTAGTATAATCTATCTCATCCTCTCAGTATGAATGCTAGGAGACTAAGAGTTCAGGTAAAACAATTGTTTGGGGCTGAGGATTGGAGAGCTATGCAGACTAGTGTTTTAACTTTTGCCATTGAAAAGAAAAAAAATGCGATATTTTAACCATTGACGCACTGAGGAAACTTTTCTGTAGGAGAAGGAATTTGTTCTGTGTTCATTGTGAATAATAACTCATTACCCTCTTAACAACTTTAGGAAGTAATTAATATTACTGTCCCACTTTTACAGACGAGGAAACTGAGGCCAAGAAAGGTTAAAGAACTTATCCAAGGTCACATAGTTAGCAAGCAATGGAAAGGGACGCATGGCCCTAGGATCCTTCATGCTTCCTCATCGTGCTTCCTCTCCAGGATACTCTTCTCCTAATTCCTAAAATTTACCTCTTAGACATATCATCTTAGGTAACTTAAAACCACACAAAATTATACATTCTAGAGCAGTGGCTTATCAAGTTTTTTTGACCATGACAATCACTAAGAGCTATATTACACGTGGACATGCAGGACAAACCCAGCTCCATGCATCATTACATAACTCAAAAACAATTCCATTGTAGAATTATTTCTTTTACTACCTTAGGTGGATTTTAATATTTTCTATTCTAGTCTGCCTAAATCTGGTCTATAGTGTTTTCTTCTACTGTTGTTTTCTACTGTGTTGTTGTTGTTCCTACACTGGTTCCAACCCACCAAACTGATTTCGTGGCTTACAAACTGTGGTTTGAAAAACATGCTTCTATGAGAAAACAAATCACAGATAAATTCAAGTTCTAAAACAAGTAAAAACACACGATGATATCGGAAACTGAGAGTCATCCGGAATTAACTATAGGTTGGAAAAAAAATTTAAAAAAAATAAAAATAAAAAAAATAAAAAGCAGGGATTTACGTTGCCATTCACCATAAATGCATGAAATAGTCATTCCTTCCCAGCAGCATGCTGCATGCTTTCTGCAACTGGACTGTCTCCGGAAAAGCAATGTGATGATTTGGAGAATGAGTCCAGAGTTGATGTCGATACCGATTCTGCCGTTCGCTAGCTTTGTGACCCTCCACCTTTTTGAGCCTCAGTTTCCTCTAAGTGAAACGAGAGGATTGTCCATAATGTGCCCCCTCTCTCCCCTGAGAGTCTTCTCATCCCTTGGGGCCCCAGTGCCTTCCAAATAACACTGTCTCACCTTTCCAGCTTACTGTGAACGTTCCCTTTCTCTCAGTGCCGTGGCTTGTTTATTAAATGACAAAATGGGTTTGCCACTGTGTTCTCAACAAAGACTGCTCTCCGCTCTTTGTCCCTGGTCCATGTTGGAGTCTGGGGACCCACCGTGTTCCTCGTTTTCTCTCCCAGGCAGCTGTGCCCACCCACGCGCCTTCTAAGCTTCAGAGGTATTCAGTGGAAAGTAGAGGCAAATTTTAAAAGAAAAAGTTATATTAGTTGATTATGGAAGGTCCTTTCCGGCAATTACATTATATGGTCTTTAAAAAAAAAAAAAAAAAGCTGAAAATAATGATTTAAGGTTTAATTTTTGCCTATTTAAACGTTTCTCATATTGTCAACTTTTTTTTTTTTTTTTGAGTTTTTGTACCGGGTAGCTACTCTCTAAGAGATTAAAATAAAGCAGGTTTAATGGTTTTGAATTTAGCCTACTTATCTTTCTCAATATTTTTCTACGTTCACAGGTTATAAATCCACTCAGTGACCCCTCAGTGCCCCCCTCAAAAAAAACCCTCGGAAAACCTAAAAAGTACAAAGGAAAAAAAATACCAATAATCCTTGCATCCAAGGATGACTATTGTCAACATTTTTTCCAATAGATCTTATTTTTTAGAGCACTTTTAGGTTTGCAGCAAAATTGAACAGAAAGTACAAAGTGTTCCCACGTGTACCCCGGCCCCACGCACGGCTTACTACATCCTGCAGCAGAGTGGTGCGTTTGTGACAACGGACAAACCTATGCTGGCCCAGCAAACTCACACAAAGTCCGTGGCTTACCTTACTGCTCACTCTGGGTGTCGTGCATTCTATGGGTTTTGACACATGTATAGTGATATGGAGCCACCATCACAGTATCACTCAGGACAGTCTCGTTGCCTTAAAAATCTTCTGCGTCCCACCTACTCACCCCCCTCTGTGCCCGCCCCCCCCCAACTCGTAGCAACAACTGACGTTTTTACCGTGTCCATAGTTTTGTGTGTTTCAGAATGTCGTATAGTTGGGATCATACGTCAGATAGCCTTTTCAGGGTGGCTTCTTCCACTAAGCAGTAAAAGCATTTAAGTTTCTTCCACGTCTTCTCTGACTCAACAGCTCATTTATTTCTACCGCCAAATGATGTTGTCACGTCCGACGCACCTCAGTTTATCCATTCACCTAACGATGAAGGACGTCTTGGTCGTTCCAAGTTTTAGCAAGTGTGGATACCACTGCTGTAAATATCCACGTGCAGGTTTTTGTGTGGACATATGTTTTCAATTCATTTGGGTAAATACCAAGGAGCACGATTGCTGGATCCTATTAGTACTTGAGTTTTGTAAGAAACTGCCAAACTGTTTTCCAAAGAGGGCTTCTGCGTCTCTACCAGCCGTGAACAAGGTTGCTGTTGTCCCACATCCTCCCAGGGTGTGGTGGGTGGGTGTTTTAGACTTTCACCATTATAAATAGGTACGTAGTGGTATCTCATTGTTGTTTTGCATTGTTAATATTTTGATGTCCCAATATCTTTCCACTTTATTTTTCCACAGAATAATTTTAAAACGTTTATGTCGTTTACGGCCATGCCACCCTGAACAAGCCCCATCCCGGCTGATCTCGGAAGCTAAGCAGGGTCGGTCCTGGTTAGTACTTGGATGGGAGACCACCTAGGAAGACCAGGTGCTGTAGGCATAAATAATAATAAATAAATGAAAATTTTTTTAAAAAACGTCGATATCATCCACAAGAGCTATGTCTCGCTAATCTTTTTATAACGTGGCATAGAAGCGAAGGTGAGATTCTGAACGGAACGGGTGATATCTAAGAGAATAGAAGGGCCCCTGGGAATAGAGCCATCGTCTTCATTTTGCCGTTGTCAGATAAAGATTTTAAGAGGAGGTGCATACAGCGGGGACTACTATGCAACTATGTAAAGCATTGCACTTTATCTTGCTCTTGCTTCTGCCCCTAAAACTTGGGTAAGAAATCAAAGTCCAAAGAGTTCTCAAGCTCGATAAGTAGGAAAAGTTTTATCAACTAACGCTTGGTGGTGGAAACAAAAATTAATCATCGTTATTAGCAGAGCGTGGAACTTTAACGAAGCTCTGTGTTGCTCATTCATTCCACAGACATCAACGGAGTGTCTCTGTCATGCCACGTGCTAAGGCAAATGCAGGGCACAAGTCAGAGGCGGCCTCTGCCTTCACGGAACATATGGCCTGCACTAGACTAGAAACGGTCGACAGACGGGTGAGCGCGGTGCATGAAGCAATCACACTGAGTGCTACGGAGAAAGCGAAGGGGCGTCCCCATCAAGGATTGCGATGGGGACCGAGGCCAGCCACCCAGGACCTCTCTGCGGGAGTAACGTTTAACGTGAGCTCTGCGTGAGGGGACCGTTGTCCTTGGCGGCAGGACAGGCGAGGCTTGAGCTTATCCTAGGGACCCCAGGAGAATGGCTGGAAGGTAACAGGTGTTGACTTGAAACAAAAAGTCAGCCAGGCATCCTCTAGCAAAAAAATAAAAATAAAACAATAATAATAATAATAATAATAATAATAATAATAATAATAATAATAATAATAAAGGATTTGGGAGGAAAGAAAGGATTCCAGTCCTGTTATTGCTGCCACGTGAAGCCTCGTGCAAGTCTGGGCAAAGCAAAGGGGAAGAGGTTCTTTTACGGGGGGATGGCGGGGAGAGTGGGGGCAGAGGTCAAACTCGGAGCACTTCGCTGTGGCGCGAGAGCTCCCCTCACAGGCCCCCCGGACTCCTGTCCCGGTTCGATCCTCTGTCATTAATTCTGCCACCAGAATAGATTCCTGGAGGCTGTTGAGCCGTCCAGGCAAGGGAGAAGTAGAGATCGAGTGAACGCTGAAACAAGGAGGGTCACCAAATGCACGAGGCAAGTCACCCCTAAGTCACCCCTAGCCCGAAATCGAGACGAAAGACTTTCTGATGTTATCTTGTTAGCAAACCTGATTGGTTTTAGTTAAGAAAAAGATGAGAAGACTCACAAAAAAGGGACCATCTATCAAGAAGGGAGGCGTCCTAAATAGAAGAATCAATTAATCCTAACGTGAATTTACTGGGTTACTGAAAGACATACAGTCTAAAAATGTATAAGTAAAATATTCCTGAGCATTTTGCTTCTGAATTCTTTTAACTTTCTTTTTCCACGGACTTGGAAAAAAACAGCTGGTCGGAATACATTAATGTTCTCAGCGCAAATAGCTGTTGGTGATTCGTAACTAATTTCGGAGCCGTCTACGTTCTGCTTTACTAATTTAATTATTTTCGTATAATACCATAGCAGCTCTTTATGGCGTTGGCGCATAACCTTTGAGAGTTCGGCTCTTTTATTTTGCTCTCGTTTTTATGTGTTTTTCAGTCGTTTTCAGATTGCAAAATAGGTGCGGGGCAGGGAGACGTGATGACCTTGAAGGAGAGCGGGAAAACGGTCTGTGAGAGCACCTGGACGCCACCCCACCCCCCACCGTCCAGGCGGCCTCAGAGGAGCCACTGTTCTATTTCTCCTCCCTCTTTCCAGAACATTCTCTCATGGAAAAGCATCTGTCCTTTTTTCTGCAAATGGACGTTTATTCTTTTCCATTCAACACTATATCTCAAAGCTGACCCCATTCTTTCTCCAGACCACAGAATATCGATGGTGCTGCGGAGGAAAAACGGGCCATATACGAGACCGGACAAGCCCAGGGGAGGCCAGCATGCAGGCCCTCCAAACCCAGACACCAAAGTAACCATGCAGGGTGGACCAAAGGCAAAAATTCCTGACTAAAAGCAAGTCCTGGCAGGTAGGCACGTCCTAGGCCTGTAGCTTCCTTGACGAAGGCCGGTCTCTAATGTTGAAATCGTCTGTTGTCTTTGTGCATCTGAGATAACATACCTTTGAAATGTCAGGGCAATTTTCTTTCCCAGACTCCTCGAAGGCGCAATCCTCGGCTCCCGAGCACGAGACCACGTCACCGTGTCCCCCGCACGCCATCTCTGTGTGCCGGACCTGTGACCTCTCCCGCACCCACCGCCGTCAAAGAAGTCTACGCCTCCACTTTTTATCCAATCCCAGAGAGTTCCCCGCTTTGCTTTCTCTCTCCTCCCTAACCCATCACCGACAGATGTCGTGGAACCTTCCTTACGCCTCCTCCTCTGATTCTAATGTGTAAAACCGCCATCTCCAGAGCGTTTTCTCAGTCCGCTGAGATTTTGCTTCCCGGCAGTCGTCGTCAGTTTGGCTCGAGGAAACTCTTCTAAGAGTTAACTCATATGAGGAATTTTTTCTGCGACTGGATGCTCTTTCGTCAACAGTACTGTAATTTATTTAAATGATGGCAGCCATGGGCAGCATCCCATTACAATCGCCATTAACATCATTTCCATGGTTTGTCCTTAATATCCAGTTCTGATACCAGGAAGTCATTTGCACGCGAAGTGTTACTTTTTTCATCAAAGTACCCAAAACGTTTTTTAAAAAATATCTTATCCCAAGGAAGGGGTAATGTTTTAACTGCTAAGTTACTGTCTCTGCCACCGGTGTACTTGTTCCTTGTGTGCAGTCACGGGTCACATAGTGTGACGTTTGGGTCAACAAGGGACCGTGAGTGATAATGGAGTCGGAAACTTCCTGTCATTGAGTGATGCCCTGAGGTTGTGGGGTCAGGCGTAGGTGTGTGGCAGGCTGGACCACCTGGTTTGTGTGTGTGTACTCTGCTATGTGCACACGCCGAC
>NW_011888833.1:3430783-3434757 GCF_000151845.1 Pteropus vampyrus | reverse complement strand
AGTACCTTAAATACGACCTTATGTTGAAATCAGGTCTTTTCAGAGGTCATGGAGCCAAAAAGAGGTCATCAGGGCGAGCCCCGATCCAGCAAGACCGCTCTCCTTGCCGAAGGGGGGAGCTGGGACACAGACGCAGACGCACACAGACGCACACACGCAGAAAACAACAACACGCAGGGAGAAGCCGGCTGTGTGTCGTGCATCCACGACGCAAGGCACGCCAGGGGCGCCGGCAAACGACGAAAGCCGGAGGGGGCAAGGGAGGGTGCCCCTCCGGAGCCCTCCGAGGAGCGTGGCTCCGCCGACACCTTGATTTCAAACGTCCAGACTCCGGAACGGTGGGACGAAGAATTCGTGTTGAGATAAAGCCCCACAGTGCACAGTGCTTTCCTGCAGCGGCCCTGGGAAACAAATACAGACCCCTATGTGACTTCTAGCATGGAATTCCCAGAGTTCAAAACGATGGCGAGAGAGCGTTAAACAAAACTCCCTCTGCTTTCGTCTGCTTATGTATGTAAACCGGTGTTTCTCACCATCCCCACCGGTAAAACCCAACGAGGGAGAAATGGGAAATCTGGCCCATCCCGGCAAATAATAATATTCATCCTAAGATTCATTCATGAGCTGGTTTTATAGTTACTTTCCGCACTGTTAAGTGAGAGAGTTCTAGAAAATTCTACTTTTCGTAAATTATTCATTGAAATGGGTAATTCTACTTTTCTTAAGTTATTCATTAAAATGTGTAGTAAATACATTGTATTGGTTCAATCAAAGAGTCGACTTAATCATTTAATCTATTTTCATTGACAAGAAATGTTTAATACTTAAAATTTTCAATTTAAAATTTTCATTCATTTCCATACTTTTGTTGCACGGCGATGTCATAGGATGATCATTAAAATGATTTTAAGGTGAATATCTATTACACTAGGGTAAAATTATATGGGGGAATGCACTGTGGTGCAGCCACTTTGGGAGACAGTGGCCTCAGCCTTTGGAGGCTCCTGCAAAAACTAAACAGAATAGCCACATGGCCCAGTCATTCTCCATCTGGAGTTAAATAGACTGGGTGGCTTCTAAAGAACAGGAATGTTTCTCTCACGGTTCTTGAGGCCAAGGAATCAAGGCCCTGGCAGATATGGTGTCTGGTGAGGACCCTTCATGATCCACTGTGTCCTCAGAGGGCAGAGGGCTCAGGGGGCTCTCCGGGGCTCATTAACAAGGGCACCAATCCCATTCAGGGCGCTGCATCTTCATGATGTTCCTAACAGCTTCGTTCATAACCGCCAAACGGGGAGTCCTGTCCTTTCGTAGGTGAACGGTAAACGCTGCTACATCTACACCGTGGAATGTTATCCAGCACTAATAAGAACCAGCTACAGAGCCGCGAAAAGACGCAGAGGAAACTTAAATGTGCACTACTCAGTGAAAGAGGCCAGTGTGAAGAAGCACATGCTGTACGAGTCCAACCGTATGACATTCCAGAATGGACAAAACTGTGGAGACAGTAAGAAGGCCCGGGATCCATACGATCCCTCTTCCTAGTGGACATTTATATCTTAGCAAATGTATTCTGAGAGCGACGTGGCATCGCAAAAGGGTGATTCCGACGGCAGACGTTTCTGTTCAGCGCGGGCGCGTTTCTCACAGAACTCCCCCGAGTCAGATCGTTTGTGTGGCCTTTGTTGCCCTCCGTAAGGGGCTCACCTGCCTACATGGCACCGTTTTGTAGTATGTGGATAATTTTACGTTGACAAAAGGAACGAAATCCGAATTGTGTTTTTCCACTTTTTCGAAAGCACTTAGACTGACGGTTAAAAGGCAATCAATTAGTTTGAATAGAAGGCATTTTGGAAAAATCTAAATTTCTGGGTGGTAGTTTTAAGTATGTAAAGTTTAGAAATTGATGCGTGTCGATACTACTAAAAACTACACTAAAATAATTCGTCAAGTTGGCGAGAATCAGATAACTTACTAACTTTTCAACATTAGGACTGGAGAATCTTTAATACTAAAAATATTGTTTTCAATTACCAAAATTTAGGTGGAAATGTCAGTGTAGCATTTATTATTGCTTAATTTGCATGGTTGGTTTTTAGGTCCTTAATTTTCTGGGAGTAACCCATAGTATAGTTATAAATGCAAATAAAAAATTAACCGTTTTAGGTGACTTTATTTCCAAATAACCATTTGTGTGTGTGTGTGTGTGTGTGTGTGTGTGTGTGTGTGTATACACAAAGAAAAGGTCAAATGCTAGCAGTCATGGGAAGGAAGCATGAACAGGTGACACCGTAATGGGGGGGTACATGTCATTGCACACTAGTCAAAACCCCATAGAATGTGTAACACAGACAGTGAGCCATGATGGAGCTTAAAGACTTTGGGTGATGGGGATTTGTCAAGGCAGGTTTGGTGACTGTAGCAAAGGCTCCACTTTGGTTCGTATGTTGACAGTGCAGAAAGCTGTGTGTGTGTGTGTGTGTGTGTGTGTATGTGCGCGCGTGCGTGTGTGTCTTGGGCCAGGGGCACATAGAAAGTGTTTGTGCTTTCTGTTCAGTTTTGCTATGAACCTAAAACTGCTCTAAAAAATAATCTATTTAAAAATACACAGTGGTTCCTCAAAAAAGCTAAACAGAATTGCCATAGGCCTGATCATTCCCTGCTAGGTATGCATCCAAAAGAATGGAAAACAGAGTTTCAAACAGGTGCCTGCACACTGATGTTTATAGCTGTATTATTCACAAGAGCCAAAAGACAGCAACAACCCTAATGCCCAACACTGATGAACGGATAAACGGAACACGGTATCTACCTATGGGGGAATACTATGCAGCCATGAAAAGGAAGGAAGTTCTGTACAGGCTACAGCATGGGCGAACCTTGAGGACATGCTCGGTGAAATAAGCCAGACACAAAGGACAGGTATTGCAGAGTCCACTGATGTGAGCTGCCTAGGACGGGCACACCCACAGAGGCGGAAAGGAGCGTGGAGGTCCCCAGGGGCTGCGGGAAGAACCGAGTCGCTGCTGAACAGACACAGACTTTCCGTGCGGAATGATGAGAGTCTTGGACATGGGTCGTGTTGATGGTCATACAACGCTGCGAATGTCATCACTGCCATTGAACGGTATACTTTAAAATGATCAAAATGGCACATTCTAAGTTAAGTGCATTTTACCACAATTTTTAAAGGAGCGGAAACAACCTAGTGCTCAAATGAGCGGAAACAGAATTCCCATGCAGCTAGGACGGAGCGTACGTCAGAAAAGTACTTGAACTGTCAGATGTGGAAACCCGCAGGATGCCAACACACTCACTTCGAGTGTGCAGGGAACCTTATGTGCATCTATATAAACAGTGACAAAAGGATTGCTGTGAGTTACTACTAGATTAAATATAAAAGTGACCCATGTCCCAGAGAGAAATGAAATCACAACCTTTGGGGTGAAAGTCTACCAAACAGGAAAAAAAAAAAAATCATCACGTAGTATCACTGGGCGTGGGCTGTCAGAACAGAGCAGACTGGGCGCTTAAACGGCAGAAACGCACTTGTTTGTGGTGCCGGAGGCTGGATGGCCACGGTGAAGGTGCCTCGGGGACCGCGTCGGGTGTGGCCCCTCTCCAGGGCTTGCAGACTGGCCTCCGCCTGGCTCCCTCGCCTGGCCTCTTCTGTGCCTGGGGGTGGGGTGGGGAGGGGAGCGGGTCTCTTCCTATCCTCACAAGGACACCAGTTCCACCAGGCTACCCAAGGACCTGACTTAATTACTACCTCCCAGAGGGCCCGTCTCCAGGGAGGTCACTTGAGGGTGGGGTGGGGCTTCAGCATATGAATTTGGTGTGTGTGTTGTGGGGGGGAGGGTCACAGCTCAGTCCACAGCACATGTCGCACTGGGGTTCTACAAGTTTCTACAAGTTGCCTCTAGCTTGACAGTGACGTGAAATGCCTGGGCCTTAACCGCTTGTGAACCACAAGG
>NW_011888833.1:3426561-3429183 GCF_000151845.1 Pteropus vampyrus | reverse complement strand
GACATGTAAATATAGTAAGCCTCACCAAAGAAGAAATCAAAGCGAAGAAAAAGAATAAATGTTCGAAAATATAATTCAAGAAAATTTTATAGCAAAATTAAAAGGCTGAAAGGATTCACTGAGCATCTGGGAAAGCTGGCCGTGAATGACAAACACTGTAACGTGTTTTTAAAAATATCATTGCTATGAAGCCTTACTTGGGGCAAACCATAATGGCTGGAATGGCATTGCTTGACATAAAGATAAAGGGTGAGCACTGAATTTCCGTGTAGAAATAAGAATATATTTGGGATGTGAGAAAGAGCGTACAGTACTTAAAGAACGTATACCCTAACAAATTAGGAACAACAAAACTGTAGAAACGATGGTTAAAGGGCGCCGTAAGCAAACATTTTTTTTTTTTAAACTGCTTTCAGTAATATTGGTATCAATGTTGTTATTGTTATTCTGAGTCTATCTTTATGCCTAATAAAAGATGTGGCATATCAAAAATGATATTCTATTTATTATCACTTCTGACGTCCTTGAGAATAAATACTTTTAGTGTGAGGAAAAGACACAGCTTTAAGATAGAACGGGTTAAGTAAACACTGTTAGTCCTGAATTTGAATTGATTTTACCTGTATGAACGCATGACATTTTTGGGGGGGGGGAGGGGGTTAATTTTTTTTTTATTTAAAAAATTTTTATTTTTTCAATTACAGTTGACATCCGATAATATCAAACTCATGGAGTATTTCAGGAGAAGGAGTTCGGATAGAGGTACAGACGTCCTAGCTCTGTTGAAGTGAGAGAGGGCGGGATGACCAATTTCAGATCTAGGGCAAGAAATGTTCGACATGAGCCTGGAACACCCGTCACCCTACACAATGAGGGCACTGTCTAACACTATTGGGGTTATGTTTAAAATACCTGAAAGCCAAATTGAGAAGGCTCCCGCTTGACAGAGATAACGCAATTAGAGCAATAAATAAAATAATTCCTATAGACCGAAACGCATCGGCTCTGTTTAAAACCGTGAGCTCACTGAGATATTTCTTGTAAAAAGAATTGCTCAGCTTGGGTAGATACCAGGGCCTTTTAGCTGTCGAATTGTTAGGAGTTCTTCATGTATTCTGGTTACAAGGCCTTATTGAATGTATGATTTGCAAATATTTTCTCCCATTCTATAGGTTGTCTTTTCACTTTTTGGACACATGAATGCTTTTCATTTTAATGCAGTGCAAATTATTCTTTTATTGCTCAGGTTTTGGCATTGTATCTAAGAAACTATTGACAAGTCCAAGGTCATGCAGATTTACTCTAGGTTTTCTTGTAAGAGTTTCAGTTTTTATTTAGGTCGTGAATGCATTTTTAGTTGATTTTCGTACATAAATTATTTGCAAAAATGTACAAATTTCTTTTTTTTCCATATCGATATCCAGTTGTCCCAGAATTACATGTCGAAGAGACTGTTCTTTCCCCAATTTGCCGGAGAAAGTAGGCAAGAAAAAGTTGTTTAAAGAGGGATGGATGAACCTTGAAAACTTTATGCAAGGTGAAATCAGCCAGTCGCAAAAGACAAATAATTCCACTTATATGTCAAAAATCATAAGGACAGAGAATAGCATAGAGGTTGCCAGGGACTGGGCAAATGGGAAGCTGGGGAGTTATCGTTTAATGGGGACAGAGTTTCAGTTTCATAAGCTGAAATATGGGGGCACATAGTGGTGATGGTCGCATAACGATGAAAATATATTTAATGCCACAGAGCTATACCCTAAGAAATGGTAAATTTTATGTAACATGTATTTTACTTCAAAAAAAATAAAAAGAGAAAAATTTAAAGACGTGTCCATTAGAAGTTCCAAAAGGAAAAATTAGAATTAGGGGAGGCAATATTTTTAAAAATAACAGTTGAGATTTTCCAGTATTAGAGAAATGAAACTCTAGAATGAAAAAAGTGCACATATGAACAAGTTATGAACAAGATCATTAAAAACAAATCTTCACCTAGGCAAACACAGTAACACGGCAGAATACCTAAGGCAAAAAAAAAATTTTAAGTGAGAAATTAAAGTGTATATATAAAAAGTCAAATTAGGATAATTATGAACTTCTCATCAGGTACAATCCATACCTGATTATGATGGAACGATATCTTTAAATGAAGGAAAATAGTGGTCAACTGAGAGTTCTATGCCTCCTTAAAAGAACCTTCGAGAGTGAGAGCAAATACACACTTTTTATGACAGACTGAGGGATTTAATTGCCTGGGAAAGAAGTAATAAATGACATATTTCAATAAGCAGGGACTTTAAACAGGAACCAAAGGGTGACATTCAGGAAGCAATAGTAAACACAGAACGTGCGTGCGTGCGTGCGTGTGTGTGTGTGTGTGTGTGTGTGTGTGTCTCTCTCTCTGTATGTCTGTGTTGGAAAATACAAATAATCATGAACTACGGAAGTGAGAGAAAAATAAGAATCATGAGTAATTCCGGGAGAGTTGAAATTAAGGCCACCCCTGCTGAAGTGGAGGCTCTAGGCAATGACCTCGCGATGTAGCAGGGACGGATGACAAGGCACCGGGTAGAGGTGACGGGAAACGTTTGCAGTGGATGGCCGGGCCGGAGGCGCCCATGC
>NW_011888833.1:3394509-3423931 GCF_000151845.1 Pteropus vampyrus | reverse complement strand
CAAGAGAACGTCCTCGCCTCCCTGCGCGCAGAACCCCGGAGAACATTCCCTTCCCGGGCCGCGACGCGTGCGCAGAGCATTGTCCGCCAGGGACACTCCGCGAACTCGGAGTGTCCACAGTTTTCATTAGCGATCAGTCACATGCTGCCCACGTGACCGACTTTGAGTCTCCAGCTCCTTCCCGTGGTCCCGCTAAAACCTTTAGTGTCCATGTCCTCTCGAGGGTGGAACCGATACCCCAGTGCCGAAGCCCCCATCGCAAATCACTTCTTGTGTCCAGTGGCCACAGACGACGACAGTTCCATGCAAGAGGCCTGAGGGCACAGGCCAGACCTTGCCTCGCCTCACCCCATTACAGTTTATAAGGTTTTATCCTTCATTAGTTGGAATATTTATATCTTTGTATTAATAATTTTCTTATTCTGAGATAGTTTCCAAAGCAAAGTAAATCTTGATTATTTCTCTTCATTTACTGGTTTTCAAAATAACGAGTTCTTTTATAATTATCCTTCAAAGGGATCAATGATTTTATTATAGGATGAGCCCAACGATCGGCTCAGGGATTGAGACATAATAATAGCTTTAATCCAGTGCAGTTGTCATTTATTGATGGTCACAGTGTGCCATCCTGGGTCATTCCAACGTCGCTCCTGAGTCCTTTGATCTTAGCTGAGTCATCTTCCCATTTCCTTGCTTTCTGTTAGGACAGGCGGCTCCAGGATCACTCAAACATTTCCTGCCCCACACCCGGTGGGGTCATCCCTCCAAGGAGCCTTGTGGGAAAGAAAACTTAGGGAGCATAATCTGGGGGCTGGGAAAGCTTATTGCTACTAAGGTGCTCATTGCTATATTCTTTTCAGGGGCCGTAGCTAAGAATTAATGTTGGTTAGTTAGGTTAAGTTAGGTTAGGTTAACAATATGAGCGCATACTTAGCAATATAACATGAGTTCATACTGAACTACAAGATTTTTACTTGAACTCATTGATCTTACATTTGTATTTCCTTTGTCTTGTGCCAAAATCCCCGTTCTCAAACGTACAAACGTAATTTTTATTTGCTTCATCCCACGTGCAGACACAATTATCGCAGAAATATCACCCACAATACAATTACTGAAAATAGTTTAAAATTGCTGAAAAGCTACTTTTTCCTGAGGAAAAGCTCATCTTAGCATGCATGGTAAATTAACGTGTGTAAAGTCACTTGGCGTTTCTTGCTAAATGATTATGCTGCCAACTGCATACACAAGTTTTACTTGTTCCGTCTAACTTTCAATTTTTAGGGATTGCTTTTTAAATTTTAATTATGTTTTATCATACATGAAATATTAATGTGGAATGTAGGAAAAAAGAAATTAGACTTAAAATTTTCTGAAGTTCTTATATTTTTTAAGAGGAGACCATAAATATGATCTAACTGGATAGTTCTAAATCAAATACGTGTGTTTAAAAATGTAAAAAAAAAAAGTAAAAAATAAAAGAATATGAAAATTAACTAATGAGAATAAAAGGAAAGCTTGAACAACCACGCAGAAGACAGTATCTTCGTTGCTGTTACTCCATAGCAAATCACCCCAAAGCTGGGTAGCTAAAAACAACGGATACGCATCTCACCGTCTCTGTCCGTGGGCAGTTCAGAAGCCCAGCGGCACGGGCCAGACGCAGGGTCTCTCATGGGGTCACAGTCCACACGGAGGCCGGCGGCACGGTCATTCGAAGGCTTGGTGGGGGCTGGCAGATCTGCTCTGAGGCCCAGCAATGTGCCGTTAGCACGAGGCCTCGGGTCTCCACTAGCTGTCCGCGGGGTTGCACGCTGTCATTGCCGCTTTGTTTGGTCCATCAGTGGCGGGTAGCTAAGTGCGGTCCATGCGCCAGGAGAGGAAAATTAGGCCCACTAATTCAGCGGCAGAGTGCCGAGAATTTATGGACGTGTGTTAAAACCATCACAGAGAGAAAGGAGGAAAATACATAAGCAAAGAAAAAACTTAGTAAACAGGAGACACAGAATTAAATCCAAAAAATGAATACCAAGGTATGAATAATTTCACTGACTATAAATAGATTTATGATGCTTGCTTATCAAAAGAGAAATACATAAGAACCGGTTTTTTTAGAAAGGCGGCTTATGAGACACTCCAAATCATAATAATAATCATAATAATATGGAAGGTAAAGAGGTAAAAAAATGAACTCCTGACAAATATTAAGCAAAAGAAAGGTAGTGTAGCTGAATTTTCTGGACACTTTTACATATATATCTGTAATACATTCCTGGGGCTAGATTGTGATCAGTCTCCCCTATTTCTCCTCCCGCATAGGGGCGTTTCAAAATTTGTTCAAACACTTAACCATTTAAGTCAAAAAGACTTGTTGTTTTATACAAATCTGTAATGCTTTTGCGCTAAAAGTCTTTAAGGCTTAAAATAGATAAGCTTTTATTTATATTATAAATATGTATAATCTAAAATATAAACATACAAATTTATAACATTATAAATATATGTAATATAAAAGCCAGCAGGGGATATCCCACTATCATAATTACAATAATAGAATTCGGTTGTCTTCAAAAGAGAAACGTTTGTAAGACTTGAAACATGAGAACAGATTATTTTCCATTTATGGAGTTGTGACTGTGATGTTGCAAAGATGGACACTCAGTTTTGAGACACTTATCCATACAGACGTTTCAATGTTTCCGGATCTATTATGACTGCAGGAAATGAGTATCTCTGCCTTTTAAGGATATGCTGACCTTACATTTTTCATGAATGAAAATAATGTAGACCTTTGACTTCTAAGAGCACATAGCCACATAGGCCACAAAAAGGTAGAATCCTATGGAATCCTCCAGAATGCAGGCAATCCAAAGCAAGTGTCTTAGCTGCCCTCCGCCAGGAGAGGGCCGTCGTCTCCTTACAAATTATCTACACAGCAGGCGGGCTCCAAAATGCAGTGTACACACACACACAAATGTTAGAACTTTTATTTATAGTTATTACTTTTATCTTAGCTATTTAAAGCTTCTGTTTGGTGTATGCTCTTATCATAAATATATGAGCATGCATTTCACTTTTAGAATTTGTAAATAAGTAAATATACATATATTTGGATGCCCACGCACGCGCACCGGTCGTTGCTGAAAATAACGTTTAGAGGCCATAATTCTAAACTTGTCTTCTCTATGGCAAACTTTGAACCTAGCACCTTCCCAAAAAACAAAGGTCTATAATCATATCTTTGGAAAGTTCTTTCCTACATTCAATAATTATTTAGGGAGTATGTCCCAGCTCCTGCTAGGTTCTGAAAATACATTAATAGGCAAAAGAGACATGGCCCTGCCCTCATAAAACGTAGTCTAGGAAATGCAGGTATTAGAACAAATAAACACTAGATACATTTTTTTTTTTTTAATGATACACTGCGTTTAGTGCCAAGGAGTAAAGTTTTGAGAGATCAGTGAAGGCTCCGCCCAGGAAGTGACATTTCCGTCGAAATCTAAAGGGTGAGCATGAGGTAGGGCAGAGAGAGGAGCAGAGGCTGGACGCCATGTAAAGGTTTTACAGTGTATCCTAAAACGCAGCCGGGGAGCCAGTCACAGGTTTTATTCAGGAGTAAAAATTCAAGTTCCCACGTCAATTCTTCATTGCCCTGGGTTGCCTAAAACGTGTCTGAGAGTCATGACATGACACGCTGCAGCGAAGGATTTCCAAGCAGAGTGCAAACACAGGAGGAGAGCAGTTAGTGCCGGTCTGGAAACGGACGTGTGGCGCGCCGAGTTCGAAACGCAGAGCGGTTCGGGCTTGGAGCAATCGCGAATGCAGACGGGGAGCGGAGCGCGTGCGTCCGCGCGCGTCCGCGCGTCTCTGCGGGGCGGTCGCAGCGGGCCGCGCGGCGCTGGTCGTGACGCAGAGCCCGGGAGCCCCGTGTGCGGAGGGGCGGTGCGGGCCACCTGGGCCGCGAGGCTGCGTCACACCGCACTGCAGCCCCCGGACTCTGCACCCGCCCTTCGCGCAGGCTCGGGCCCGACTCCCGGCCTCGTCCCGGCGCGCCACCAACGCGGACAGCTCGCCTGCTTCTCTGCCAGGTCTTTCCGGGCGCGCGCAGGCACACACGGAGACGCGCGGGGCGCACGCGGGGGCACGGAGACGCGCGGGGACACCGGGGGGCGCACGTGGGAGCGCGGGGGCACACGGAGAGGCGCGCAGGCACACATGGAGACATGCGCGGGCACACGGGGGCGCCCGCGGGCACACACGGAGACACGGGGGCGCGCGGGGGCACACACGGAGACATACGGGCACACACGGAGACACACGCGGGCACACACGGTGATACATGCGGGCACACACGGAGACACGCGGGGCGCACGCGGGGGCACGGAGACGCGCGGGGGCACAGGGGGGCGCACGTGGGAGCGCGGGGGCACACGGAGAGGCGCGCAGGCACACATGGAGACACGCGTGGGCACACGGGGGCGCCCGCGGGCACACACAGAGACACACGCGGGCACACACGGTGATACATGCGGGCACACACAGAGACACGCGGCACACACGGAGGCGCGCGGGGGCACACATAGACACTCGGGGGCACACGGAGACACGCGGGGGCACACGGGGCGCGCGCGCCCGTCCGCGCAGACGCCCATCCGGCTGAGCCTCGAGGCTGCTCCTCCTCAGCCGCAGTCGCCGGCTCTGCTGTCACGTGGGCAGCGGCGCCTGGTTCCCCAGACCGCGGCGGCGGTGAGGGCGCTGTGCTGACGGTCATCGCCCGGTGGCTGGAGCGCCGACCACGGGGACGGAGGGAAGCGTCGGGTTTCCGCCCCCTGCGCCGTCGCCACCGGCCACCCACGCGCGGCCCAGCGGCCTTGGCGCTGCGACCTCTCAAGAGCCTGGTCTGTGGTTCGGGGCCGGGGCTGTCCGGAGCCCTCTGTCTCTGCAGTCTGCGGGGCCAAGGGCCCGAGGACAGTTTGTCCCGCCACCGCGGGCAACTCAGGCCCTGGCTGCAGCGTGGGGGGGGATCCCCACCTTCGGACTGGGAACCTGGCGGGAGACCAATAGGAAGGGACAAGGCCTAGAAACTTAAGGGGTGAATTGCGGTGGTCAGGCAAGCCTAGGGGATCTCGGAGTCCGAGGGTTCTCGGGGTGGCGGGTAAGAATCTCTGGCCACGAATTCTTGCGTGCAAGAAATACCACGCCTCTTAATGGTCTGCATCTCAGCCGCTTTCTGACTCCTGAGCCACACACAACCCACTCATCCCTGCCCCCATCTGATGGGCTGGTTAAAAAATAAAACTAATCCCAGTGCTTCTTGGGGTTCTTTTCAAGTCAGGGATTAGGCTCAATTCTGGAAATTTATTCAGTGACTTGGTGGGTAAATGCGTGGTTGCGTATAACTCATCCAAGGTCCAGGAAGTGGCGATCGGGATTTAAACCCAGATCTCTCGGATTCCAGAGGCAGTACTCCCAGCCGGCATGCTGGCTCCCTCTCTCAAACGTTTAGCCTCAGCCCTAACTGAAGCCAACTTGGACCACGGCGCCCCGGAGTCAAAAAACAGGACTATCAGTCAGGGGGCGCAAGACTCTCTAAGTCTGAACTTCAATCTACTCTGGATGAAATGGGGTTGATGTCCAAGGTCTAGGAATTCTTGGGAGTGTAACTGGTCATTTACAAGCAGGCCCCCATCCACCCCCATCCTAATGGTGTCTCTTGGCTGACAGACTTACAAGCATAGAGGCAGCAGCTTCAAGGCAAAGTGGCCTCATCCTGGCTGACATGAAACTGAAGATTCTCCGAGGGGAACTGGTTGGTGCACAAGGACAGATGAGAAGCTGACCGTGCAAAGGGGGGGCCCCGATGGCATTCGTCCCCCGGGTCCATTTCCTCTCCACCCGCTCCAAACAGACACAGGCGAGAACTCAATTGCGCCACACAGGAAGGGAACTGACTCCTGAGGCGTGTGATTCTGTAATCAAATGCTCCTGATGGCATTCAGAGAGAGCCCGCAGGTCACATGTGGCTGAGGAGCTGCTCCCAGAACCATCAGCGGGCCCACTGAATTTGCATTTCGCTTTGCCAAACAAATGTAACCAAAAAAAAAAAAAAAAAAAAAAAGCCGGACCTTCCGGTCACTGGTTAAGGCATCTTTGCTGACTTCCTCGTAACCAGAGGCAGGTGACACAGATGTGCGGACTTGGGGGGGAGGGGTATTAAGTGAAATCTGCAGTTACTCCCTCCCTCCTCGTGGGGCGGGGGGGACCTTAGTTATGATAGTCAAAACGATTCCTGAAGAGGGTTGTGTGAAAACTGATTTGCAGACCCAAATGCCTACAAGTAAGAGGCAGTTTTCTTAAATTTAAGACCTATTCAAAATGGTTTCTGTCGCATCAGACCCTTGGATAGAAATGTGCAGCCTGCTCAGTCACTCGAAATCAAATGGCAGGCTTGGTTTGGCCACATCGGCGGTGGCTGCGTTGTTTACGCTTGCGTTCTGTGAAGCCACATCTCACGCCAAGTAGGAAATAGAGGTTTTAAATGGCTTCAGTTTGGACAGTCTCACCTAAAGCCCCAAAGCATTCAAGAGGAAAATTGTTTCCGTTTAAAGGCCATTTGAATGAATGAATGAATGAATGAATGAATAGCAGAAGGAAAATTGTTTTCATTTAACGGCAATTCCAATGAATAAATAAACATAGAGGAAGAAATGCAGTTTGCCCCATCTCACAGAAACCCTGCCCCTTTGGCTCCTTTGAAAGACTCCCAAGTAGGAATTCACTGCTACAAGGTCACACTCATCCGCTCCCAGCTCTAAGCTCGTTGGAGCCGGGGATTTCACAATCTGCCTGATAAACCACCTCCACGTTCAGTAACCTTCACCTTTGGAATTGTTTTCCTGGGTCTAATCCAATCCCTTCCCCCCAACGATTTGGCATTATGAAAACTCAGACCTGGCAAATAACCTTAAAGGTCATTGTCTTCATCTTCCAATAAGCTCTATGAATTCAAACACATGAATTTATCATCCTTATAGTTCTGTACATTAGAATTCCAACACAAGTTAAAAATTTAACACACACATACAAAAATCAAGGTAATGTCCTGACTGCGTTCCTTTCTGGAGGCCGTGGGTGGCGGGGGCTGGGGGGTGTCCTTTCTTGCCTTTTCCACCATTTAGAGGCTGACTGTCCTTCGTTTGTGGCCACCTCCTCTTTCTTCAAAGCCAGCCATGTCGCATCTCTCCGGCGCTTCACATTCTCATCGGGGAAAGATTCTCTGACTTTGTGGACATGTATGATTTGGCTGCCTACCCACCCACCCCCACCTCCATTAATCCAAGATCATCTTCCCGTTTTAAGGTTCTTAATCATACTACACAGTCTCTTTTGCTGTGCAAGATAATACTCCCCGGTTCTAGGGATCAGGGCATAGACGTCTTGCGGCGGGGGTGGAGGGGTGGCATTTTTCTGCCCGAGACAGTCATCTCTTCCAATTCCTTTCTACAAGAAGGAGCCCCTGACAGCTGCTCCTCTAAATCTGAGGACTTCCACTTGCGGAGAGGTCATTACTTCACAGGGCTGCCAAGGGGAATGTCAACCAGCTCAAAACATCAGAAAAGTCTCAAGTTTAGTCCCAGTAATCCCCATACACAGGTCCCTGTCTTAGGCACAGGAGAAAACCCAGCCCCGTGTCCCCACCTACACACCCACCACATGAAATTCTTAAAATATGTGAAGATAGCTAGATTTCCCTTTTACACAATAGTTGAACAAATTGAGAACCTATTATATGTAGGTGCTATTCTAGGCTTCAGAGATACAGCCAGACAATCCCTAATCTCACAATGCAATCCGAGTGAAGGACGCAGGTGGATAATCCAACAGACAGCCTTTGTTTGCATCTTCTTGAGTGCCTTCGAGTCAGGGGCACCAAAATAATTTTTGAAAGAATTTGATATTTTTTTTTTTAAAAAAAACATCTAAATAACAATTATTGGAGGGGGAGAACTAGTTAGACCTTTCGTATATATTTTATGTTTTAGAATTGCTTTTCTTTTGAATTCTGATGGAGCACCAAAAACATTTCAGAGCCCAAGTCCTCTGAAGCTCTTACCCTAGCCTCGAGGGAGATAGAATTGTGAGAGAACAGTGTCTTTTAGAATAAGCAAAAATGGCTTCCTGGAAAGTAGAGACTTCAAGATGAGTAGATTTAGATAAATAAAGGCTAGAGGGGGGGATCATCTATAAATTTCTACTGACATCACAGCAGCCAGATGAGAAGGAGAATTGAGCTAGTAAGCCTTTTAGTTTGGGCGTAGGGCTGTGGGTGGCACATAGTCTGGGTGTTTTATTCTAGTCGTTAAGTAGAAGTTCTCTGAAAGGCACAGAGAAGACTAGAAATTCAGTGGCAACGCGGAAGCGCCTCCCAGCATCTCCCCACACTGTCTGCGAAGGTCTTGCAAAGCGAGAAAGAACCAGAAGGCAGACAGACACAGACACGAGCCCTGGGAAAGTGGGAGTCTGATTTCTCACCAATGGCAGCACAGTAACTAGGAATCGGGACGTCTGACCCTGTCGCGCTCGAAAGGATGGCCTCTTTAGAAACAACGTGAAGTGCTCGGCTCAGGAGAGCCACTTTGTGCAGCGTCCATCGTGACAGGCTACAGAATTCAGAGCTCAACACCGCTTGGCTAGCTGTGACTCAGTTTACCCGAGTCACACAGAGCTCCAGGCCGTGGCGATCTGTAAGCAGAGTCTGGCGGATGGTCTGGCAGGTCATCGAGGGATTTGTTCTTACTCATTTCACTTAAATTATACCCTTTTCTCTTGGTCTCAATTCAACCTCTCCACGTGCATCCTGGGAGCTGGTAGCAGGAAAGTGTCATTTCCGTTCATGTTCTGTGCTGCTGTTTCTGAAATATAGATATAACTGAAATACGGTAAATCAACCTAACCAATTTTCATTCGAATGTCCTGACGCAGAAAATGAAAAAAAAAAAAAATCTGTTTTTTTCCATTTCAGCTTTCCTAGAGGTTCTGCTACGGACACCGTCATGTTGAAAGCTCACTGGAAGACAAATATCCGATGACACAGACTCTCTGCTCTTGGGAAAGTGATAACGCTTTGTAATTAATGCTCGAGGTCTCTCCTTTGATTCAGCTTTCTTCTTAGAATGTTTTGCTGCAAAATGACCGTTTCGGTTCGTTTATTTATTTGAGACGTATTTGCCTTTAAGACTTTTGTTTGGCTGCAGTTGTACTTCCGAAGATCTCCTTAATGGTTGCCGGAAGTGTTTCTGGCCATTGTTTTGGTTGGGACCAAATTTGTATCCCGTGATGATAATCTCAATTTTGTTGAGCTCCTAAGAGGGTACGCAGAGTTGAAACTTGAAATTCCAATATAAGTGGGCAGGGTCCAAGACGAGACCAAATTGGTAGTAGAATGCCGGCATATCTAGTGAACAGTGGTATGATATCGATATCTTATCTGTTTTCAGTCCTTTCTGCAAGGTCTGGAGAACTCTGATCTCTCCTTTTACTGCCTCTATTAACTCAGGGAACTTGGGTACAACAAGTCACAGAGATCGCTGGTTCCCACTCCCATGAGGTGACATATAGTCTTGCTGGGGCAGGTGACTATGACTTGGTTTCTTTCCTTATTTGAATATACATTAGGATGTTTAAAGATGTCACATAATCAGGACAAAGATGTCACATAAGCAGGCAAACCAAACCCTGCTCGTTTAATGTCCACAGATACCAAGGGAAATAACCCAATCCTCAAAGACCGCTCTTACAGGAAGTTGTTTCCTGGGGCAGCTCCGGAGTTGGTAGACCTAAGATATAACCACTCCAATATCAGGTCCTTTCTGGCATTGCAGCTTTAGACCATGGGTGGGAGCTGAGAGAACCTGTTTGTAAGCACATTGAGACACCCCCAGGAAACTCCCAGGAAGGCTTTGAGAGGAGATGGAGATCAGGCAGTAGCTGCTAAAGTTGAGGGCTGTGAAGGATGGTTTACTACTTTTCATTTTACCTGGTATGTTATTGTTCACCACATCCTTTATCCGAAGGACGTCATGGCTGATGGATTCACGTGTTCATCATCATCATCGTCATCATTACCAACATTCAGATTCCTGGTTCGTTTAGCATGAAACAGAGGAATCCAGAAATCCAGAGGGGCGATGAGTCATATGAAATGGCGAAGGGCCAGGGTGATGTTCCACAGATTCCTTCTGAGAATACAGAATCATGATACTCACTTCAGTGTCGATGAGGCAGGGCCTCATTAAAGGGTGCCGTGAAGCTAGAATATTTAAAACACCGATAGAGAAATAATGTTCTGTGAAACAGACGCTCTATTTAGACTCTGTTTCAAGTGGGGCTGGGGATGGCGTAGTGGACAGATTATTAAGTACAAGGTGTTGGAATAATTGGCCGTCTGTTTAGGAGGAAATGGCTAAGGTACGTTCCATTATCCTGTTCAAGTTGCCCTGGATACAGAGGTAAAGCAGACAAGACCCTCCATTCTCATGGAGGTTACCTTCTAGTGCAGAGTGACAGACGATAAGCATATGAGTTGGTGACAGGTGTTATAGAGAAAAAGGAAGCAAAGAGGGGGAGTCGGAAACCAGAGTTTGTGATTTCAGATTGGACGTTTAGGGAAGACAGCACTACAAAGATGCCATTTGGGTAAAGACTTAAATAAGACGAGGAAGTTATTCACGCATTTATGGAGGCGGCACGGTCCAGGCAGAGGTAACATACAAAGACCTGAAATTACCTACTGGTTTTTAATTCTCTACCAGGTTTTTAATAGTCTGGCTTTACGGCATGCTTGTTTGAGGGAGAGCAAGGAGCAGCGGAAATGAAGTGAGCACGGGGGGAGAATAATAGGAAATGGGGTCAGGTAGCCAGGGATGGAAGCTCGATGGCCATTATAAGAACATTGGCTTTTTCAAGTTAGACAGGAAGTGGCATGATCCGATTTATATTTTAATGGGATCTCTCTAGTTTTTTGTTTTGAAGATAGAATTAGTGGAGGCAAAGTCAGGAGCAGGGAGATCAGTTAGGAGGTTGCTGCAATAATCTGACCGAAAAGGAGCAATGGCTAGGACCAGGGCACTAGCAGTGAAGGGGATGAGAGGTGGTCGTTTCTGAATATAGGAAAGGCAGAGTCGATAGGATTTGCCGAGGGACTGGATGGTGCAGGCAAAAGAAAAACATGAGTCAAGGAGGATGTGTCAAGTAGACTCTAAAATGGCAGAGAAAAAAATCATAAAGTTTTTAAAAAGTCAACTAAGAATAAGAATTTATAACATAAATATAATCAACAAAACAGTCATATCATTAAGACATATTTTAAATGAGACATCCTAATATTTTAACTTCATAATATATCCAAACTAATAAGAAAAATCATGTAACCTCACGGATATAAACTCAATGAATATATATAAATGCACAATACAAGCAGGCACATTACAGGGGAAAAATATAACCTATAAATACGTTCAAATATGCTCAGTCTCATTAATTTAAACACTGCTAACTCAAGCAACAACAAAATACCTTTTCCCCCTATAACTCTGAAAAGTTATTTTACTCTATAAAGTATACAGTTATCCCTATTTTATAGATTAAGAAACTGAGGTTTCAAGAACCTGAGTAAGTTGTCCACGGTCACACAGTTATTCAGTGGCAAAACCAGAATTTGAAACCAGTATATCTGCCTTCAGAGCTGGTGGTCCCAACCCCTGTACCATCGTGAGGTGGTTTGCAAGTTGCCATCATCTGCTCTCTTACACAAACTCCCACACAAGGCTACATCTTTTTGTAACTTTTTAAAAGATGACGTTATCATTTACCTGGACCTGATTTTCTTTGGACATTTTACGTGAGTTATTCTTTTAAGTCAACATCTTGATGAGATGAACCCAAGGGCCCGTAGAAAAACACCAGACGAATGTACATATAATAGGGGACCCAGAAGAAGAGAATTCGAATGAGGTACAAAAAATATTTAAAGATATAATGGCCACAATTTTACAAAATTTGGTGAAGTTTTCCAATCCAAAAAGTTCACTGAACTACAAACAAAATAAATTCAAAGAAAGCTAAACCTAGGTATATTGTAGTCAAGCTGCTGAGAACCAAGGTTAAGAAAATATCTCGAAAGCACAAAGAGAAAGAAGATGTCACAAACATATGTTTTTTTCTCATCAGAAAACACGGAGGCCAGAAGTCAAAGGTATAAAACCTTCATAATACTGAGAGAGAAACACTGCTAACCCAGAGTGCTATGTCCAGAGAAAAGGCCCTTGGGAAATCAGAAACGAAAGGAAATAGAACATTTTCAGATAACTGAAAAAAAGGCATACATGTTGAAAAGAAAGAAGCAGCACTTTATTTGCATATGATGTGACTGGTATATAGAATATAATAAGGAATCTTGTTTAAAAGCTACTAGAATTAGTGAATTTAGCAAGGTCAGAGAATATAAGATCAAAATAGAAAAATCAATTCTATTTCTATAGGCTAGTAACAAAGAGTTGGAAATTAAAATTGTAAAATTTAACATTTACAATAACTTCAAACGAGTTGAAATAGGCGTAAAGTTAACACAATATATAAAATACACGAAAAAATACAAATCATTGCCAAGAGCGATTAAAGATGTAAATAATTGGTGATATATACCATGTCAATAAATTGGAAGATTTAGTATTGTCAAGATGGCGATTCTCCCCAAATTGATCTTCAGATTCAATGCATGCCCAATCAAAATCCCAACATTCCTTTACATAGAAATTAACAAGCTGATTCTACAAGCTATATGAAGACACAAAGGACCCAGAACAGCCAAAACAGTGCGGAATGGCGTAAGAATCGATATATAGAACAAAGCAATAAAATAGAGAACCTAGAAATAGATTCACACATACGTGTTCAACTAATTTTCAATGGGGAGGATAGTCTTTTCAACATATGGTCCTGGAGCAATGGAGTATCCACGTGCAAAGACAAATAAAAATAATCTGGATCCTTACCTCTCACCAGACTAAAAAACGAACTCAAAATGGATCATAGATTTAAACATAAAAACTAACAGAGAAGAAGCAGGAGTTTGGGGAAGGAAAGAAGTCTTCGTGATCCTGAAGTAGGCAGATTCTTTAGTAAGACACAAAAAGCATGAGCCACAAAAGAATACACTGATCATTTGGACTTCATCCAAATTTGGACTTAAAAACTTTCCCCTTCGAAGATACCATTGAGAGAATGAAAAGGCAAGTCACAGACTAGGAGGAAAAAACATCTATATATCTACATATATATATCTATATAGACAACTCTATAGATATGTATATAGCTAGATATAGATCACGAATAACAACACTCATAATATGCAAAGAACTTTCATAACTCAATAATAAAGAAGATAAACCAATGGGGGAAAATGATCAAAGATACACAATTATACACAGAGATAAAGAAAATGTCTAAAGAGCTAATGAGACCAGAAAAAGATGGTCAACATCATTCATCATTATGGAAAGTCAAATTAAAACCACAATGAAATACCACTTCGCATCCACGCAAACGGCTAAAATCAAGGGGCCTGACAATACTGAGCATCGGGGAGAAACGGAGCAGCCGGAACTCTCGCACCAGGCTGGCCTGAGCGCCGTTCTCGAAAGGGCCCCGTATTTGATTCAATACTCTGCTGTCATTGTCTCGAAATTATTCATAATAATTTTACATTCGAACTAGCGTTTTGTAAGTGGAGTCCGATGAAACGATGGAAAATACGGGTGAGCAGAGGAGACACTCAGAACATGCCTGTATGTGCTTTATCGCCCCACTGGATATGGCGTCGCAGGAGCACAGAATTCCACGTACGAGCCGAAAGCTCTTATATTGCTACCCCAGACTGGCTGTTTTGTATTCTTTTATGAGGTAGTCAGGCAGGTGTCCCACAAGAGGGGACAGAGGAGAGGCTCAGGAAAAGACAGAGTTGATTGTATTCACAGGTCCTGGAGACAGGAGGCACAAAGGGGGACATCGTGGTGGAAAGCTGGAGGTGGGTCGTAGGGAGAAGACACGGTCTGGTCGAGGAGGGGTCAAGGTATTGACTGGTATGAGGCAGGTGCCTCCTGGGAAAAACGATAATCTCCGTTAACGTTTATAATGGCACAGATGGCAGTGACTTCTGCCAGACTTCTCGTTAGGCATAGGAGGGCTGGGATGTGCATTTGAAGAGAAAGCAAGAAATAAACCAGGACTGTAGGCTAAGCGAACGGTGAGCTTAGCAACGTAGTGGAATCCCTACTATCAAAGGCAGAAGAGAAGCATATCCTGTGCCCAGTTTGTGTCTTAGGAGAGGCGGTCCCTGGGCATTGTCTGGATGGAGGTCTCGGCGTCCAGGGTGAAGGTGTCTCTGGCAACAGAGTTATCGCCAATGGTGAGTCTCGGGTTGGGGCCACGATGGCATCTCCAGCAGTGAGCTCCTGGGCCAGGAGTGTACAACTGGGTATCTTCGACAGGTGGGGGCCGCTGGAGTTGAGGTGAGTCTCAACCTTTGCCAAGTTTGGTTGAAACAATGGCTCGCTTGGAGGGTTTAGGCCCCTGGTTTATAACCAATGGAAGCACTAGGACCAGCGGTAATAAGATCAACAGTCACCAGAATGACTCGGCTGCGCTTGACAGGGTTTTTGTGTTTTGTTTTGGTTTTGTGGAAATTTAGGTTCGAATGGGTCCCCCATGAGATGAGCAGCTGCCTGGCCCAGGGATAGCGTCTGGGTAATGAGTCCTCAGAGATTGTGAAATCGCTAACCCAGGGACAAGCAGTCTCTCCCCAGCCATAAAGACTTTTTAGATGTCAAAACATCATAATATATGGAAAAAAATATCTATGTACACATACAATATATGATGCAATTGGCATCGCAGAATATAACGATGAAATAGCAGTAACGCTCATGCCAATAATTAATAGCATGAATAGCAAATAAAAACCAGCATGACAAGTCACGAGAGAGATTGCAGAAGAAAAAAGCGATTGATTTCCTGCTTTTCGAACAATGGACTGCTCATGTTATTTTGCACTGGGTCCAGCAAATTGTATACCTGGCCCTGGCTTAGACGTCGCTGGTAGAAATGTAAAAGGCATGAATGACTATTTGGGAAAACAATTTGGTGATTTCCTATAGAGTCAGCCAGGCACTCACCACACGACCTGTGGAGAGGAGGGGCTGAGTGACCTGTTCGATTCAAGTCTACATTAATACACTACCTAGAACAAATGGCTTGTTTCTGCAACGAATTGCTTGTAAATTATACCCGAGACAACTAAACACGGGTCAAATGTAGTCAACTATTCTGGGCCTGTGACTCCTAGGAGTATAGAATCATCAAGGATTTTGTTTAAGAGTAGTATAACTAAAAGGTGGACTCAGGCTCAGATCCCTAAAGTAATAATTCATGATTAACACGAGGCCCTGTAAGTGCCTGAGATTTCGTGTTTCTCTCCAACGGTTTGGTTTCATCCCTCGAAAGCCACTTGACTGGTACCCAATGTCCCAGCCGTGGACAAGTCTGAAAGCTTCGGGGACTGACTGCTCATTCCTCACCTGTGTAGGTGTGTGGTCCTAGACCTCAGGGCTAAGGGGACTGCCATCGGGCTCTTATTCTGAGGGCACAGCCCCATCCTGCCACGTGTGGCAGTCTCGACAGACCAAAGCGCCTCCAGTTGTGAATGCGGAGAACCAAGGTCTGTTTTCAGCAATGCCACTGTCCGTTTGGTTGACTTGGGCAAATGATTCACTTCTCTGCACTACTGTTTCTTCCCAAGTAAGCGAAAAAATTCTTAGCCAACCCTCTCTCAAGTTGGTTTGAATATCCCACGAGATAATAAGCACGCAATCTCTTTGGGCAAAAGAAAGGTCATAAGAAATTAAGATGATGTGCTGGTTATTATTTTTAGCATGCCATAGTGGGGCAGGCACACCGCCCCCCCCTCGCTTTCGGTTCCAGACTATTGGCAATGGGAGAGGATCAAATTTGAATCATGATCAGATTTGAGGAATTACCTTTCAATAAATTGCTATTCATGAAACAAGGATCAACGTGTTTTGCAGCCATTCCAGCTTCCTGAAATCCTAGGAACTAGGAACGAATCCAGAAGAGGCACTAGATGTTATGTCAGAGATGGAATAATACAGACATCAGTATCACACCAGCGGATACTTACTGAGAACAAATAATGAGCAGAAAAGTACCTCAATGGTGCTCAGCCCTACGGGTCACAAGCTGGACATGGGTTAGCAATAAAGTCGTCTTTTTCTTTAAGCTTGCGGCTGCCGACAATGTCGACGCAATTTTGTGCAGATATTAGTGAAGCGGTGAAGGATGCTGCGACATCGTGGTGGTTATGGTGTGCCACTTGAGGGGCCTACGGCGGGGACCGGAACTGAGCGGCAGCCTCCATTCCCGGGCGCCCTGGCCCGTGACAGCCTGAGCTCCGCCGCGGTCTGCAGCTTCTCCTGCTCCAGCCTCCTCCTCCCGCTCTTCTCGGATGTCAGACCCGCATCGTAACCCGGAGGGTCTCCTCGTCCTGCTCCCTTCCCCTTTATCCTTCCCAGGTGTTTCCCCAATGAATCTGTCGTACGTATAATCCTGTCTTGGTGTCCGCTGCTCAGAGAGCCAACTGACATTATATTGAGTGTGTAAAAAGTAACACCTTTTGTCTTTAAAAGCAGGCCTGGCAACTAACTGAGTGGGAAATGTTCAGTGCAGGTTCTTGAGGGCCCGGACGATGTACTTAGAAGTCTGTCCATCTTCTCCTGGGCCTGAAATTCTATGAGTCTGTATTTGGTGCTTAAATATAACAGGTTGGACATGCCCGGTTTGTTGTTTAAGGTATTCATTCTAATATGGGAGTAAGAAATATAACCTTAAGGTATCTATTCATCTGGATGATAATGAGGAATGCCTGAATGACATCTTCCTTGCACTTGTCACCATCTCTGATCTGAAACCTGCACCCCTCTTACAGAAGCTGTTAAAATTATGCGGAAGTGAACAGAGACCAATGCTCATTAGTAACAGAAAGCTGCAGATCTGGGGCCTGAGCCCTCCCAAACCAGCTCTGGAACTGTACTGAGTCCCTGGAGCAGACGGATGAATCAGCTCAAAACTCCCCAAAGCCCTACAGAGGCAAGTAGCTGTGGCTCAGAACATTTGCCCTAAATATATAGGTTAGAAGAAGTCTTTCCCTGTATCGGGTTTGAGTCATCAGCTTTATAAGACCCACAGTTTGGTCTTTTTTCCACTTCACTCTCCCAGGGGAATGGAAGTTACATTTATCATTTATCCCGGAGGCTGGACGGGGAGGCGTCGCAATGAAAGCTGATCGAGTCCAAGCTCAAGAAGGGATGGACGCCCTCCAGGGAGCCCGAACTCGAGGGGTGAAATCGTGTCACTTCGCAGTACAGAAGCTGTAAGTGAATTTGGATCGTCTCCCATTGGGGAGAATGTGAAAACGTTTGGAATTGCACGGAAGACAGATTATGGTTACGGAGGAGCATTTTCACAAGGAAACGTGAGGAGGGGTTGTGTACGAACGTACTGGGATGTAATTCTGTCTTCGAGGGAGACACACTTCAGTACAGGAAAAATACATCTGAAAGTGGTTTTTTATTTTCTAGAAGAAATGTGATTGTTAACCACTCCCCCCCCCCCAAAAAAATAATAAGATAAGAAAAAGTATAGGGGCCAACTCAGTCTTCAGAGATTTAATGTTCAAAATGAAATGGGGGTGGGGGGGAAACTTGCTGAAAGTAATTATGGATCCCCAGATATAGTCTGGACCCAATATGCTCGTAATCGCTGAGAAGCAGCTCACGTTCTTCCTCTAGAGATTGAGGAGATGATGGCCACTGACACCCTAATCACGTCCTGTGGAACACAGAACACGTGGCCACCTCGGTGGTTAGACGGATCTGGCCTCCTGGGGAATCCTCGCCTGTGTCTGTGTTAGCTAGCCCCACCACCAAGGCCAAGGGGATGCTGACTACCCGCTTCACCTGGAGCGCTACTTCTCCAGGATCCCCACTGCTCTGGCCAGAGCTGATTCAAGCAGAGAGATACGGGAAGATCAGAAGTTCATAAGCTCTTGTCTGGGAATAATATTCATGAAAATGCCCAAGTCAGCATTATTAACTCTGGGCCTTAACTCAGCTTCTTCAAGGTGTCTGGTTCATCTCTTTTCTGGAATCTTCCGTACAATACAGACTCTGCCTTGTATCTTTCAAGAGCAGTCCTCCTCTTCATTAGGGAGACAGAAAGGATGTATTTGCGTATGGAAATTAGGGTAATTGCAAAGACATTCAAAGTCATGAAATTAGAGAAAAATATCTTTAGGAAGGAGTGAATCAGACCGAGGCACTTCCGTTTCTCCAGAACGCAGCGAAGGGGGGAGAGCCCCAGCTTCGGAGGCGAATGGCGCTGTGACTCTCTAAACGCTGCCACTTACTGTGTTAAGTAGCAATGGTACTTCGAGAAGGTCTTGGGAGGTTTAAATTATGCATTCATATTAAATATTGCAAGAAAATAACCTCATAAGAGTGAGTAAAAGATGATCAAGCACAGGTCATGACAGTGCTAGCCGAAACTATAAAAATCTGGAAAACAAGAAAACAGTGTAAAAGGCTGTCTAACATACGAGAAAGCAGCTGGGAAGATGAGTTTAGAAACGGAAGTTTGCAAGACAGCCACGCTATAAAGAACAAGTTCGAAGAACTCGGCACGGAACATAATATTCAAACGAAGAATGTTAAACTACTTGTTCCTTTCCATATTGGAATCGCAAAGGGTGTGAATCATCGCTAAAGAGGAGCTACACATAGATAACGAGCCTCTGTCTCTGTCATAGGCCTTGTTTACTGGGAAATGCATGAAAATATTAAAGAAAATACGTCTTCGTTCCCGACTTGGACACCGATTTTCAGAACCCATTAAGCTTCTCTGTCGCTTTCAGGGAACTCCCCAGGAGCACACAATCTGCTTCTGTCTCCCATGTCTATCTGGGGTGTCTTCCCCCGCTGGTCCTGCCATGTTTTGAAGGACTAAGTCAAACAAAGAATCCATGTGCTTTTTTTGTTGGTTTTTTTAATCCCTACATTTTTCATCTTCCCCTTTCTTTCCTCTTGGTTTTCCTATCTGGTCAGGCCAGGGGGAGGTAAGACTTCCTGAAGAATATTCCGTAGGAGCAATAAATGCTCACGGGAGATTGTCTCGTGCCATCCTGGGGACAAAGGGTCACACTGAGACGAGTGTGTGCGATGGATAAGGTGGTTTAAAATAAACGTCTAAGAGGCAGAACAGCGCTCCCTCCAGCACACAGGTGATTCTCCATGTGAATAGGGCTCTCCCACTGAACTAGAACTAGACACCAAATGTCTTTTTTTTTCCCCCAATATTTTCACACCTTTCTCTTTTTCCAGTTTCATTACCATCCCTTCAGGCTATGTAAGAACTGATATGATGCTAATGATAACTGATGATAAAAATGATCACAATCCTTCCTTTACCGCTCCCCATCTTCGATGCTCTCGTCTGCCGTGTTCTGAACACACCCATTTTCCTGAAAGACGAAAAACGATCTTACCGTTCACCACTAAAAGTCATCAAGACAGCCCGATTCTGTAAGGTATCGTGAGAATTCCTTAGTGTGCTCTTTGAAGGTCTCAAATCAAACTGCTCAGTCCTACGTCCGTCCCATGATCGGCCTGTATAAGCCATTTACCCCGAACGAGGTCACGACTTCACTAAACCCTTTCACCCTAGGTGCGAAACGCGCGCCCTGTGCGAGCATCTCACCTACCGAAATGAATATGATCGCAAATCATAAAGAAAAACGAAATGTTAGATCTAAATCTCACAGAATCTGGCCTTGTGGTGGTTGCCCAGGCAGTATCGCCACAGAGAAACTGTGTCACGTATTCATAAACACACATCGGAGTCAGAACAGTAGTTCATTTTATCAATAGATTTTCAATTTCTAAGAATAAATATGTCTTTCCTGTGAAGACTCTGCAGCTGAATTCTCAACATCTGTAACACTGCCAGGCCCCTAGCAGGTGTGAACTAAATTTTTTTTTTTTTTGAGTGAATAAACCACAGTGGAATGACAGAAAAGAATAGTTCACATACAGCTTTGTTTTAATATTTATTGGTAGAAATAGATCTTCAATGCATATTTCATGTTCGTATAAATTCTACATTCTTTTAAGTGTATTTTGTTTCATTTTATTTGGAGTTTTTGGCCTCCCAGTGAACTTAACATACTACCTATGCATTTGATTCTTTATAGATATTTTTTTAGACTTTAAAATTAAATCCCAGAATCCATGCATATCGTGTATTTTACTTAATATAATCCAAAGAATTGTTTGCACTTTCAAAAAAGTCACAAAAAAGTTGAACTCAAGTTAAGTAACCTGTATGTTCTAAAACGTCCATGTTCCATTTCTGAATAAAGAAATACTTGTTCAATATTATATATTGCTTATTGTCTAGTAAGTCAGATTGTCAGAGACGCTTCAGTAAATTACCTCTATTTTTAAATTATCTTAATGCACTTCCTCCCAGAGATGATCCTGTAAATATTAAACATTGTGCCTTATGCAGTATTAGCCTAAAAGCTTAAATAAGAACCCAACTGGTAGTTTTTAGACGGAATTTGTTAACCTTAAAACTATATATCTATATATACATATATGGTATGTTGCATATTAAATTTAACATTTCAAGTAACTTAAATACATTTCGCAAACAGTCAGCCAAACACTCTTTCATGAGAAGATACTGTCCTTAAAAGAGAGAGTTAATGAAAGGCTGGCTTAGACACCAATGTCTGGACATAGTACTGAGCCTCTGGAATTTGAAATTCCAAGTCAAGTCAGGTGTACTATTAAGAAAAGGAAGATTGATTTTTAACCTACTGAGCTGTGCAGTGTATACAAAAGTGCTTAGCATGACAAATTACCAAAATAAAAACATCTTAAGGGTTATTTGGTTCTAGCAATATTAACTATTCTGTACTTTTGGATAATTTAACACCTGCATTTCAAATCTCACATAAATTTCTCTCTTTTTAACAAGTTAAAAATAGCACACAAAAAATAGTTCCAACTATAAGAATCTGTTCTTTTTTCATTCCGCTTAGCTCATCGCCAGTAACTCCACGAAAGAACGCCTGAAGACTCAGCTCTCCTAAGATGCGACGTTTGCACAGATCCCGTCATTTTACCCGTCGGGCGCTCCGCCGGACCCTAAGACAGGCTGCCGACAGACGGGACACGTGCAGTTCTCGGAGAGCCACCGGTCAATGCAGTGGATGTGAAACTCGTGCATGCAGGGTAAGCGCCTGAGCTTGTTTCCGGCCACGTAGTCGCTGATGCAGACGCTGCAGATCTTCCCGAGGTCGCCGTCAGCCGCGTCGTGCTCGTAGTTGCGGGTGGACAGATTGTCGATCTGCTCTTTGGTTAAACCGCGTACGTGATCCTCGTCATCGCCTTCATTTAGCAAAAAGAAGTGAGCGAGGCGAAGAATGGGGAGCGTTCCAGTCTCTACGAGGTTACTGGAATTTCGCGACGGCCTGCCGCCGTTTCGGGGGTGAGGCTGGGCGGCCTCGTGTTCACCGCCCCGCTCAGTGCTGTCTTCTCGGGCCCGCCTGCCCTGGGAGGAACCTTCGCGGTGCTGGCCGATGTCACCGCCTGCACCCAGGTTCCCCCGTTCTGAGTGCATCTCTGGCAAATGCTGGCCGTTTCTCTGAACCTCCGACTCGGATTCGGCCTCCATTAGGGAACTCAGCTCTCCAAATCCGGTCATGATCTGCCTTAAAATCGACCGAAGGGCCACGGACGAGGGTTCCACGAGCTCGTTCTCGGATATCCTGCGAAGAGGAACGGTGATGGTGCTGACGTAGGTTCGAATCCCCGACCGCTCCAAGTGAGAGATGGTGCGGCGAAAGCCCCCGCTGTTGCTTTGGATGGTGACGGTGTTCTCCGCCAGCCCCACCCGGGAGCGAGTTCTGTTCGCGATGCTGTCTCGATCCCTGTTTTCTCCAGGACGAATCCTTCTCACTTGCAGGTCCAGTGTGATTGTTGGATGTCGCGCAGCATTCGAGGACCTGCTGGATTCTTCCCCTTCTTCTACTGTTATTCTGGACACCAGTCTGGAGTTGGGGAACGGGGTATATGCTGCGCCTCTGCGTGCTCTATCTTGTTCTAAAATGACACGAGCTGGACCTCTCCTCACAGACCTGCGCACGGCTGGCTGAGCAGGTCTGCCTTCCCTCTGGGAATTACGGTAGACGGTGGTGGCACTTGGTCTCTGGAGCGGCGACCGGCTTCGGCTACTGGACGTAGACCGCAGCCGGATTGGCTCTAATCTTTGGTTTGTATTCCTCACCGTGACGTTAGTTCTAGCCCCATTTTCCCACACGTGGGCTGCTCCGAATCGCTGGCCCTCCCTGCGCCTGGGGTCACCGCCACCCGACTGGTGTGTGTGACCACTGAAATCGGCGCGGGGAGCACTAGTTCTAGGAACGCCCCCTGCTCCCCCGGTTCCACTTCTTGATCTTTCCGATGCTGAGAAAGATCCTGCTACTGAATTGCGCCCCCTTGAGCCTAGCCTAGTCCTGGAGGTGTTGGAACTGCTGCCACCAAAATTCACTGAGGTCTGGCTTCTGGTCCGCCTGGCCACAGGGCTACTTGACCTTTGCTGCCTCGTTGTCATCTGATCTCTGTTGATATCCGAAAGTGGAATGCCTGTATAATCTTCACCATGAATTTCAAATCCTCTGTTCTCATGATTTATGTGGATTTCCAGACTAAACCGAAACTCTCCACTGCTTGGGTTTGTCCGACTCACGGCTCTCCAGGTCTGGTTCCCGTGCTGTCCACTTCGAACTGCATTTCCCGTGCGACGGAAGGTGTTCAGCCACTCCAGCAGAGAATCTTCATGGGGGCCTTCCCGAGGGACTTCTGAGTCTGGAAAGCAAACCAAATCGACTTAGGATCAAGCCTTAAAATCTATTCTTAGATTTTATTGAAAGCTTGTAAGATAAAGTTTTTATTAAATTATATTTAAGAACACATGTGCATTTGAATGAATGAAAAATGGGGAGAAATGGGAAAAAGCTGTACTTTCTAAAAGAAAGGTGTATATGATAAGCATATTATAGTATACACCTACGTATTATAAAATTTCACACAGACCTATCTATTTATTACAAAACTTTCAGTATTATTTATGCAAAGCTGGGAAGAAATCCTCACTCTTGCTTTTTATCTGCCTGTTATTGGCAAAACGTTGAGGCAAACGAGAAATGTTTCTAGTACCGAAAGTATAGATTTAAATTGCTTTATTCATATGGCAATATCAACAAACTACAGTGGCAAAACTTATATATAATTCATCTTAAATCTGTGGAATCCTTCTGATAAAGGTAATTCGATCAACATTTTGACAACTAGAGATTTTTGTAACCTTAGCGATTTTACCGTTTCTCAGGAATTGTCAAAAATGTACATCTCAAGAAATCTGGCTTTCTGAATACAATGTTAGAACTACAGTATCTGTCCTTATGTGAAACTGGGAAACTTTAGGCATGTTATGTAAGTTCTCCATAGCTGAATCCTCATCTGTAAAAGGGAGATAACAGTAGTATAAATGTCACAGAGTTATCATGAGGATAAAAAAAGATACCATATATAAAATGATTAATACAATACCTGGCACATAGGAAGCGCTCAGTAAATGTTAGCTACTGTATATAGCAAAATTCATTTTCTGTTCATTTAGAACGTAAGTTCCATGAAGACTAAGGGTTTTGTCTTATTTTATTCACTGTTAAATCCCCAACCTCTACGACGGCATCTGGTACAGACTGTCAATTAATCTGGTCGAATGACTCGATTCAGAAATAAACATGTCCCAATAAACTTCTCTGACTCTGCTACTGCGGGAAACCGAAGTTTTCCATTTTCAGTCAGTGGATTATATGAGTGCAAAACGGAATGAAAAGCATTCTAATGCACCGCACAGACTCTACAGACTTCAACCTTAAAGTTTGTTCTACTGAAAAACGAGATTGCTTTGGTTTCATTTCAAGACCGCATGCTCTCATAGAAAAACTTTTAAAAAAGTTGACGCTAGAGCTGTCAATCAGCTGCTAGTGTCTTAAACAGCAACTTTAGCCATATTCTAATGATATAAGCTATTTTTCACGTGATGAGTACATTATCGATTAAAACGAAGGACCAGTATTACCAGTTGTACCAATATGAACAATTTACATATCTAAACATAAAGTAGAAAAAAGGTTAATACCTAATTTCCACTTTAATTTAGAAAAAGACATGAGTAAAAGACAGGTAAACGTTAATCATTCTAAATGCCACTTTCTTCTCTAATTACGGATGTGGTGATAAAGGGGCGTGTCTCGGAATTCACTGTTTAACAAAATCTAACCCACACCTCTCTCGCTGTAAATGCGGTGTGATGGTCACGTGGGCAGCCTGGCAGCTAAGGCGCGGCCACAGGGCCAAGCTCTCATCAATGGAATGGGAGCAGAAGTGGGATCTCACACTTTCGGGCTGATGCCTGGATCTCCTTCCCGCCAGCTGGAACCTAGATACGGTTGTGACTTAGCTAGATCACGTGGAGCACCGTGGAGCAGCAGCGTCCAGTAAAACTCTCTACCTCTGCCCTGTCCAATGTGGAAGCCACTGGCCACGTGTGACTACTCAGCACTTAAATGTGGCTAACGTGACTGAGGAACTGCATTTTCAATCTATTTAATTCGAAGTTCAATAGTCCCATGTAGCTAGTAGCCACTGTACTGGATAGCACACTGGATGTGCTGAGGAGCCTCGGCTGGCTGACGGGGTTCCGCCAGGGTTTCCGGAGCAAAGTTTGCCTACCTGCCCTGGACTGTTGACATGAAAGAAAAATAAACTTCTATCTTACTGAGCCATTGCTTTTTGGGGTTTTAACAGTCTTTGCCCTCACTAATTCAATGACCTTGCTATTCTATGTGAAGCTACTAGTAATGAGTGCCTCTGGGGGAGGAACGAACCGGTAAGAAGACATTCAGGTTGGCTTTATTTTTGACTCTCTACATTTCTCATCCGGTTTGAATTCTTTCCACAAGTACTTTTGTTTTTTATGAGAACTTCTTAAAACTTAGTGTTTGTTCAATAAAATGACAAAGCGAATACAAAAAGGACAAAACAAAGCAACAAACACGTTTCTTGACTCGGTCTTTCTGTATTGCTCTGCATAAATTTTTAGAAGCTAGGTTTAGTCATATGACTTTACAACAAATAGTGTGTCCATTCTGAGATCAAAAAGAACTATGCTGGTGACTAACTCGATGATATGCTGGTTCACCCGCGAGCTCCCTGAAGGCTACCTGTGAGCACTGGCAGCCCCCGTCCTACACTGCCTGATTACACCGCTTTGCGCAGACTACGTGAGCTATCTGAGTCGTAAATCGAAACTGGAAAACATTACAAACATGTCGTACAAGATCCGGTACGTTCACTTCTGCAATCGCTCCCACCAAACCTGTTCCTTAAGAAAAGGAGTCCGCAGTACCTCTGGGGTTTGTCCCATTTCTCAAGCCAGGCTGAGACGCGAGTTGCTCCTTGACTCCATCTAACCGCCGTTGCAGTTCTTCGGATGTTATTTCTCCTAAAATAATGAAAAATTGCTCACTGAAAATAAGAACTTTAAATTACTGAGTGTTATTATGACTCATGAATGGAAAGGCTAATCTTTAGCAATCTGTAGGAGACATTCTATCCTTTTCACGTTCTGTAAATTGAAGACGGTTAAATACATTTAAATGATGTAAATACACATCATTTTGGTTGTGTTTCATTTATTAATGTTTTATACAATTATGATTTAATTCGAATAATTAATAAAGGGCTCTCGGTTGATATACTTAGGAACCCCTAAGTTATAATTCATGGATTTTTCTCATAGTTAAAAAGGAATTAAGAAGGGAGTATTCCTAGAGAAAACATCAAATCTTTATTGACTTGAATTTTATACCGATGACCCAAATAACTCATGATATATAGGTCATCAACATAAAATATGCAATATACAAATATATTAATATAAGACACATAAGTTTCACTGAATTCATCTGTGAACTCAATTTGTAAAAAATTTAGGGAGCACACTGAACTTTAGGGGAGTTATAAATTCAGCTAAATTATTATACCTCGAATGATACAATTGGGTTTTAAATACAGCCGTCTCCCCTTCTCTGCAGGGAATATGTTCCAAGATCCTTAGTGGATGCCTGAAACTGACAGTATTGAACCCTATGTATGCTACGTATTTTCCTATACGCACACACCTATGATAGTTTAATTTACAAATTAGGCGCAGTGAAAGATTAACTTAATGGCAATAATAATAAAATAGAACAAGTATAGCAGTATATACTAATAAAAGTTACGTGAATGGAATGGCTTTGGGGCCATTATTACGTGAAATAAGGGTCACCGCACATAAGCACTGCGATGCCATGGGCCATCTGGTAACGGAGACTCAGTGACTGGCGCGTGGGCAGTGCATGCAGTCCGGAGACGCTGGACAAAGGGATGATTCAAGTCCAAGGCAGGAAGGCGCGAGATTTCATCATGGTACTCAGAACGGCATGAAATTTATTACCATGAGTAACTGAAACCTCAGAAAAGTGAAACTGCGTGGGGGGAACTACGATGTTTTTATTTGTACGAATATCACTTAAGAGAATTAGGAGCATCTCTGTAAGTATCTGACGCTACTATGTACATTAATCTGTCAGTATAACAGTGTTCCGTGTCTGATATTCTTACCTACTTATAAAATATAGAAGCAAGCCAGTTATTTTCTATTTTATGTCAAAAAGCCCTTAGCCACAGAAACAGTACGCCCTATTTTGGGAGCGAGGAGAGGGGGTAAAAACTCCTTATTTTGAAATTCCTCCTTATAATGATGAAAAAGGGGTCTCCTCTTTCGCCCATTTCTTACCAGGGGTGCCTAAAAGATTATGGTCTCTCATCAGCCGGTAATCTTCGTCACTGAGTTCATTAATGAACTGATAATAGGCTTCTTCTCTGTGGAGACGCTCTTGCTGCCAAATTCTCTCATTCTCACGATGACGATGGTCTTGAAATGAGGTTTCCTCACCACCACCATCTGACCTAGATCTAGACTGATTCATACTGTCTTTCTGTTCAGACAATATACATAAAAACAAGGTATTAGTTATAGACTACACACATGGCTTTATGCTTTTAACGTGTAGTTTTTTTCATTTTCATTTTTAAATTTTGTTCCTTACCGAATACTTCATGTGCCAAAGCTTGCAGGGAAGAACTTACATGTCAAATGGAAAATAGCTTCTAGCAGAGACAGCACAATCGGACCTAGTTCTTCGCCTAAGGCTATCGTTTAAGTCAGACTGGATTTGGTTTCACCATCCGTTTCTCAAACCCGAATACCAAAGTGATTATCTCATTGTTACCCTTGACTCTCCAGTAAAGTTGGTCTAAAAGCCTTCAGCGATGTTTCAGATATCTGGGTACTTCATGTTAGCATGCAAATTTTAAGCTTGAATCATACACAGTCTTTACCTAATAAGCAAATGGCTATTGGGAGGGTATTATTTACTTTTATTTCCAGCATGGATGGGTATTCTTCTCCAAATAAAGCTCGTATATGTAATATCCCCCTCCCCACGCTGCACATTGTTGAGGTGAAAATAGCTTAGCCTACTGTACCTGCTGAACAGACTCGGCGCCGATCTCTCCTTAAACCTGACAGGAGACCGGACTCGATGTGTGGCTCTGAGGATTAAGTGCCTCGGAGCGCTTTGTGTCTCCCCATCCCAAACCTCATCCCTAAGCCCAGAAAGGTTAGTCCCAGAGGTTTCGGGGTGCCAATGAACCTTTCTGACCCTCCCTTGGCAAATGCTATTTTTAGATTCTATTTAAATATCATTCCTAGTTTACTTTTAAACTGTAAAGAAATCAAGGAAGGAAATTATTTGTTTCATAAATATTTAAGAGTTTCTTAAACAGATCTATTTAGTAAGTCGTTAAAGCAACAGTTTTCACCTGGGAGTGCACATCAAACTCATTTGAGAAAATTTTAGGAAATACAGTTGCCCAGGTCTCTTCCCCAATCCTAGGTCAGAATTTTCCAGGGTCGGGCCAAGTCCATCTTGAAGAGCTAAACTGGGTGTTCCGTGGATGAAATAAACTCTTCCTTGACAATTTCTGGTATGTGATGTAGCACAAGATTTAATAGAGGCTGGAGGATCAAACGAGCGATATTGCCAGTAAAGCAACTGTGGCAACTCTGACTCAGGGTTTAATAAGCAAACTACTTGAAATATAAAGTGAAATTAGTCTATAAGTCTAAAGTATTGTATGAGTAAGCAACTATCAAATTTCATGCACATTCTGATATTAAATTACAAATTCAAGGATTTTTTTTACAGTGATTATTACATCATTTTTAAAGGACAGATCTAGGAGCACTATTCGATCACAAGTAAATTAACATCCCTAGAGTCAAGATTTCTTTCCATTTTCAAAATAATCAAGACTAGACCGTCGTTAGCAAAAAGCATATTTGGTAGTAGAGCAGTAATAGGATTTTTGTATTATACAACTTAAGAATTTGAAACGTATCATCAAATGCAGCTACCCTAACAGCATCTAAAACTCCAGAGCTCCTTCTCAAAAGTAATTTTCCTGTACAATTAACCGCAAATGAAAGTGAATACCTTATTTTCCTTTCAACATGCTTTTAACATGTGCAATGGGATCCATTCTTCAATGGTTTGTGCTTTTTTTGAGAGCTGCCCATCTAAAGCAACAAAAGAGAGTTAAATTATTCAGAGTCTCTTCGAAGGCTAGGGACTGCAGGTGGTCTCCTAACTGCTGCAAAGTCAGAGCACAATCTCCAGTGGATTTTGTCAGACGCTCGCCTAGGAAATAAGATCCCCAAACAATTAGGTCAGGAAAACCTCCCGCAAGGCCCTTTCTCCCACGACGGAAACTAGGCCTTGTCGCCTACGCTGTCACTGCTCCTGGGATTCCAACTCCTCTCCCAAAGGCCTTCCTTCCTATCCCGTTCCTACTGGGATGTTGCCAGGGTCAGGTGTCTCCAGTGTACTTCTAAACCTGCACTTTCTCGCCACCCCGCCCTCCGGCCGGCTACTGGTTCCTTTCCTGGCCGTTGCGACCGAAGCTCGCGCCGGGGTACGGTCCCCACTACAATAAACCAACTGGGCTCCAGGGCCCAACCAACCTCTTCCCAACCGAGCCGCGAGTAACGCTTC
>NW_011888833.1:3391447-3393669 GCF_000151845.1 Pteropus vampyrus | reverse complement strand
CGTCTCTGCTACTGTGTCTGAGATGAGACGCTTTAGCAAACTCAGCATCGGTTAAGCCCTTGACTGGGGCTCTGCCCGGTCTGGTTCTAGGCGACTGTCCTGCCATTCCTGCCGTCCAGAAGACGATCGCTGCACGCAGCTCACACTGCGTTATTCTCCATTCGTTCGTTCGTTCGTTCGTTCCTTCCTTCCTGGACTGAGGAGCTGCCCTATCCCCACCATTATGCTTGAGCGCCCGGGTAACACGCAGATGTAGTGTTTAGCATCGATGCAGGAGGGATAGATGGACAAGTAAAACAGAAATCGGCACGTTGTTATAGATACTAAAATGGAAATATAAAACGCAAGGCAGCAAGGCCCTTCGAACATTCTTGCCGCATACCTCTACAGACTGATCTCTCCTTGGCATCAGGAAACTACCCGAAGTTCCTCAACAACCACAGAACAATTCCAAAGCAACCCCGAACCCCACTTTTACCTAATTTCCTTCATCTCCCGGGACCGAGCTCACCCCTCTTTTACAAGGAATTTTTTATTTTTATTTTTCTGAATCCTCTGAAGTGATACCCTCACCCTGCCTTCCAGTCCAACATCTACGTATAAAACTAGGAAGATGTCCCTTTGGGGCTCCCGTAGGTCCCTCTGTATAACTCTATTTTACCACATTCATTTACTTAAATACTGATTCCCCCATGTCTTAGGTGCTAGTGATAACAGCAGAGAATAAGTCAATCAAGGTCTTTGCCTTGCTTTTCAGCGGAATGGGCAATGAGCAAGGACTTATCATGATTTTCTGTTCATTTATAAGTCTCCCCATTTAAGTATCCAAACTCCTGAAGTTCGAACAAATGGTTTTATTCATTCTTATAGTCCCAGAACTTAGCACAGCACCTGGCACGACATTCTCCTCAGCCTACTGCATGGATGAGCAGAGAAAAATGCAAAGATTTGCCAACAGGATTTACGCCTGTTAGTACAATGACCTCGGAAGAGTGTAATATTCCATCAAATGCAAATAGTTTTTAAACATCAAACCAAAACGAAAGTATATATCCTAAGAGTTAAAAAATGCAAACTCCAATCAAGCGAGTTTCCCGGTGGGAAGCTGCAGATTTTTGTGAGCAGATAGGTAATATATGTAACTTGAATCGAACATCTCGCTTCAGTTCTTGAAGTCCAAAGACTAGAAAAGGAGACCAGATATGTTAATTGGGACAGAGGGATGGTGCATTCTGGATATTTCCAGGTCTCATTACCTGCCAAAATCTCTGCTCTAATTAATCTCTGTTTACTGGAATTACGGCACCTGGCCTTTTTAGTGTGTATGCGTTTTTTAACTCCAGGACTTGTTACAACTAAAATTTTTAAAATGTAAAAAGAATTAAAAATATAACATCGAAAGGATCATCTTTAGAGTTGATGTTTTTATCTTCTTATGTTTAAGTGATTCTGGCATCTTAGAATTGCAGCCTTAAATAAAATTTAAAATGCAAAACTGAACGGTTGATTTAGATTTCTAAGTTCAAGTCGAAATCTTACTAGTTTATCAACGGTAACAGAACAGCTAAAAGAAATTTAGGCCCATCATATTATGTTATATGATTAATTTAAAAATTATCATTTAAGGATTCAAAAAGGTATTACGTCCAACATTTGAAGTACTTATTAATGAAATATTAAATTTATAAATACAGTTTAAAATGTTTACTTGAAGATGATTAAATAAGTATGTGAATGAGATCTGAAGTTTGTCAGAGGTTAATTCCAAGTTTGCTACACTTAGCACTAGACTAATAAGAGCTGTAAACTAAAAAAAGCCCAAGGTTTAACTAGGGCATTGAATTTGGAACTCGATAAAGTGCATGTTAACTGTTACAAGTAAGGATTTTTGCTAACGAGTATTTTATTTCCTCTTAAAATATATTTTAACAGCTTTAGTGAGCTATAATTCTCATACCATAAAGTTCACCTATTTAAAGTGTACAATTCGGTGATTATTAGTATGGTTACTATAGCCATCATCACAATCTAATTTGAGAACACTGTCGTCACCCCAAGAAGAAACCTCATACCCCATCACATCCCACGCCACCACCAGGTAACGACTAATGTACTTTCCGCCTCTATGGATTTGCCTATTCTAGACATTTCATATAAATGGTTTCATACAATATGTAGCCTTTTGTGCCTGGCTTCTTTCACTTAGCGTGCTGTTTTCAAAG
>NW_011888833.1:3383580-3391397 GCF_000151845.1 Pteropus vampyrus | reverse complement strand
TAGCACTAGACTAATAAGAGCTGTAAACTAAAAAAAGCCCAAGGTTTAACTAGGGCATTGAATTTGGAACTCGATAAAGTGCATGTTAACTGTTAAAAGTAAGGATTTTTGCTAACGAGTATTTTATTTCCTCTTAAAATGTATTTTAACAGCTTTAGTGAGCTATAATTCTCATACCATAAAGTTCACCTATTTAAAGTGTACAATTCGGTGATTATTAGTATGGTTAGTATAGCCATCATCACAATCTAATTTGAGAACACTGTCGTCACCCCAAGAAGAAACCTCATACCCCATCACATCCCACCCCACCACCAGGTAACGACTAATGTACTTTCCGCCTCTATGGATTTGCCTATTCTAGACATTTCATATAAATGGTTTCATACAATACGTAGCCTTTTATGCCTGGCTTCTTTCACTTAGCGTGCTGTTTTCAAAGGTCATCCATGTTGTAGCATCTCAGTATTTCATTCCCAGAGAAACTTCTGAATCGTCTTTGGCATATAGAAACCACCTTCGAGGATACGCCATGTTATGGGCTGAATTATATCTCCCTACTCCAAAATTCATATTTCGAAATCTCAAACCCCAGTATCTCAGAATGTGACTTAGTTTCAAGATAGGGCCTTTCAAGTGTTAATTAAGTTAAAACGAGGCCATTGGGGGGGTGAGGGGGGAGGGAGTCCTAATCCAATCTGTCCTGTGTCCTTATAAGAAGAGGAAATTTGGACACACAGAGATACCAGGCCATGTAAAAACACAGCAGAGGAGAGGGTGGCTGTCTGCAAGCCAAGGAAAGTGGCTTTGGAAGAAACCAAACCTGCCAACAGCCTGATCTTGGACTTTTAGCCTCCAAAACTGTGAGAAATAAATTTCCATTGGTTTGGCCATGCCGTCTGTGGTATCTCCTTATGGCGGTCCAAGCAAACTAATAGCTCCATCAAGAGTTTAGGATCCTCCAGGAAAACAGAGAACTCAACTTTCTAAACTCGTGTTCCAGAGGCATCCATCATGTCCTTTCAGAGAGCCTGCCCATGGCTTAGAAGGAGCAGCTCTAACCATGTGGCCACGGCTATTGGAAACAAGATACATGTCTCGGATTTTCTGGGACTTTGGAATTACGTCATGGAGACTTTTGTTGGTTAACTGAGTAAAAATAAACAAACAAACAAAAAACAAAACTGAAGGGTCATAGAGACTAAAAGGCTAAGACAAGTAGAGAAGTAATTGGAAAAGCAAGAGCTTTCTCATTTTCAAGGGGCTCCGTTATTTCGCCAAAAAAAAAAAAAAAATGGGTCTCTGAGATTCTTCTGTGTCTTTACATTGCTCTCTCTCTCTGTCTCTCTTTTTAGTTGAGTTCTTTTACTGGGGTTCTTGCAGCCCCCAATTTTTTTTTGATTGGCCAGGGTTCGAAGCAGGATACAAAAATCACTCAATATTTTTAAAGCAGAAAGATATTTATTACAGGGAATCGGGCACCCAAAAATCTTTGTAACGGATAGAGGAGTAGGCTGTAAGCTGAGCCTCAGACTGACCCCCACATTCTTACAGGATCGACCCGAGAGGAGAAGTACCACCTCTGAGGTTGCCACCGGAAGTCCCGAATTCAAGAACGCACTGATCGGCTGCTGCAATCCAGTGATCAGAAGGCCAGCACCAGAAAACCTCTGCCATCAGAGCCATCGTTACTTCTTAACTCCATCAAAGCTGGTCACTGGGAGTTGAATCCCTACTGCAGAAAGTCCCAAATGACCAGAAAACAGCCCTACGGGTTTAGAAATACGGCTTCTGCTTTGGTTCAGTTCTGGACATCTTGGTGAATACATTTGACTGGCAGAATCTAATTCGCATGCAGAACTGTGCTGGCAGGGAAGTCTGGGTAACGTCACTGTTTGTTTTCCGGGTTTTTATACGAGATGGGATGACTGGGGGCTGAGCAAGGAAATCCAAAATACCCGCTTTTGTCATCGATCTCACCTAGCCAGTTAGGCAGAGACGATCTTGAGTCAGGTTCTCCAGAAACAGAGGCTGAGGCAAGGGGTCTTGTCCAGTGATTTGTGAGGGGAGCTCTGTCTGGAGAAGGGACGAGAGGGAAGCAGGACGGGCCAGGAAGACAGAGAACAAGAACGAGCCTCGGCTGATCCCACAAAACTCACCAGCAAGACTCAACCCGAAGGGCCAGCGGTTTATATCCCCAGGCCATTGGGTGAGCTCTGCAGGAGGGCAGCAAAGCCTCATCACCGAGGTGGTTTCTGGCCAAGGACGATTCTCTAGAGAAGGCAGCATCTGGAGTTATCTGACCCTCGCAGCAGCCGGAGCACAGATGACTCACACAGGGTGCAAGCAGGATTCACTAGAGTCTACACTTTATGATGCTTAGATCACTTTTCACATGAACTCCATCCAAGCACAGCTTCTCCAGAATTCATATTAGTCGGTCACGATTTCTGGGAAATTTTCTAAGAAGAGGGTAATGGGATGAACGACAGTCCCTATCGTCACAGCTGGTCCCAAGCCATGACTGACACTCATTATCTCCCTGCTCTGCCATCCTTTCCACTCAGCCATCAGGAGGCTTGACTGACAGACTGACCCAGGCACTCATCACTGAGGGGGTCGACGCCTGGTTCCCATGCTCTCATCAGGCCGTAGCTGCTGTGCGTGCGCATCTAAAGTTACCATCTGGTATGGAATACCAAGAAATGCCCCCGGTGGACTGCTCGAGTGCCAAGCATACGTTTTTCTGCCTCCATGATGTAGCAGCCTCACCTCGTCTTAATTCGCTCATCGGTCTTCTGGCTTTAAGAACCCAAAGTGACCAGAGAGCAGCCACAGCTTTTAGTGGGACTCTTATAGTGTCCTCTGATGGAAGCATCCACATGTGGGTGTCAGGATTTCTGAGCTAGCAGAGCCTGAAGTTGCAGGGAGAGAACAGGACACACAATGTCTCCATATGGGTCGCTGGGCGTGACGGTCTTACTGGCAGTGACGGGGAGTGGGCCACTCCCCCTTCTATCTCTTGATCTCTGGGTCCATGTATTCTACCTTCTTGAACGGGGACACAGAAGCATGTCGTGGCCATTGATTTCGGGAGGATATTGCATCCCGAAGGATGATACTCCAACTTCACAAGGTGTCGTTTCCAAGCTGGAGCCTCGGCTATGCTGTCAACAGGCCATGGGGTCCACCCGTCAACCTGACAGCTTCCGACCAGAGCGGTATGTGGCATGACCTTGGAACCTCTGGTCAAGTGCCACCCACTACCCCCTCTTGCTGTAAAGCGAGTCCTTGGGCCGGAGGCAGTGTTACGTGAGAGCCCAGAATGTCAGACATCCTGTGTGAGTCCTCGGATGGCAGTACTGGCTGAAGCGCAGGAAAAGCAAAACCATACTCAGAAAATATGTTGAGCCCAGTCAAGATGAAATGTCACCCTTCATGGGTCATCGGCCCAGTGTAACCAACCTGCCGCCCGGCAACTGTTTGGCCTTCTTGAAAACTCAGTGTGGTCTCTGCTGCTGACAGCTCAGACATCCGGTAGCAGTAGGAGTTACGTCAGCCAGGACTGTCTCTGGCCCACTGAGGCTTCGTGGCCAGTCATCTAGCAGATGATCCAACTCTGGAAGCCCACTCTGCCTCCTGGGATTCCTCCAGGTACCCACTGTCGCAGGCTAGAGTCCCTAGAAACAGAGCTCGAGTCAGCGATGTACTGACGGAGTGTTCTTCGGGAAAAACTTTCAGTAGTGACGGGGAAAGGTCAGCCAAGGGGGTAAACTGAGCGAGCATTGGCCGAAGTCTAGCCCAGGTTGCTTCCCTTACTTGGGAAAACTTAACCCCTCTCCCTCTGCCGGGCTTGACTTTTAGGAGTCATCTGTTCCGATGGCTCTGATGGAGAAGATTCACTCACCTCTTTGGCCTCAGGTTTTCTTTCTGCGTGACCTTACAGTAACCCATAGCAACCCACGCCTTTCACTTATCACATGATATTATAATTGTCTTCCTACTTGTTTGAAGAAAAGAAAGAGAAGCGTTTTCCAAAAGACATAGGGTACTCCTTTTACTAAAGATCTCAACGTGCCTTCGGGCGAGGGGAGGGGTAGGAAAAGATTTGTATTACACGTACATTTTGTAAACTCAAGAGTAGCCCTACCCTAAACTCCTTAATATCCACTAGCCCAGTGGCTCTCAATTCTAGCTACATATTAGAATCCACTAAAGAGCTTTAAAAATTTTTGATGCATGGGCCCGACCGACAAAACGTTCAGATTTCATAGGACTAGGATGAGGCGTGTGCATCGATGATTTTTTTTTTTACAGCTCTCAGATTATGCTCACATGCATTTAGGATTGAGAACCACTGCTCCAGACTATGATATCTGTGGGGAAGCCGCTGGTCTGATTCCTGGGCCTTCATCAATATCTGTGGTGGGCAGATGATCATATTAAATAAGTGAATAAATGATTGAAAAAGGTAAAGAGATAAGTGCAATTTCTACCCTATTTATGATATAAACTGACATATGATATTAAATCACCTCTATAAATAAAGTTGACCTAAGCTAACTTTCCATTTTGATGATCACCAGTATCCCTAGAAGCGTGACTCACGCAGGGGTCCGTGAGGCTCAAGTAGGTATAGGGAACCCCGAAAAACTCTCACCATTCTCTTTCAGCCTCCCAAAACAATGGTCTCTGCCTCGTATACATTAAACAGTGGTTGAAAGTGATCAAATTCTACTGAGTCTTATAGAAAAAGATAGCCTCGGCATTGGCGAAGAAGTGTAAAATCAAGGCATATCTATTTTACCAGCAGAGACATCAGAACAGGGCTAGACAAGTTCATACAAAGGTCAACGTCAGTGGAAAGGAATCAAACATTAATGAGTACCCAGCACGTTCCAGCAGCTGTTTTCACTGCAGCCAGCGGGCACGGCATACAATAGGGGCTCAGTAAATATTGTCCGATGAGTAACAGAGTGAGGATGGAGCAGAAGGCAGGTGGGAGGGGCAAGAACTCCTGGGTATGACACGGTCCGCGAATGGCCTGTTGAAAACTGTCTTTTTGAAACACGAAAGACGTCATATCTGGACGAGACTGCAATGAACTGGGAAGGAGTGGGGAGAACGGGAGGCGAGAACGGGGCATCGGTGGGAACTACTGACTCTCAGTAAACACCGTTTATCATTCCGAATGCATATTCCGGGGAGAGAGCACGCATGGCGGTTCCCAGGCCAGTCCAAAAAGACACAGCGAATCTGGAGCGGATCTAAATTATTAATAGTCCGAATAGGGTTTTACTTCCTGGGATCAGATGTGCACATTATAAAGTGTGGTGGGGAAAAGTGGGGAGAGGGTGGGGAGCAGGCGGGGAGGATTTTCTGACCATCGCTTAGAAGTAAAGTTTCTAATCTACAAACTGATCGTGTTTGAAAGTTTGTAAATTGCTTATCAGACCTCAGAACTCATCTCATTAAAAAAAAAAAAAAAAGCGTATATGTCAAGGTTAGTTTCCAACCAGTCCACAGAGTTTACATGGCAATTTGATTGAAATTAATTTATTTTTGATTTGATTTGATCCCCTACTGTTCTCGCCCTCCAGGTTTCTCGTTTTTTTTTTTTTTTTCAGTTTCTTCTTCGGCTGTCTATGTTCCCTTGAGCAAATTACTTAATCTCTTTATGCCTCAATTTCCTAATCTGTAAAATGAGGATATAACCATAGTATCTACCTAATCCTGAGGATTAAAGGAGTTCATATCTTGCACATAGAAAATCTTCAATAAATAATATTGATTATCGCTATTAGTATTATCATATTATTATCATCTGTCTTAGATTGGCTCCTCCCCATCCCCTTGAGGGCGGAACCTTCAAGAAGGAGTCATGTCGAAATGATTTTTTTAGGAAGTGTTTCCAGGAAAATCCAGTAAGGGAGTAGGGGAGTGCAATTGGAACAGAAAGAGGCCCATGCAAAGGTTCAATGTCAATTCTGATCTAAATTCAGAGGGGACACAGGAGACAGTGTTGGTCACCCCAATGCTGTCCCAATCAGAGGCCATAAGATCAGGAGTGTTCATACCTGTACCCACGGTCACTGAGTTAAGGTGGAGGTGGCTTAATTCTCAGGTACTTCAGCTTAGTACGTGAAAAGAGGTTCCAGGAGCCCAAGAGTGGTCGTCCCTCAAAGAGATTAAGCAATCTGAAGGCATATGGGCAGAGCACTGATTCGGCATCTGCTACATCATCACCATCACCAGCACCAGCACCATCACCATCACCATCACCAGCACTGTCACCAGCACCAGCACCAGCACCAGCATCATTACCATCTCTAGCACCAGCACCAGCACCGTCACCAGCATCATCACCAGCACCAGCACCATCTCCCATAAAACACACAATAATACATAGTGCGAAAGGCATTGTGTTAAGTTCTGGGAATAAAAAGAGCTGTAAGAAAACAGTCCCTGTCCTTCTACACCTTAGAATCCTGTCGAAGAGACAGGATAAACACACAAAGGTAACAGAAGTATGTGCCAAGTGCCCATTAAGTGCGAATAAGGCGCTGTCACGGGAGTGTATCAGCGTTGGGTGATCAGGAAAGATCCCAGAAGTACCTGCGTTGGATCTCAAAGAGGAAGTAGGATTTAGATAAGTACAGAAGAAAAGGGAAGTGTCGATAGGAAAAAGAGCAGAATGATGAATGTTTTAGGGAGAATCAATAAACTCGTTCTAACATAGTGGTTCTCAACCTTGAGCGCTCATTAGAATCACCAGGGAGCTTTAAAAATCCCAGTGCCTGGCCGTAGCCCAGATCAGTTATATATCGGAATTGCTGTTATTTCCAACGGACACCCAAGGTTGAGAATCACCGTTTTATTGGCTAGGAAAAAGCTTATGAGAAACTGGTTAGGATAGTATAGCTACGGAAGAGCTCAGATTGTGGGAAATTTAGCTCTGTGGAGCTAATTATTTTCCTCGAATTCTAATGTTTCTATTGCAAGTTGCCTTAAAGGATTTTCCTAAGTTGGGCTAAAGTAAATACAGAGCCTGGAATAGTAGATGAAGTAGTTTGAACTCTATGCCGTAGGCAATGGAAGGTCACGTAGAGTCCTTGAAGATTTTTGAGCAGAGGAATGATGTAAATATAAAACAACATTTTAAAATTTAAACAGGATGTAGGGTTTCAGAGCAGAAAGGACAATATCTGATGGAACTTGACCTTGGCTGGTAGGGGGGAAGGGCTACTAAAGGAGAAAAAATTCCAGAGGTTCTGGGCATGGAGTTGCGTGGAAACAAAGAGCCTTGGGTATCAAGTGTCAGGTGTTCGTGGAGGTAACCTAACCACGTTTACGTGCAATAGAAAGAGAGCTGTGTGGCTCGCAGGAGATCCATGTTTGTACAGGACCAGCCAGAACGGACGTGGCCTTTCTGGTGATTCCGCCTAAGCAACTTAGACCACGTGGCTTGAAGGTGAAACATACTAGAACAAGCAACCAGAGGAACATACTAAGCCTCGAAAAAGTAAACGAAAAAGCCAGCTTTGTTCCTATAGCTTACCTGCTATCCTACTGTGTAGCAAAATACATTTTGAACCGAAAAACAGAAAGTAATATGCTTATTCAAGAAAAGAGATGTCCGGTAGGGCGAAAAAGGACAAGATTATAGTACTGTATATCAATGTAAAGAGGTGAATTCTCCTTAATACTTAAAGAACATAAGAGCAGAATTCGACTACCAATGGGAGGGATTTTCAGTTTGGGATGCCCTTACCAGTCACAGTAATGGGAATCTCCTCGCTAAGAAAAGTCAGAAATCA
>NW_011888833.1:3376744-3382365 GCF_000151845.1 Pteropus vampyrus | reverse complement strand
AAAGCAGCTTGCCCCCTTGCAGGTGTGGGTACAGAAGCCAGGCCGCGTGGCTATGGAAGTAGTCCTCTTGATCATTCTGCCATAAATAGATCTACACTCATCGGTCCATTTCCTATTTCAAACTTACTCTTCGATCCGATGCGGACTGACTGCAACCCCCACCTCACCACCGAAACCACTCTGTGTCAAAATGATCTGCACCTCGATCTATAACTCGTGCATTCTCAGTGAGGTGATGTCACCCACGAGAGGGTCAATATTGGCTCTTGAGGGGCCAACGAGTTCTTAGGTATTACAATGGTTCGTGGCCCTCCGAAGCTCTGCAGCACATAGAGATACTGTGATGGTAACATTTTATAGGGGTGACGATTAGGAACAAAAGGTTCCTTGGCGGGGGTGGGGAGGGATGATAGTTTTAAATGAGCTTGTGAAAAGCTGTGAGAAATTAAACATGACAGTGTTTATCTTGCGGGGGGCTTCTCGGCAGCATTCAGTGCTTTTGACCACTCCCTCCTTTTCAAAACTCGTTCTGCCCTCTGTTTTCGGGATGTCACACTCCCTGATTTCCCGAATAACCCTTTAGCCACCTCCTCGCTGCTCTCTTCCCGGCCCCTCCTCTACTCAGCCCTGAAAATTGGAGGTGCTCAGGGATCTGCTCTTTTCCCATCGAAACACACTTTGCGGGCGATACGATCCATCTTCTAGATGGTGATTTCCAAATTTTTATCTCTGACGGAGTTTTTCGTTTGTTTGTTTTGTTTGTTTGTTTGTTTGTTTTTTGAGCTTTGGACTCCCACATCCACCTGCCCACTAGATACGTTTCTTTACATTGCCGAGACATCTCATGCTTGACATGTTCAAAATGGAGCTCTTACTTTTTTCTCCTAAACTTGCTTCTCTCAAAGTCTCCCGCATCTCAGTAAGTGGCAGCATCCTCAGGAGTCATCGGGACGCCTTCCATCCCACTGATCACCAGGTCCCACTTTTTCCTTCCTTCCTTCTTCCTTTCCTCCCTCCTTCTCTCTTGTCTTTTCTTTCTTTCTTGCCTCCTACAGTCCATTTTTAACACGGCAGCCAGGATATTCTTTCTAAAGCATAAATCACATCCGGTCACTGCCCTCTTTACAACCTTCCAATAGTTTTTCGTTGTCCTAAAGATAAAACCCAACCCCCTGACTATGGTCTGAAGGGCCCTATATAATCCGTTCCCAGCCTACTTCTTTGTCTTCGTGGCATAGAACTTCCTCCTTTACTCACGAGGCTCCTATCACACAAGCCTTCTTTCTGCTCCTCGGTTCCCAGGTTACGGCCTGTGCACTTACAGTCCGTCTGGTCCGCCTGGACGCTCCTGCTCCCAGAACTTGACAGGTTTTGCTTCTCATCATTTAGGTCTCAGCTTAAGCATCATCACCTCAGAGATTCCTCGGCCATCCACCCAAACTGAAGTAATCTCCTCCCTGTGCCACTTTCCATCGCGTCGCTCCGTTTTCTTTTCCTTCTTCATCCTTCCGAATGAAGATGCTCTCTCACCTGACCCTGTTGCCATGGCAGCACTGCATTGGTCCAGAATGGACCCCTGACCCAGCTGGACCAGAGCCCTTCCTGGAACTTCTAGAACTGAAATCGAGAAATAGAGTCGTCTTTAATGACAGGCGTTGTCTGTTCTAAAATTCAGCAACTGCTAGTGGCTGTGTTTTCAGACACGTGGAGGAAATGAATCTATAAGAATAAATGACACTCGCATAATGACGGGGAGAAAAGAAAGTTATTTTTGAAAGTGTTCTTTGGTTCTAGTTTTTCTAAGGTCTAAATTACATTCTGGATGCTTATAGAGTTAGTTGAGAAACTTTTACATCAGTATTTTCTTCGAAAAATTAAAAAAGGCTGGAGTGTTGATCGATTTAACTTGTTCTTTCTTGTGTCTAACGCTATACTCAGATGTAGATGCTTAATATGTGCTTTTGTTGATGAAGGCGATGAAGATCTCATCCGCGGAATGGGAGTTAGACCCTTCCCATTTAAAGCACACTTTGATACCGAGTGAGAAAACTGAATCACACGCTGTAGAGACAGGAAGTGATCAGCTCTGAGAAGACTCACGCGGGCTTTTACGGGAACAGAGCGCCATGTACTAAATCCACTTGCACGCTGCAAAAAGCACACGGTCAGAGGCAAGACGGAGCAAGACAGTAAATGTTTTAAAATGACTGCCTCCCCTCCCTTTATTATGAAGGTCCATTTCAACTTGAAGAGAAAACAACCCAATTAAACACAGTCTAATTCAATATAATTATGCACTGCAAGAGACACAGAGAGGAATAAATCAGAGACTCGGCCATTAAGGTATTTATTAAAGGACAGATGTTTCTAAGTGCATGAAATGAATGACTAAAATACAAGGTAATTGTCATATTTCTGTGTAAGTTACAAATAAAGTGCAAGGGTGCCAGGGATGGGGTAGGAGTTCGTGGCAAAGAAAGGTCACATTCACTTGTAAGAACTAGGAAAGGGTTCACGACTAAGTAAGGCTGTATCTTGAAGGATGGGTAGAACTGCAAAGGTCAGAGATGGCACGAGGAAGCACCCAGCCTTTGAGAACGGGACAAAGGCATATTAGGCCATGGTTTGAAGGACAACGTTGAGCTAAAGAAGGTCTGAACTCACGGGGTTGGCAATGGAACAAAGGAATGTCTGTCTACCGCCACTGCCATTCCCAGGAATCGCTCAGCGTGGTGTGTTCGGTTTCGGAACTTCTAAGTTCAACGTGACATTAGACTATCCCCCTAGGCTGACCAGGAGGCAGGTGAAAGGTGGGGCTGGCGTTTGGGAGGCATGTAAAGACGTGAGATGTTAAATTCTGACTGTAAATAAGACCACATTTTATGAAAAGAAGCATGCATGTTATTTGTGCATTGTTTGGAACATGGACCAATGCGGGTCATAGACTCTACAGTGTCACTGGAGATCATCTTGGAGCAAAGAGACATGTGACATCAGTATGACCTGAGGATGAAGGTCAAACTGAAAAAAAAAAAACAGCTCCATGTCCCTGATATGTTCAATTCATTCCAATAACAATTCAGTCTGAAACCTCAGCCTTTGATCCGGGGGAAGTCCATTCTAAAAACAGGTTCCGAATAGCGACAGGTGCCACGAATCCTCCCTCACCCATCGCTTTGGCCTGCAGGCCACTCCTTACCTTTCATAATTGAACCTCTGGCTGCTGCTCTTCCCTTTCCTCACGGAAGCATGACACGGGCCCCGCAGGTAAGACCAGGTTCTAGCTTGGGAATAACAGAAGGAAATTACCGCACAGAAAAGAAAAATCTAAAATTGGGGATTAGATTTTATCGCGCCTCACACATTGGCTGAGCTCCCGGTAAGGGCCTAGTGACCATCTCTTCCTTAGCTGGCCATCCTCGTGCTACGTGAAGGGCCTGCTTATGTCACACCGCCATATTCCCCCCACCTAGAGTCTAGACTCCTAACTCTCACTCTAGCTTCAGAGAGAAAAGCAGGCTTTGTTCTTCCCTGTCCAAGATCAGCTTCCTTTCCTGCTCCAGGAAATCAGTAAGAGCACTGCTAATTAGTTTCACTATAGTAATCATTTCACTATGTGTATGTATATGCCACAAAACATGCCATAGATCTTAAATCTGTACGATTTTTATTAAAAAAAAAAAAAAAACAACACTTGATTTCTTCAGGGAGAATTCTTACCTTCAACCACAGAATGGATCGAATCGAAACAGTAGTCCAAAGTATGTTTTAAGAAGTCTGGGACCTTCAGTGTTTGGGAATGTCATATGCAGGTGGAGCAGAAGATGGGTTTTGAGCGGGGGGTAGGGGACACAGGCAGCGCAGGACCAAGCCCAGCTGCATGCTTCTTCATAGCTTTTCCTCCAGTGCAGTGATTGGGTTTCTCAAGATCTATGAGTAAATACTTGGACAAAAAGATAGATCCCTGAAGAAACACAAAATATACTTTTCAGGAAGGGTCTATGCTAAATCCATATTTAGGAAAATAGTTGTATTCTTTATGCAGAGGAAACAGTCCTGCCAGAGAATCACCCAATTTACATGGCTGAATAAAAACATATAACATCTCATTGATGAAAGCTTACCTTGTTGCGCACGTACTGTAAGCTAGGGCCTTTGTATCTCTGTTTCTCAAAGACAGGAACTGAGGCTCCAAGGACACAACGCTAATGAATTGCGAAGCAGGATTCGAACCCAGGCCCATCTAACCGGTCAGTGTATTTAAACACTAAATGAGACTTAATGTCGTAGGTAAAAACTTCATTTAAACAAGTGGCAAAGTCACTATCTTCTCCAAGGAAATTTTTATGAGAACACTTTTGAGGGTTTTTCATAAAATGGTATCATTGTCATCATCTGTACATGGATCTTTTTGACACAAACACGCTTCCTCATTAATTCGACAAATATTTCCTGTGCATCACAATGCAGTCATCCTAGGTGTTATGGAAGAGGCAAATATGACTTCCTGTAGGAATTTATAATCTGGCAAGAGAGAGGAAATAAAAGACAAGACAGAATTTGCTGAATACCACAGGAAACGTGTAATGGGAGGTTAGTGGTGGGAGAGATGTTTTGGGGAGTAAAAAGCTTTAGTGGGAACGGTAGCAACTGGAAAATGTAAGATAAATACGAATAGAAATTAAAATAAAACAGAAAAATCAAACATAGACATCTAAGTAAGATGGTTAAGGCAGGGGTGCAGAAGGTCACGCTCAAAATAATGTCCCCTCTGAATGGATGGGAAGCATTTGGGGGGTCATTTGTCACAAGAGTAACAGTTTTTACGATCAGCGTGGACGCTCGTCAGCGATTCACTTTTATTGATGTTTGTAACGTGCGTCAGTATGTTATCAGATAGTGGACGACAATAATACACCAAGTGATAGTCCATGAGCTGTTTACAAACGGGTAGACTTTTTTTGATAATGATAATGTCCTTTCTAATCGGGGATTCGGAAGTGGCGCGAAATGTGATCCTAACCCAAACTAGCCTCCCTCGCATGTGAACTTCTTTACGGGTCAAATCAGACACTGATGATATCGCTGTAAAAAAAAAAAAAAAAAAAAAAAAAAAATTGCCCAAGTGATTGAAACTAATCTCGCCTTGGACTACAAATCCCAACACGCAACGCTCAGCCCGTTCCCACCGTACGGGGAGGAGTCGTGGGAGGGGTGGCAACGGCGGTGGCCGGTGCATTCTGGGCGTTGTAGTCTGGCGCCCTGGCCACCGTCGGGACGGTCCACGTGGTGCGTCCGGCGGCAGCTTGGGGCAGTGGCTACCCCGCTCCCTCCACGCGCTCCTCGGGGGGCCGGCCCCGGCTGGGGCGCGGACAGCCGCCGCGGAGCGGGCCGGCCGGAGGGCCGGAGGGAGCGCGAGCCCTTCGCGACGCTTTTGCGACAGCCGCGGCCGTGTTTCGCGAGTCTCCTCCCTCCTCCTCTCTCTGATGAGGTGCCGGCTGTTGTGCGGGGCTGCCTTTCTGTTTGAGTGTGTGGCAGAGTGAGTGAGTGAGTGTGGGAGAGAGGGCGAGGCGTGAGTGCGCGTTCGGGAGGGGAGGAGGGTCCGCCGGGGCCGCCCCGCC
>NW_011888833.1:3354721-3375870 GCF_000151845.1 Pteropus vampyrus | reverse complement strand
TGGGCGGGGGGGATTGTCGATTTATGATGGTACCGTTCTGGGGATTTCCCCGCCCGTTTCTGGAGTGACATCCATCAGTCTGGAAGGGAAGCGGTGACCACCAGTTCGGGATCGATTTATGGGCAAATTCGGATTTTCTTTGGGGGAAAGGGAGGCGCGGGTCGATCCGGTTCGGAGGAGTTCCTCGTAGCGATCATCCGCGACATCAGTGTACCACTGGCCGTTCCGATCCCATTAGCTGTGGGTTTTACATAGAACAATGGGGGTTTGGTGTAGGGTGGGCGGTGGGGGAAAAGGCGAGTGACAAAATAGGGGTTATCTTGTCCAGGCCGTTCCCCCAAAATTTAGCAGCTGGCAGTGAACTTTAAATAGTCTCTTTGCTTTAAATATTCTTCCCGAGGAATAACTTAATTAAGTCTATGACTGGGAATGCTCCTGATTTAGTTTCTGAAACGGGCAAGTGAAGTGTTCATTTTTCCTTTGTCAGTAGATGAATGTCTTGTAATATTGACAAAAGAGAAGGCAATTCTTAGTTGAAGAGAAAAGGTGTTTGATTAACTCCTTGCTTACCTCTTGTAAAAACGGATGTTGTCTCTGACACTACAGAAAATTGCTGGAAAGATAATATCAAGGCTTATTATATAATCTTTAGGGTTTATTGTAAACAAAGTAGCTTTGCTCGAACATCTCTGTTAGGTGCTGTTTAACAGTTAAAGTAATTGCGTTTTTTTCCGAATTAGATAGGAGGGTATGTTCGGAATGACATTAGCAGTGAAAAATGAAACCATTCATAAAGCTGAAGTTACCTAGGGGTGGGAGGGAAGCCATATTTATAACTACTTTAGTATTCTGGATATTGGAAAAGGAAGTGGATATTTATTCAACATTTTTCTTAGATTTGCTGAGACATCTTTCTAAAAAAACTTAAAATGGACTCTAAGCGTTAAGGTAGGAATTCCGATCAATTTGGAATGTGCATGCAAGTGCTCATATGCAGCAGGAAAGCAGTACAGATATCTGCAGAAGGTAGGGATTTGAGAACCTGATACTCTGGGTGCTGCATGTATTGAAAAGTACTTTTTAGCCGAATGGATAATCTGGTGACATTTGAGAAATCAGCGTCTGGAGATACTTTTGACTGTTATTTAATTACATTTCTCATTGAAATATTATTCCGTAATAATACATCTATTTTAATAATTATCCTCGTGAACTGCCCATATACTGTTTTTCAAAAGCTTTAAGCCTTCTTCCCATCCCCCAATATTATGTAATTTTGGGCATATTCATAAAATCCCCAATCCCATGAGATTAGACATTGTAGTACTGTTTTATAAAATTCTGGTGACTTTAAATGATTTTTAATCTCCCTGAGAGAAGCCAATTCTGTTTTCATAAGTTACCGTTTTAAGCTATAAAAACATGCACATTTTATTAACTTTGATTGTATGTTTTATTTAAAAACTATAGTATTCTATATTGGCAAGAGGTACTTTTAACAACATTATATATCTCATGGTCAGATTTTAATTTAGGCTAAGAACAATTTTAGAAAAATTATATAATTTAAAAATAGCTGAGTGTTTACAGTATATGAACATTTCTTAGTCATTTGTGATAGTCTAAAAGTAACATTGCCTTTGGAAAAATAAATGACTTTTTATTTATAATTATTTGGGCTTGTTTTCCAGTAACCTTTAATGATTTTGTTTATAGCATAAACTTTTTTTTAATGGGTCAAATGTCAAGAGAGTTTTTAAATTACTTAAAACAGTTTTGTTTTCCAGAGGGAATATTTTTTGGTTTAGCTTCTTTTTTTATAACCTCACTCTGGTTTGATCTTATGTCAGTGAAATGTAATTTAATGCATTTTAGGCCTGGTAAAATAAAATTTGTGGCTGTTTAATCTTTTATAAAAGCAGATGATGATTAAATAATTTGTTTCTAGTATTGATTTACTTTCAAATTAAATTATGTATTCCGTAACTGAAGTTTCAGAGTACTCTAGGAACCCAGACGGTAGCACCTTCAAAAAAGAATCCTGAGATTTACAGTAAAGTAAGTTTTGTTTAGACATATTTGGCTATTAAAATGAATGTATGTAAATGTCGTATCCTTTCCGTTGCCCAGCTAGCATCATGGAACATGAATAATTAGTAAAAAAAAAAAATAAAAATAAAAAAAAATAAAAAAACGAGACCAGAGGAGTGAGCTTCTTAAATTATTGTTTTAGGAAATAAATAGCTGAAAAGGTCATTTCTTTGAGTTAAGGAATTAGGAATGCTGTCTCTGCTGGTGTACCACACTTATGATGAACTCAGCATTTTCGGAATGCGAGGGAGGGAGAAATACTTTATTTGAGGCATGATTGCATACCTAGGAAAAGGGCCTTTGATGTGTTAATTTCATATTCTAATAGAGTTAAAAAATAAATGCACGGTAAATCTTGGAAGTAATTTCCTTTCACCATCACCATAAATGAGATAGTGTCCTTTGTGTCTGAACACCAGAAGGGTGCTTGGTGAGAAGCAGGGGGGGTTCATTTCCTTTCTGACTCAATTGCATTTCCTCTTTGCGGAATTTAGGCAACCAAACTCATTTTGTTCCCTCAAGAACGGAAAACTGAGAAGGCAGAAAAGAGTTTGTGTTTTTAAATTCTAAACTCTCGGGATAGGCACTGGACATTTGAAGAATTTAAAAACCAGTTTGGGGTAAGAGTTTGATCTCCAAAAACAGAAAAGCAAAAGGAGTTTTCTTGAATAGGGTTCTTAGTTGGCTGTACTCTGTGTTCAGAAGAACAGATAATATATACTGGTGTGTGTGCGCGCGCGCGTGTGTGTGAAATATATGGAAAACTTCTGTTGGGAATATATGTAAACTTCTGTTGCGTAGAAAACCCAGAGATGATCAGTGACAATGATGATAACGCTAAGTTATTGATTACGTACTAGGTCCTGGGCAGAGGCCTTTCCATTCATTGTCTGTTTAATCCTCAAGTACCATATCACATCGGTTCTGCTTTCCCTAAAATTTTGCAGGCGAGGAAACCAAGGCTTAGAAAGGTTAAGCAAATTTTCCCCGGTTACACAACTAATTCAATATCAGAGCTGGCATTAGAGGGTTACAAGCAAGGGTCTTGCTCCAGAGCCCATGCTCTTACCCATTATGTTTTGTATAATTAAAGTATTAAAAAATATAAACCCAGACGTCGAGATTTGGCTTTCAGTAGGTCATTCAGAAAACACGAATGCCTTAATCACAGGACTAGTCTTTTCAATTAACTGATATACTTGTTTTCGTACATTTCTAAACAGCCTGGTTTTCTTCAAGAGCTACAAAAGTATATATGTAGATGCGTGGGTGTGTATACGTATACACATATATGTATGTCTGCAGATACACACGTGTGTGTGTGTGTGCGCGTGTGTGTGTAGCACCGGACTCTAATCAGGCGTGTTAAGGTATGAAAGTTCTTCATCTACTGGGAAGAGCTCTGAACTGGAGACACTGGAGACCTGAGTTGGATTCCTGTCCTGCCTCTGATGACCAGCATGACCTTGGGCAGGTCACGGTCCATGTAGGTCTCAGTTTCCTTATCTGTAAGTTTAGGGGGTTTGAGTTGATAATTTTTAGGGTCTCTTCCAGTATTATGATCGAAGGGAGTAAAAATTATGAATATAAAGTGTAGTACTTTTGCATGATTATGTTAACGAGCACTAAAACAACAATTTTACTTTAGACATTGGTCTACTTCATGTCTCTTAGTCCCGTGCTTTAATGTGAGTTGTCATCAACTGCCAAAAAGAAGTTAGATCACTACCAAAGCCTTAGCTTACTTTACCTAACCTGTCTTTTTTTTACTGCTTTGCCTGTTTTCGTATTTACTCTGAAGATGTCGAGATTCATGGGGCTAGTGCCTGCCCGCACTCCTGTGAGCCACTCGTTCGGTGGCATGAGGGACTCTTCTGATTCAGTCCGCATTGGAGCTCCCACTCAGTTTTGGTTCCTTAACTATGATCAGAACTTGATCGGATCCCTTTATTTCTCCCAAAGGAAACTAATAGTTTTTCCTCCAAATATTGCTGAATCCTGTATTTAGGTTCCGTTTGATAGAAATATTTCTTTAGATGTCAAAAGTGCCAAATACAACTTGTAGTAATCCCCATCCCCGGGCATTGTGTATACCCAATAAGGAGTATTTCCTATAATCTTTAAAAAGCGCAGTGAAAGGGGACAAGCAGAGTATTCACCTTGCATTTCTTTCTTTTCTACTGCCAGGTGAATTTACCTGCCTCAGGTGTCAGTGCATTCAGATCCACTGTTTAGGCCACTTAGAGGTTTCATGCTTAGATCACATTTTCTTGCTAGAAAGACTGGCACATTAATTCCTTTGGGATTTGTTTATTGGATTAGTACTTTTACTGTGTGTGTATGTTCTTCCAACATTTGAAGAAATCTATTCGACAAATATTTGTTGGACCACTCTACATGCCAAGCACTGTCCAAGGTATTGAGAATACAGAGAAGAAAAGAACATTCCATTATTCAAGGATTTATCTACTGGGGAAAACAAACATATAAATAAACTAACAATTGAATAAGTGCTGTAATGATACAAGGTGACATTGGAACACAGACATGGAAGCTCTCAACTTCTTAAGGTTTTCAGGAGAAGCCTCTCGAGGATGACGAAATTTCGTTTGACTTAGAAGATAGGGAGGATGTGACCAGGAAAGGCATTTCAAGAGGAAAGGGACAAAGAGGGGAGCTTTTTGTGCACTTACAGACCCCAGCAAATTTTGTGGGATTGACTTTTCCTCCCCACTCCTCCCTCGCCGCCATTTTTAGCTCCTGTGTACGTGTGGCACATGCTCTACACGTGTTCATCGTACCCATTGGACGTGGTCGTGATGAGTTCTCTGCTGGTTAACGATGAGGATGAATTTATCGGCATGCACTGAACACCTCAATCGTCTCTGTTGGTTTTCCATCACAAGAATCCATACAAGCAAAATCCAGCTGTCTGACTTATGACTCTCTGCTGGCTCCAATTTGATTGTGACTCTGTAGAGCAGATGATTGCGCTTTGGCCTCACCTCAGGAGGAGCCAGACCCTTCTGTGCTGCTGAGGTGGGGGTGGCAGCGGATTGCGGGGGACGGGGAGGGGAATTTCTCTCGGTGGGACTCTGACGCGTGAAGAGATGGGACGTAGGGGAATGGCTTCTGCCATACTGGGTTTCAGCTAGGAAAATAGAAATAATGATAAATTACTATAAATTATCGTAGGCTGCTTGCAAATTAAGTACTTTTTCGAGAATCACTTCTCTGGGAAAATGTGTTCAGAATTAAGATTTACAGACATTTGAAATGTGATCCGTATGTAAGTTGGGAACTGTGTGTGCCAGTCAGTGTTGACAAATATATATATTATTCCCCGTGGCTGCCGTCATCTGTCTTAGAGTGCCCGTTATTGTTGAATTCAGTCTTCGTCTCTTGATTCTTTTTCTGTTCTTATGCTGCTAGAGAATGGAAATTCTACTGTCCTTTCCTCCTTCAGAACAGTCTGGAAATTCTTGCCTTCACACCAGCTTAGGTAGGCCTTGCTCATCTCTTTATTACTCAGAAACGCTGATATTTTTTCTCTTTAGACATCTCTTGTCACCTCAAGGCAGTTCTTGATGTTGTCACTACAGAGTGACTTTTGCCTGTTATTTCGATCTGAGACTTGAAGACCCTTCAGTATAGTGATTCTCAAGGTTCTTTAGTACCGTTATTGTCAAGCACGAAACCAGCCCCTGCCGTAGTAAGCCGCCTTTACCGGTGGAGTTGTGCCATGTCCTTCCGACGTGTCATGGCAGAGAGAATACTGCAGACCCCCTTCCTAAAATCGAGGTGGATCTCATACCATAAAATTCGCCCTTTTAAAGCGTGCGACCCACTAGTTTTTCATACAGCCACAAGGCTGTGCGACCATCACCACTGTCTCATTCCAGACCCTTTATATCTCCCCCGGAAGAAAGCTTACACCCGTTAGCACTCACTCCACGTTCCCCCTTTGCCCAGCTCCCGGCAGCCATTCGTTACTCTGTCTCTGTGGATTTGTCTGTTCCCGGCATTTCATGTAAATGGAATCGTACACTATGTGGCCTTTTGTGTCTTTCACTTAGTGTCTTCAGGGTTCGTCCATGTCGTGCATGTATCAGTGCTTCATTCTTTTCTAAAGAATGAATGAATGAATGGTTGAAATCATGTAGCGTCGTATGGATAGATCCCATTTTTAAGATCTGTTTATCAGTTGATGGAGATTTGGGTGGTTCTACTTTTTGGCTGCTGTGAACCTTCATGTGTCAGTCGTTACGTGGATATCTGTTTTCTTTCTGCCGGGCATACACCCGGGTCTGGAATTGCCCGGTTATTTGGGAAGTCTCGTGTTTAACTTGTTGAGAAATGCCAAACCGTTTCAGAGTGGCTGAGGATCACTTCTGAGTGGCTTTACCTTGACTTTGTTTTAGGGCCAAGATCCTTGTCCTGCGTCCACAAGAACCGACTGGTCTACCTTATTCCCCGGACAGTGGTCACGGCCCAGTCCGTCCCTGCGATTCGGAAATGCGGGTTACTGCACCCGCGTCCCTCCCCCCAGTCAGACGGCCGTTCCGAGCTCCTTCCCAGGCAGCACCTCGGGCTGGACATGTTTTTCCCTCAAGTGAGACAGGTTCTAACATTTCGCTTCAAAATCCTAACTACTCCATCTCAACTTGCGACTCCGATAATTCCTCTTCACTCATCACCCACAAAACATAGTCCTTCATAGATGTTATTATGTAACTACTTCAGTGTATATGTGGTTAATGTTTATATGTCCTTTGGGTCTTTCTGGTGAATGTTTATGGGTTAGATATTATAGATTTCCTCTAGGGCAGTAATTGTGTTCCCCTCAGTTCCTGGCACATAGCCAAATGTTGACAAGTATTTAATACATTTTTATTTTTGGTGTACCCGAAATTCACATTTGAAAATCTTCCTTTTAATCTTGCTAAAATTAAAAACTGGAACAAATTATAGGAGAATAGAAAAGCAGCACCTCATGAAAATACCCAGAGAAGCAAAATTTGATGGGCCGGCTATATCGATAACGGGAACAGAGCTGCACGAAACCAAAAGCCAAAGGCAGAGGCAAGCTTCGTTCATTGGCTGAGCCAAGTAGAAGGCCCGGGTGTTTGAAAAATTGAGCCACTAAAAGAATAAAGTATTTTTTGAAATATATCTTATAAATGAATCGATTTAAGTGGAAATCAAACCTATATTTCTGAACTTAAAGAAAATATAATTTCTGAACCAGAGTTGCCATGTAATTTTGTTTCAATCCATTATCGTTCCATATTTGAAATTTACCTTTGTTCTATGACTAAAAAATCCCTTAGGTTAACCATCACTGAAGGTAACTCAGTTACTCATTTCTCGAGACAAGCTCTTTAACATCTAGAACTTTGTAATAGGGCACGACTTCTAACAAATAATCATCCTAAGGAAAGGAGTTCTTTACATCATGACGCGGAGCCCATTCTGGGCGTTTCTATGTTCCCGAATGTATAGGTCACCTAGAGCAGCGGTCCCCAGCCTATTTTGCACCAGGGACCGGGGCTCCAATGAGAATCTGATGTCTAATGACTGGAGGCGGAGCTGAGGCCGTGATGCTAGTGCTGCTGAGTGGCTGCGGATACAGCCGAAGCTCAGTCGCCTGCGGGCTGCTCACCTCCTGCTGTGTGGCCTGCTCTGTGGGGGGCTTGGGGACCCCTGGTTTAGAGAACTAAAGGGATCTAAAAACCCTAAAACTTGTTTATCACTGGTATTATGTTTTATAGTAAATAAATCATCCTTTGAGGGAAAGAGGAGGTAGGTAGTGAAAATTACTGTTAAAAGGTTTCCATTTTAAGGAAGGCCAGTAAAGCCTGTAAAAATTTAAGTTCGTATAGAACAGATAAATTTGTTTGGAGTTGTTTTACTTTCTGAAAGAATCTCTTTAAGTATGTGAGCTCTGCTAGCATATTTATCGTGTGACTCAGTGTGCAAAAAAGTTCAATTTATATACAGTTTCCAAGAAAATGCCAAGCACAAAGTAAGGCATACTTGTAATCTGTTTTCTAATGCTGACTTAACATTGAAAGTTCTTTTAAATGTAAAATTACATCATTTAAATAGTTGACATTTCATTATAATTTTTTTAGCTATTTTTTTTTTTGGTAAGTTTCTATATTTGTAATTCATTTGGTAGCTGTTTACCAAATGTCTGTAATACGCCAGGACAGTGCCAAATTTAAGTGATTTAGCAGTGAACAGCCCATGGGCTAAGTCCCTAGGGAATTTAGGACTTTTGAAGGGCCCAGGTGAGTAAACAGGTAATTATAATACGGGGGGAGAGGGCCGTGATGGGAAACTGTAGATTGCTTTGGGGGTTCGTAATCTGCTCTTGGAGGCTCGAGGACGATGATAGTTCAGATGTGACTTGAAAGATTAGGAGGTGCAGCAGCAGTGAATGAGGGTGAGTGGGGTCATAGTGCAGAGTTACAGTGCAGGCTGGGAGGGTGGCATCTGGGTCCAGAGTTTCTTCATTCAGTATAGGAGGGCGTGCAGTCTGATTGAAAAGGGAGTACAGTAGGGATTGGATGATGTATAATAAACAGATGTGAATGAAATTGTTTCCTTGAGGTAATTTGGGGAGCTCGGATGTCGTAGCGGGGAGGCTAAGGCTCTTCCCTGAACCTTTGGAGCCGCCACCTAGGAGCATTTACAGAGATACGAAGGAAAGATAGTCTAGTGAGGGGATTGGAAGAATTTCACTGCCAGATCTTAGAGAGGTAGGAAAATACATTTAGGAAGGAAGTGTGTCTGTCTTGTAAATCATGCTCTGGACTTGATCCTTTATTCCGAAGACAGCGCAGACCATTTGTAGGATTTTAAACAGGTAATAACAAGCTGATCTATCATTTAGAAACACCGCTTGGCAACACAGTCATAATGGCTTTAAGGAACTGGGGTTAGAAGAATGTAATAGTAATCCCGATGAGAGCTACTGGTGGCGTGAATGAGGTAAGAGACAGGGGCTTAGAGGACTTGTTGAGTTATCGGTTGTGAGAAAGGCAGGAGTGAGGGGAACCAAGGATAATGCTGGCCTGCGAAGCAGGGCATTGCCATGCACGGAGAGCCGAAGCAGGGAGGGGAGCGAGTCTGAGGGGTAAGATGATGAGCTGAGTTTTGATACATTGAATTTTAGTTGCCTGTTAAGCAGCAAAGAAGACATGTTCGTTAGACAGACAGGTGGATCCTGTGCTGGAGAGAGCTCTGGACAGAGACTGGGGCTTACCCGGTACTTGGAGTAGGAGCCTCGAGTGTTTGAAAATTGTGGCGAAAAGGATCTGGAGATGTAGAGAAAGAGCTGTCTATCCGGGAGGCCTGAGGAGGAGGAGAAAAGCCAGGAATCGCAGTGCACGGCTGGTGGAAGGAAGGCCAGGACCTGACAACAGGGACAGACTGCCTCCGGAAAGGGCGCTAGGCAGTGCCGTGTGCAGCGTGCAAGGCCAGGGCGATAGGGAGGTGTCTGGGTTAAGGATTTAAACAGAAAAAAAAAAATCAGCTACAGGATTTTTGAGACCAGAGCTCAAATTATTGCACACTTCGTAGATCTTATCAAAAATATTTGTTCATGGTTAGCCTTATCTTCCGGGCAAAGTAATGAAAAACTTCACTTCCGTTTTGGGTTCCACACTGGTTCTGTCTCTGAAGCTAAGTCTGTAGATGCCATTTATTTATTTCTTTATTCCATGCTATTTAAGGTAGTTCTTAATTTTTTTAAAAAATAGTCTTTTTTCCCTGATTATAAAAACGATGGTACATGTTCATTATAAAAAATTCATAGTCCAGAAATATATACAGAAGCTAAAAGCCTCGACTCTGCTACTAGGAGACAGTTATTTTCCTCGTTATCTTTCTCAATAACAATATGAATATAAGTATAGATTAATGAAATCTACAGTGATCTTTTATTTTTTTCATTCAAGAATATCGTGCATCTTTCCGTGTCAGTAAATAGAGCTCCCGTTTTAATGGTTGCAGGCATCTATCTGGTTACATGTACGCATGCAGATATATATCTGTTAACCAGTTCTCTGATGACAGGCAAAATTTAAATAGTCTCCAAGTTCTAACCTTCACAGTTGGCAAAGGACCTCCTAGAAAACATGTCTGCACTTTTCCGCTGCCGTGTTAGGTCCTCGAAGTGGAATTTCAGGGTCCGAGGCAATATCTTTCAACAACTGTATTCTTATAAAAAAAGATTGGATTATAAAGTTAATATATTCTCATGATAAAAAATTCAAACAGTACATAAGGATACCCAGGAAAATCTGTCACCTCTTTAGGGATAATCATTGTCAGCAACAGCTGTGTCTATGCGTATAAAAGCATGTATATGTATGGGTAGACTTTAAAATTTATTTTAATACTTTATTCATTTTGAGCAGATAATGTACACATATGGAAAAAAAAATGTAAATATACTGAGGAAGTGAAAACTTAAGTCTTCTCACTCCTGTCTTTGCCAGGCATTCATTTCTCCTTCGAGCTGTCTGCTGGTTTGTTTCTTGAGTCTGTTTTCCAGTTTGTGGAAACAAACATCTTTTGACTTTGTTTATGATATGTTCCTTTTGTAAAATTCATTATTTTAATTCTTTTTTAAAATTACGGTTGACATTCAATATCGGATTAGTTTCGGGTATATCTCTTAATTTATTTTTATTAAAGTATAGTTGACACAATATTATGATATTTTTCATGTGCAACTCTCATTTTTATGAAGTCACGTTTATCAATCACTTCTTTAATGGCTGCTGGGTTATGTGTCTTAATTAATTGGAAAGGTCCGTATATCATCCTTAAACACAGATTGCACGATGCCATGTGGATTATTCTGTGCATACATTTTGGAGATTGATGCCAGCGCATACAGGGCAGTCCCCTTCGCCAGCGCCTCATGCTGGTTTCCGGATGTCAGGTAGTGTGCTGGTCCGGTCGAAGGCCACTTACGTTGTTTTCATTTTCTCCTCTCTTAAACAGTACTGCAGCAAATGTCTTGCCATCTGTCTTTGTACACAGCAGGCTCTCAGGTGGAGGGGGACTTCGCAGGCCCCCAGAGTTCCTCATAGGACATTTGCTGTGGACAGTTCCACTGGCAAGAAGCTAAGGGTTCCTGACGCGAGAGAAGCTCCCTAGTCCCCAGGGAGTCTGGACTTTCGTCCCTCCTGGCCTCTCTCAGCCCTTCCAGAGACCCAGTGTCGTGTCCCAGCACACGGTGCTGACAGCAGCCGCAGCACATGGCTGCAGGACTTGTCAAGTGCAGGCCCCTTCCCCAGGAATGTGTCACCGGGCCTGGCTTCAGGCGTCTTCCCCGAGGCTGCGCCAGCTCCACTCACAGAAACACGGTTTGGAGTCATGGGGCTAAATACACGATGCAGTTAGAGTCGTTCAGATTCTGCTTTTGGAAATTTCGCTTTGGGTTTTCTCTCCCCACATCATCCTATGTGCTTTAGATTGCTGGTTGGGATAAAAAAAATCGAGATTCATGTGGAGATTTAAAATTACACTCATTATTATGATGACATTTTCTGTTCGCTTACATCAGATTTCTCCATTTTAATCCCGCTGCTGCCCTTTGTTCCTGTCTCAAGTGATCGCTGCTCTTAAACCCGTTCAGCTCGGACCCTGGGTCATACCGCTCAGATGACCTCCACTTCCTGTCGCTTGGCCTTGGTCTCCCTCGCACTCCCTGCCCGGCGCTGACCTCTCTCCACCCAGTCTTTTTTCTCTCCCCGTTTTCGGCGGTGTGATTTTTCTGTTCTGTGCTGATTTTGGCTTTGGCCTCGTTCCTCATCGCCCATCTCAGTCGCATCCACCTCTGGACCTGCCTCTGTAGGTCAGGAAGCTGGAGCTTGGCTTTGCGTTTCCGGCAGAGGTAATCACCTCTTCTGGAAGGTAAGCAGGCAGGCGATCATCTATAGGACAGTCCCGGTGTATTTTGTCCTTTTCGAAGAGACTTCAAAACAGTTTTAAGTCCTGCGAAAATTCTTCAGTGAAGTCGTAAGGTGCTTACTCCTTATAGATGGGAAGCCGGAGAAGCACACAGATACTTTATCTTTTTGTCTGGAAGTCTATTTTAGTACAGATGAGTTCAGCTGTGCCTGAGAACTTAAACCAGATATCCTGGAGCCGAAAGTTACTCTCGTGCTGTGTTAGCCAAGACTGGCTGACCCGCAGGTCCCTTATAGACTTGTGACACGAGCTGGACTCGGAAGCGCTTGAGTGAAAAACATAAGGGAATCTGGCAGAATAGCACGTGTTTCTCACGCTTCATCTGTCTGTCTTTTGGATTTTTTTTTTTATTTTTTATTTTTTATAGACGAGACCATTCGGTTCTAAAAGGTGTTCTTTAAGGACTCGAAGTTTTCAGTGCAAGCCAACAATACTAACCAAGTATACTACCTTCTAACCTTTTTATTTATTTATTTTTTCACTTCGATCACGTCGTGTCTTCGCCCCCTTCCCCCGGCACGCTGTGCGCTTGCTGGTTTCAAATCAGAATGCGGCACAATCACATTCTTCCTCAGTGAAATTCTGTACTATAATTATCCCTGAAATGTTTTGGAACGTAAGATAACATTTGCCACTAGCTATTTATTTTTAAGTGTTTAAAAAGTAGTTTCGATTTAGTTGCGGTGTACTAAGTAGGGCAATTAAATCTCTGTTGTCTTCATGGAGAAAATATCAGTGATACCTTGCAGGAAGTAATGAATGTATAGTTCAGAAAGTTTTTGAACAGCTTTATTGAGATAAAATTCACATACCATATAATTTACCTATTTAAAATTTACAGTTCATTCTTTCTGAGCGTATTCATAGGGTTGTGCAGCCATCACCACAGTCTCATTTCAAAATATTTTTGTCCTCCCTACAAGAAACCCTGTCCCCATTAATCTTTCCCCTTTCCCTCTAGCCTTTTCAGGCCTGGGCAACCGCTAATCTCTTTTCCGCCTCTGGATTTGCCTGCTCTGGACATTTCCCTTAAATGAAGTCATACGAAATAAGGTCTCTGTGGCTGGCTTCTTTCACTTAAAGTTTTCAAGCCTCATCCATGATTTAGCGTGCATCACATTTCGTTTAGTCATTCATCAGTTGATGGATGTCTGGGTTGTTTCTGCTTTTCGGTTATTATCAATACTGCTGCTGTGAACATTGGTCCACAAATTGCCTAACCCAAGGTCACAAAGACTTACTCCTATCTTTTTTCCTAAGAATTTTATAATTTCGACTCTTAGATTTAGGTCTGTAATCAATTTTGAGTTATCACGTGAGTTTGGCTCGAAGTTCGTTCGTTTGTTGATATCCGGTTATTCCGGCGTCTCTGAATCGTCTGGGCATCGTGTTAAAAATTGGTGACTCTAAACATAGGAATTTTTCCTGCACCCTCGCTCGGTTCAATGCCATTGATCCATGTTTGTTTGGAAGCCAGTGCTATACCGTATTGTTTACTGTAGTTTCATGATATGTTTTGAAATTGAGAAGTGTGAGTCCTCTAATTTGGTTCTTTTTCAAGATTTTCATTTTTTTTTATTGTGGCAAAATACACACTATAAAATTTACTGTCGTAAGCATTTTAAGGGTACAATTCAGTGGTATCGAGTACATTCCTATAGTTGCGCAACCGTCATCACCATCTATCTCTAGATCTCTGTTCATCCTGGAAAACAGAAACTCTGTATCTGTTAAATAATAACTTCCCCTTCTCCCCTCTCCCCAGTCCCTGGCAAACCCCCATTTTACTTTTTGTCTCTATGATTTTCATTGCTCTAAATACCTCATATAAGTGGAATCACGCAGTATTCGTCTTTCTGTGACGAGCTTATTTCATTTGGCAGGATGTCCTCAAAATTTATCCATTGGTAGCATGTATCAGAATTTCCTTCCCTTTTTAAGGCTGAGCAATCTTCCATTGTACAGATAGACCACATTTTGCTTGCCCGCTTATCCACCGATGGACACCGGGGTCGCTTCCACGTTCTGGCTGCTGTGAATGATGCTGCCGTGAACCTGGGTGTGCAAACATCTTTTCGCGACCCTGCTTGCAGCTCTTTTGGATGGAACTGCTGGATCGTATGGCAGCTCTGTTTTCAAGTTTTTGAGGAATCACCAGTGCTTTGCACAGCAGCTGTAGCATTTTACATCCCCACCAACAGTGCATAGGGGATCCATGTTCTCCACATTTTGGCCAACCCTTGTTATCTTGTTTTTCGTTTTTGGTTTTTAAAGTAGCTGTCATAATGGGTATTGGGTGGTATCTCATAGCTTTGATTTGCATTTCCCTCATGATTAGTGATGTTGAGCATCTTTTCATGTGCTTCTTGGCCAGTTGTATATGTTCTTTGGGGAAGTGTCCACTCAGGTCCTCTGTCCATTTTCGAATACGGTGGTTTGTTTTTCTGTTGTCGAGTTTTAGGAGTTCTCTGTCTATTCTAGGTTTTAATCCCTTATAAGATATGTGATTTGCATATATTTTCTCCGATTCTGTGAGTTGCTTTTTTACTCTGTGGATATTGTCTTTTGATACACAAAATTTTAAAATTTTCATCAAGTCTAATCTGTCTGTTTTCTTGTGTTTCCTATGTCTTTTGGTGTTATGTCTAAGAAATCACTACTAAATCTAATGTCATGAAGCCTTTGTTTTCTTATAAGAGTTTTATGGTTTTAGGACTTACGTTTAGGTAATGGATCCATTTTGAGTTAATTTTTGTGTGTGGTGTTAGGTAATGGTCCAGCTTCATTCTTTTGCATGCGGACCTCTACTTTTCAGCCACTTGTTGAAAAGTTGTCTGTTCCTTCATCGAATAGCCTGGCACCCTTGTCAAAAATCATTTGACCATATATGCCAGCATTTATTTCTGGACTCTTTATTCTATTTTATTGGTCTGTATGGCTGTCTTTATGTCGTTACCACACTGTTTGATTACTATAACTTTGTAGTAAGTTCTGAAATCAGGAAGTATGAATCCTGTAGCTTTATTCTTTTTCAAGATTGTTTTGACTATTCTGTGGTACACAAAATTTAACCTTGAACTACATCTGGTTATTAACTTTCATTTTCGTAATGGATTGGGATGTCTTAGAAGTATCTGTGTGTGTATGGTTCCAGGTTACTTTCTGGGTAACTGATTCACTTTTTATTCATCACACCTTCGTTTTAATTATCGTGGATGAAAGTCATCCTAAAATGTATTATGTAACGTATGTATGTATGTATGTATGTAACGTAACGTAATGTAATGTAATGTATGTGCTCCTGGACTAAATAGCTGTGTTTTTAGAGTCATCTGTCTACATTGTTTTCTTTTACACTTCCCTTGTTGTCAGCTGTCACTTAAAAGAAAAAGGTAATGTTTCTTAGATTATGGAAGTAATAAGTATCAATGCAAATAAATTCTAAGAAGAAAATCAGATTCACTTTATTTTGGCCACAGCCTCTTGTTTTGAAACTCGGTTCATTTCCTCAGCTATAGCTGATGTACATTCCATGTCATTGACCATCTTTCTAACCTTTCATTAAGTTTTAATGTGTATTTATTGTATCGTGTAATGGCATTTTTTCATATAATTTACATTTACATTTGACTTCTATATTCCAGTTTCTCATTGCAATTAAAATTTTGTTGCTATGTCTTTGTCCAATGACCCCCTTAGGAAAAGATTCTGGAAGTGGATTTGCTGGATCAGTTTTTAAGGTTTTTGATACATAAGGCCGGGTTTTCTCCTAGAAAGTTTGAAGTAATGTGTAATCTCATTTCTCATGAACATGAGAGAGGAGTGTATGCCACTTATTTGATCGGTATTTTTATGATTGTTTTCTTTAACCTTTGCAAATTTTATAAGAAACCGATGGAATCGTGGCTTTGTTTATACTCGTTTCATTAATATTTAAATGTATAGTTTCTTGTTTATTCACAATTTCTTTTGTGCTTTGCCCAATCATTCCTTGCCCCTTTTCCCATAATATTCTTTAAAAAAAATTTTTTTTCCGTAACATGTTTTGTTTATTGGTATATTAACTCTTTTTATTCAAGTTACAAGTATTCCAATTTTTTTGTCTGCTTTTACATTTATGATATTTTAATGGTAACCAAATCTGTCATTCTTTTATTGCTTCTGACATTTCTCCATCATGTACATTTTTTCTTACATTCTAACTTGTTTATGGGTTTAAAGTTTTTTCACAGTTATATTTTTATTTAATCTTAAATTTATTTGTTAATCAAATGGAAGTTGCAGAAATCAAGAGAAGGGGAAAACTTGGAAACGCCGCAGTGGAAGAAATGAAGAGAGCTCAGTAAGCAGAGATGTGTCATTAGAGACCCAGGCCAAGATAGTCCCAGCCGCTGTGTACAGATGTGAAGGTGAAACCGTGAAGAAGGCCGAGGGGGAAAACATGGACTCATTCGAAATAGGAGAGCTCTCCGGACACTCTGGACCAAGAGGAAGATGAACCGTGGGTCCTAGAGCAAGTTAAGCCCGAAACGTTGCTCGAGGCAAAAATGACAAAGGCACATGGGAGAAGGCCGCGCTGTCTTTGGAAAAGACAATCACTCTGGGAAGAATAGAAGGCGGCGGGAAAAGAGGGAGACCAAACGGGAGCTGGATCGAGTCCAGAGGCCGAGTCCACAGGAGCCGAGCAGGGCCGAGGACAGGGCACTGAGGACGTCACTCACGCAGAGTCACTGGGAGTCAGAGCTGCCTCGGTGGCATGTAACACACACCACAGGTTATGTAACTGTGAATTTTCCAGTCCTTTTAATATCGTCGAGTAATTCTCTCGCAGCTGATATGAAATACTACTTTTACCATTGCCCCGAGTTCTCATTAGACCTGGTGTTTATTTCTGGACTTTGCTAGTCTGTCGAACTGTTTATTCCTGTGTTTCTCCTCAATTGTTTTCAGTCTTATATATTTATACTATCTGGTAAGACCATATACCCTTTCATTCTCCTTCTTTAAAAAATTTATACGTTTTTTGGTCCACGTATTACAGGTAAACTTTAAAATCAACAATTCAAGGTCTAAAAAATATTTTTTGATTTGGGTTTAAGTTAATTATGTAGATTTAATTACTCTCCATACTCAGCAGTACGGCTATATTTTTTCATTCCAAATTTTATCATATGAATCTTGATAAAGTACGGTTATATTTTTTCATTCCAAATTTTATCATATGAATCTTGACAAAGTCTTGTTTTCTTCATATGTATTCCATGGATTGTTTATTGCTAGGTATTTCATTTTTTTTATTTTAGTAGTCTCATGAACACTTTTCTGAATCAGTTGATCTTGTGCACTATTTGTCACATACTTACTAAAAAATTATTTGTTAACTATTTGTTATAGAATTTGAAAAATATACCCAAAATAAAGACAGTTCAGTGAATCCTGATTAATGTACCACGTGCTCAAATCTCCATAAACTTTCTGCTTTCCCTGTCTCAGTTTAAAAAAAATTATTGCATTTGTGAATCTTCTCTATTTTTAACATACTTCTTTCTAGTATTTCATTTAAATATGTAAATTATATATATAAATTAAATACATACATGTAAATTATATATATAAATTAATCATATATATGTATGAATATATGTATTCATACATACATACATACATATATTTGTTTCTAATACTTAGTTTACTGTTTTGGATTTTCTAGGTAGATCTTCCTATAATCTGCAAATCCTAATAGTTTCGTTGTTAATTCTTTTCTAGTACTTCGACTTCACAATAATCTGATGTTATTGCATTCGTCGTAACTTTTTAATAACTTTTTAATATGGCATTGTTGGTATTTTTGCCTTTTAATTTTAAGTGGGAATGTGTCATGTTTCTCTGTTACGTAAGAGTTCTTATTAATTTTATTCTCGGAACATTCCTATGAGATTGACATCTCATATGCAATGTACTAGCTTTATGTGCTTGAGCAATTCATTTAATCTCTCTGAGCGCTTTGGATTTCTCATCTGTAACATGAATTCATCCCACAGAGTTCTTTCGTATAACATAATAAGATAAAGTATGTAAAAAGAAGTTTTCAAGCTCTCACAAGGCCACATAAGGTACATGTGCTTTAATATATGTATTAATCTCACTTGTTCGGCCATTCATGATCCCCTATTTCGTATTGCCCAATTATGCCTATTCACATTTTTAAAGAATTTAAGATGTTTAATAGTAGATGATTTTCCTAAATATGTCTGTTTCCAGGTAGTGACCTAAAGTGCTTCTGCTACAGCGTCATGGTTGTGTTTCTGAGAAATCTCTCATTAGGAAAAATCCCTTATAAAAACATGTGTTTCACTGGGGAGCGGGGACTAGAAGTTTTCTGTAGGATTTGATACAAGTATTTTTATAGCCGTAATCTAAAAGTAATACATCCATTGACTAAAATTAACAGAAACAAACCAAATGTTTCCTCCTTAACCATTTAGTCCTCTCGGGATTCTTAGATCTTCTTAGCCCCTTTGTCCTTGACTGCAGTTATGCTTGAAGTGCTGTCCCCTGCCAGTGACAAGCAGAATAGAGAAACGCTTGGGTAAACAAACCAGTTCTGTCCAGAGCACCCGGACACTCATGCATCTGTGTGTGCCTGTTCTCTGCATGCTGTTATTTTTCCTGTTTACCCTGTGCTCATTCCAGTTTGCACTGTAATAACGCTTTCGCGTGGTGATTTCCTCCCCTAATTAATCGCTGATGTTATAGCCACAATGTTATAAAAACTCATGCAGAAGAGACTTGCCTGTATTTGCTGGTACAGGGTAAATAGTAAATATTGTGCATACCTGTTGATTGCATATGGCACATTTCATATATTACTTCATATGTAAGTACTTTAAATGATTGTAAATGACGCGTTTCATATATTATTTCAAGTTTGGCTCAGTAAACTGCTTATTGGTTAGGATCTGGTTATATACAGCTGGTTGTTCTTGTTATAAGCATTTGAATGGGTTCTAGAAAATTGCAGGGGGTGCATCTCTAGGAAAACACATGTGCGGGGGGTAGGAGTTGGGAAGATGAAACAGGTATTCACTGTATCATTTGGACCATGTGTTGAAAACAGAGTCGAAAATGTAATCCTGTTGTCCAAAATCTTAGTACCTCTTTACTTTGGACAAGTGTTGTCACATAGTAGGAAGACAAGAACTAGAACAGGTTTAGAGGAAGGCAAATGAAGTGAATGGGGGAAGGGCACAGTAGTATATAAACGATGGATTCGAAGTGTAGCAAACTGACTGTACAGGTAAGTTGAGTATGGACTCGTTTCAAAATCTCAGGCTTATGAGTTGTTTCCTTCTTTCTCGTTGTTGAAATAGAACCATTGGGTAGAGGCTCTATAATACTTTAGTTTGCTGATGAAAACATAATGAATTTCTATAAAAATTTAGGTATATTATAAATGACAGATCTATAATTAGTTACTAAATGGCATTAAGATATTTTAAGGTTGTATTCTCAGCCTTCTGAGGTTTACAGCAACGGTGTGAGCATACTTTCCCATGGGAGTGCGATGTCCACGTGGAAGAGGAAGGAAAGTTCTTTGTGACCCAGGATGAGGAATTGCGACTGACTGGACAGTAAAGGCACACTTAGGAACTGTAACGTCAGGAACAATTCTGTAACGGACAAAGTTGTCTAAGCTCAAAGTGGAAGGCAGAGAATACTTTCTGCTGATGATTTCAGTGCATCCTGAATGACAGATCGATGGAACTGTTGTAGAGGAAACTCAAGTATTGGATGGGCGTTTGGATTAAAGCACTTGTGTGGTCCTGCCAGCTCTGAGATTTTAAAATATCAAGAGCCGTTTGTTATCGGTTAGAGAACATTGGACCAAATGGGCTCAATCTAGAAAAAGTGCAGGAAGTTATGCTGAACCTTGGAGACGGTTGGTTTGCCTTTAGAAGTTGATGAGCACAAGCTCATCATTTTTACATTTTGTAAGTAATTCTTTAAAATTAAAATAATAATAATGAAATGGTTATGGAAAGAAGTATGAACAGTAAACACGCAGCACGTATAAGGGGGTGAACTTGAAAGTGGCCGTGCCCAGTCCCCTGACCACCCTACATCCTTCTCACACTAGTAGGGGGAGAAAGGGAGGGCTGAGAACTTCAGAGGCTTCTGGCTTGAATTCTTGAGTTGATGATGATGGTGATGCCTTTAACGGAGAGATCGTAAGACTTGGGAGAACAGGAAGCTGTGTGGGGTAGACTTGCCGAGTTGTCTTGCATCGTCTGAATTAATTATTTAGGTCTTGAATTCTTTTTGTTGTTTGTTACATCTTCTAAGATATGTTATTTCAAAAGGGATAGGAGCTGACTCGAAGAGGTTTTTACTGGACAAATTCGGGATAATTTGAGCATTGAAAAGAATAATTGATTACAGTTTGTCATATAAAGAATCTATGGCTCCCTATCGGTAGTAAAAGGGAGAGGGAGTTCTTTACAGCAGAATGTTAGTTGATGCATATGGAAGGAATAATAAAATCAGAAAAAGCCTTTTGTAACTCCCAGTGTAATGATTAATTCAGACAAGAGTCATCTATGGATACTAAAGCCATTTGATGAAAGCTTGTTGGGAAATGAAATATTCCTTTTGTCTCCAAGTGTCACCTCACAAGTTATATTATTGCAAATGTACCTTTACATATGGAGAGATGTGGCGGTCACCGGCTTCACAAAATGACTTATCATTGCATCGTGAGTGGCAGGAGGGCCCATCGTGATGTATCTGACGTGATGTAGTCAGAAATACATCACCTATGTAGATTCCTGTCCAGACGTTTAACTTAAATCTATATATGTTTATATACTATTCTTTCAGCTTTTTCATTAGGTTTACAATTTTTGACTGGTAAATTTTTTCAAAGTGCAATTTTTAATGACTATCATAATCCAATGAAGCTGTATATGACAATTTATTAAATAATTAAATGTAAATCTTTCAGTGAGATTACTTAGGGATGATTTTATAAATAGTGGCTTAGGACCTTACATAAACTTAAATATTCATTT
>NW_011888833.1:3332865-3354671 GCF_000151845.1 Pteropus vampyrus | reverse complement strand
TATATACTATTCTTTCAGCTTTTTCATTAGGTTTACAATTTTTGACTGGTAAATTTTTTCAAAGTGCAATTTTTAATGACTATCATAATCCAATGTAGCTGTATATGACAATTGATTAAATAATTAAATGTAAATCTTTCAGTGAGATTACTTAGGGATGATTTTATAAATAGTGGCTTAGGACCTTACATAAACTTAAATATTCATTTAAACTTGTAATGTGACCAAAAAAAAAAAAAAAAAAAAAAACCCCGCTAAAAGTAACCTTGAGCACCTCCGTAACTTGTGAGCATTTCACCTGTCCCTCCCTGGAGCCTCTTGGCATTTAAGGCTGAGCCCTGAGCCTCTAGCAGACTGAATCGAAAACATGGGAATAGTGTGGCTGAGGCACTGGCGTCTGTACGGGTCAGGTCCCACGGTTCCATCACCGTAAGTAGCTCGGAGCGACTCCCGTGGGAACTCGGTGTCGACTGTCCCTAAGTTAACCAGGAAGCCCCCGGTGGCTTGTAGTGGTACCTCAGGGTGCTTTTAGCTTTCTTTCACTGATAATTAGTGAGTGAGCACCTTTTCGCATCGTTAGTGGCCACTTGAATCTCTTTTGTGAAATATCGTTCAGATCTTTTGCCTGGTTTTCTTCTGGGTCGTCTGCTCCTTCCTCAGTGATTTGTGGCAATTCCTGTGTTTCACTGACTGCGTGTGTATTGTAAAATGTCTGTTAGTCTGTGGCTTGCATTTTTACCTTCGTAATAATGTCTTTTAATAAACAAGAAGTTCTTAATTTTAGCGCAGTTTAATCATTTTCATTTTGCGAGCGGTAGTTTTTGTATCTTATTTAAGAATTTTGCCTACATCGATTGTTTTGTCAACATTTAGATCTACAGTCTATTTGGGATTGATTTTTGGATATTGTGTTAGAGTCAAGATTTATTTTTTATATTGTTATAATTACTGAAGCTTTATGATAAGACTTTATAATAGGCATAATAAGCCAGATAATATAAGTCTTCCAATTTGTTCTTTAAGATGACCTTGGCCATTCTAGCTCAGTTTTGTTTCCATACATATTATAGAATTACCTTGTCAGTTCCTTCCCTCTGCCTCCTCCCCCCCACTCTATTGGGATTTTGATTGTGATTGCTTTGAATCTATTGATCAGTTTGGGGGAGAATTTAACATTTTTATGATACTGAACCTTCCCATCCATGAACATGAGATGCCATCCATTTATTTAGAACTTTAATTTCTCCCAGTCTTTGTAGTTTTCAATGAAGTTTTTATGTATCTTTTGTTAGATTTATACCTACATATCTAATTTTTTTGTCTTATTGTAAATTGTATTCATTTCATTTTCTATTTGCTTGTTGCTAGTATGTAGGAATATAATTGGTTATCGTACGTGAATATTGCATCCAACAACCTTTAAATTTGCTTCTAAAATTTAACAATTTGTCAAAATTTCTTCTGATTGTTTGTTTTAGCCCTAAGATCACCCTACCATAATCTAATATACCAATATTATTTTTTATAAAACCTATTAGATTTTTTCTTGATGCTATATTGCATTTTGATTGGCAGTCATAAGTATTTGATATTCAATTAATGTGTTATAAAGATTGATTTTATTATCTACTAGTTGTAGTCCGAATATTTTTAAACCCAATTTTATATCTATATGTGTATATCTATCTCTCTTCTCTCTCTTTCTTGCTCTGTCCCTGTCTCTCTCAACTTTTCATCCTTTCCCAGATTCTGCAGACAGATTTCTTGAAAGTTCCTTTAAATCTGCCTCTTTTGCTTTCTTTTCACTGACTAGTTAACACTGACGTAAGTTGGTATCTCATTATATCGAGAGATATGTATCTCAGTATATTCATTGTATTGGTATTAGTTTGGGTTTTTAACATTTGTTTTTTCATATTTGTAATGTAATATGTTTATTTGTTGAAATATTGGAAAATTAAAAATCACAAAATATTAAAATGAATGCATATATAAGAAGACAAATTCAGACTGGAAGAAACATGCCAATGTTTTGAATAGTTCTTCCTTGAAAAGTAGACAAATAAATGACTTATATTCCAGAATTTCTACAGTGAAGCTATATTACTTTCTACTATTTGGTCATGGGGATATAATGGAATGTATTTAACAGACTTCCTGTATTAGAACATTTAAATTGAGATCTGATCTAATCTTAATCTTGATTTAGGAGTATTCCTTGGACAAGATTCCATGTGACTATTTTAATGCACATTATAAATCACTGTAGTTTTCTGGCAGAAATACTATTGATAAGTAAGTATGCCATCATCAGTTTTTGTTTTGCTTTTTAACGAAACAAGGAACTGAAAGCAGCTATAAAATTTAGGTAACTTTTATCTCATTGAAGTGTTATTTCCTTTTGTTCTTGTGAATGTTACAAGATAACAAGAAAACTTTTATTTTCTTGAATAACGTGGCTTAATTTCTAATTAAAATCTAATTCATTGAATTATTTTACTTTACAAATTGATGTTTTAACAACACTGGAATAATTGCCTTTCCCTCAAACTTTTGCTGATACTCAAATTTGACTATGAAAAGGGAAAAGATTACCATTCACTTTTTATTCTTTTGTATAATGTTCAGATCAACTCCTACGTACCAGAGCATTCTATTGACTCTAAGGCAGCGGTCCCTGACCCTTTTGGCACTAGGGACGGGTGCTCCTATGAGAATCTGAGGCCTGAGGATCTGAGGCGGAGCTGAGGTGGTGATGCTGGTGCTGGGGAGCGAGCGGCTGCAGGTGCAGATGACGCTTTGCTCACGTGCCCACCGCTGACTTCCTGCTGTGTGGCCTGGTTCCCCACAGGCCACGGACTGGTATGGTCCATGGCCCCTAGGGTTAGGGACCCCTGCTCCTGATACCTTTTCTAATAAGAATAATGACAATAAAAATATAAATTATAAAAAAATACGAAAATAAAGAGTAAGTTCTCTTTAGGTTTCTTTTTTAAAGATCTTATCCCTGTTAGACAGCTCGTTGTGATGAGCTTTATTATTCTTAAATAGGAAATTTGCTGCTTTACATAGGAAGCCCAGACTACAGCATAAGGAGCTGTATCTTAAAGGCGCTATCGTAGATTCCAGTGTTGTAGAATAAAAAAGTTAAGATTGAACCAACTCGTGTTCATGCTTAGTGCAAGTACACGATGAGGTGGTGGTCTACTAAAGATTTAAGCATGTTTTAACATTCTGTAAATTGCATATGTAGCCCAGATGTCAGCTGTCACTTCATCAGTCGTGTTTCATTGTTTTCTGTCCTCGGCATCTTGAAATCTGGACTCAGCACTTCTGGTCCCCTCTCCCCCGACGCTGTCCTCTTCCTCACCGCCCCCCCCACCCCCCAGCACAGACACAAAGGCATGCCTCAGCGGCGCAGACTTCACTGAGGTGTGTGTAAAAGAAATCGAAGCGCTTCGTGGCTTCGGAAGTTCCCGATAGACATTTCTGTCCTCCATGGCCCCTGCTCCGGGTGGCTCTCGATGTGCTTGCCTCCTACTTCATACGCTTTTTCTCCGCTTCCAAATGTGCATACCGAGCCCTACACTGCTTGGCCAAACAAAGGGGCCCTCTCTAAGCCTCGGTGCTGAGACGCCCAAGATAGCGAAAATGATTCATTCAGTTACACTTAAGTCTAACAGCCCTACTAAACGTGACATCGGTCAATATAAACATATGTATAACATTTTCATTTACATTCATATATATATAGAAAGTTGTTAATCTGATCTCCTGGTAGAATTCTGAAATTGAGAGTCATGAATGGATTAGAACAGCAACAATGAAATGGTAACCGCTCAAAATTTTTTTAAATCAAAATAATGAATGTTCAGATTTTAAACAGTAAAATTTTACTATAAGGCTTATAAGAAAAAATAGCATCTTTGGTCCTTATCCTCTCTAACTTGTGATTCTCACTTCCGAGAGGCAGGTACTTCTGAGTCTTGGCTATTTCTATAATTTCAGCATAATATTGTAGTATTTCTCCTGTTCCTTTATGTTTACATTTCAGACCGCTTTTGATTTCCTAAAATGGAATATGAAGGATTTCGTTCTGTCACGTACTTTCTCCCATCCCCATATAGAATTGAAAACTTCCCTCTCCCATCTTCCTAGGGTATCTTAGGGATATGGAATATACCGTCATCCCGAGTATTCTTAATCGCCCGTCTCCTGTGTTGGATCCTGATTTCTGGATCCTTATCATCACTTTGGCTTTATTCCCTTATTTTGCTGAAGCATTTCGCTGAATAGCTTTTAGAAAAAGGGCGAATGGAAGACACATTGTTTTAGACCTCACATGTGCAAAAAATGCCTTTATTCATCTTTGTATTAGTAAGGTTCAGACATCAGAATCATAATGCTAGGTTCATACAGTTCATATTAATAGAGATACCCCACCCCCCAATTTTGAGTATTTGGAAAAGTTTTAGTGAAAGATAATTATTCCGTGTATTTTTTTAAAAATCAATTTGCAAAGTAAAATTGTGTGTGTGTGTCTGTGTGTGTATTAGACACCGATACTTACCTACCCCTCTTTCTCTCTCTCTCCTCGCTCCCCCATCTCCCCCATCTCCCCCATCTCCCTGCACCCTTCCCCCAGTAAGTGGTTGGGGGAAGGTAGAGTGGATTCTCCTGGAGGTATCCAGGGACCTGGGTGCCTTCTGTCTCGTGACACTGTTCTTTCCTCCTGGGCCTTGCAGCTCAATGTATGAGTCCCAGAAACAACAGCCACATCTTATGGGAGCTCGTTAGTATCTCAGGCCCAACCCAGACCTGTTGAATCAGAATCCGCATTTCCCAATATCTAGGTGATTCATGTGCACATGAAGAATTAATTGCTCTATGGTTCAAAGATGGCTTGTCACCTGTATTCTCCCTCCATCCGGTGACATGGGGGAAGGAGGAAGTGGAGGGCATGCAAATTTGTTTTAAGGGCGTGAGCTGGACCCCGCCCACGCCACTTTCCCTCAGATCTCACCCTCACTAGTCTGTCATATAGCCACACCTGTTAGTAGCTCTGAGGGAAGCAGGAAATGCACAGCGAGTGACGCGAGTGACGCGGGCACGTGCTCAGCTGAGCTTGGCAGGCTCTTACTAAAAGGAAGAAGAGAGTGGACGTGGGGACTAGCGGTGTTTTACTCTTGCTGGATATGGAATTCTAGGTTGGAAACCCTTTTTCAAACCCCAGAATTTTGAAGATACTGTCATGCCGTCTTCCAGCTCGTGCTGGTGGAAACTCCAGTGCCGATCACGTTCCTGACGCCTGTGTGTAACTTGTGTTCCTCCCTGAGCGCTTTTGGGATCTTCCTGTGACGCTGCCATTTTCAGAAACCGTCACGACTGTCTGCGTTTGTGGGGTCTTATTTTATTGTGCCGGGTGCTGCACTACAGGGCAGGGAGCTTTCACTTAACACTCATCCTTGAGGTCTATAAAATGTTCTTAAATTTATTCGATATTTTCTCTCTCCGCATTTGATCTTTTTCTGGACTTTTATTTTTCAACTTTGTCTTTAATCTTTTCTAGTTAGTTTATTATTTCTGCTTTCATATATATTTTTAATTTGTTATCTGACTTTTTTATAACCTTGTTTTTATTTTCTGGCTGCAGTTTTTTTTATCTCTTTGTGATGATATAGTTATCTAATTTTTTTCTCTGTCGTGCATTGTCTATTTATTTCCTCTAAGTTATTTTGGTCTCTTTTTATTAGAGACTTTCCTTAAATATGGTGATTCTCAGCAATTTATTAATACCTAATCATAAAGCACCCAAAACACTGAAAGATCTTTGCTTATAAGGAGATCAGGTAAGGAACAAGCCGTTTTTTATGGACTCCCTAGATTTCAGGATTTTCTCTTAGGCTTCCCCAAAAGATGACTAAAATACCTTACTAATAAAGCAAAGCATCATTCATTGTGTACTGTAGTGAGAGATTCTTCTGCCTTTACAGAATCTCGGTTGTATCCCAGAGAAGGGAAGGGTATTTGAGGGTTCTGGGGTCTAGTCAGTGGAGCCTTTCACTGATAACGGCAGTAGACAGGCTTCCACTCCAGTCTTCAAAAGTAGAGTCTTTGGTAAGCTCAGCTGAGTGACTTGTCTGGAAGGGGGTCGTGAGTAGTTTATTTTTTGGATAAATGTATTTTGGGGACGTTCCCGAAGCAAACAAGGTTATTCGTAACTTCGTCTTCCTGGGCAGGAGTTGGTGGAGTAGCGAAAACGTATTAAGCCAGGTCGTTCAGCCATCGGTGTTGACAGTCTGTGGCTTTAAGTGGTTCTCAGCACGTCCCTCCCCAGCATTAACGTGTGGGAAAATGATTCTTCCAGACGTTTGTCACTGTGTGAGGTCTCATAATGACAAGCTGGGGGGAGGGCGCACGGGCCACTCCACCTTTGTAAGAGTCAGGTGCCTTTGTCGCATGGTCACTCGTTGGCCCATCTGACTGGACAGCGGCCGTGCAGCAGCACTTAGTACTCCCGAGGTCACACACTGAACACTGCGACACAGACACCGAGAGAAGGGTTCTGATTAGCGTCTGCAGAACACTTACATCTTAAAAAATTTCTAAATGACAGTCGACGGATGACTTTCAGGTGTACGGCTTAGTGATTCAACATTCATATACTTTGCAAAATGATCACCACGGTGAGTCCAGTGGCCATCTTTCCACTGCCTAGCTGTGAGATTAATATTCCCCGCGCTGTCCATCACGTCCTCCTGACCTGCTCCACAACTGGCGTCTGACCTTCCTAATCCCCTTCCCCTTTTCTGCCCATCCCCACTCCCCTCCCCCAGCAACCAGCAGTTTGTTCTCTGTAGCTATGAGTTTGTTTTTGTTTCGTTTTGTTCATGTGTGTTTTAGATTCCGCTTATAAGCGAAGTCACACAGTGTTTGTCTTTCTCTGCCTGACTTACTTTGCTCAGCATAATACTCTCTGGGTCCATCCTGCGGTCCACTTCTAAGCCAGGAGCCTGGATCAGTGCCAGAATTAAGCTAGGCAGAGAGATCCCACTTTATCCAGAGCTCACAAAACCAGATGTGGACTTACTGGCAAAATTAACACTTTTATGATTATTTTCTTTGCTTCTCCAGTCTCCTTCGTAATTGTAGAGGTCCCAGAAAGGATTGCAGGATCGTAAGCATGACATTTCCCCCCAAGACAGATCACTATTATGTCTGAAGTGGCTCTTTTCTGAACCCACTGCCTGTTTTCACAAGCCTCTTGGACGAAGAGTTCATTGGTTTTCTTTGCATCGTCTGGTTCCCTTACGATTCTCTGAGCCTCGGTATGTGGAATTCATACTTAACGGGCCTCAGTGGAGGTGCCTGAGGTGAGAAGGAAGCAGTTCAGAGTCCCTTGGCATGGCCAGGGAGGTAGAGGCTCAGGTGGTTTCCAGCTGGGGAGACAGGAGGGCCAGACGGGTTCTGGGTGAGACGAGGAGCTGTCGCAGGCATCAGACCACCGAGGCCACAGATCCCCGACCAGCTGGCAGGTAGTGGCCAGTAGACTTTTATGCCACGAATTCAATGTCAGTCTTCAGGAGCCACCTGATGGTCTGTTGGGGCACAGTACCCCAGTTGAAGTTGAGAGTATTGTAACATTTCGACGTCACCTGTCAGGAGTGACGCAGTGCCAGGTGATGAAATTTGTACTGTCAGTATCATAAGGTAGCTCTCTAAAGCGCAAGAGCGCGGGGCTGACTTTGGTCTGTCTTCTCTCTGAGGTCCGCGAAGGCGACAGCGTCCACATGCACACCGCCTGCTCTCTAGGCTTTTTCCAAGGGCTGTTTCTGTGCAAGTTAAGTTCTAACAGCTACCGCCATGAGAGATCCCCGTGTATTGCTCTGGCGGAGACAGCGACCTCCTTTCCTATGAACGGTGTGAATAGATGGCCTTTTGTGGGATTTGGCATTTAAAATATTACTTAGTACTGGAGTCCAGTTACCCAGAACACTAATCGATTCATTACAAGGAAGTAGTACTAAGGGAAACTGGGTGACTCCCGTAGGAAAACCTGTAAAACCCAAAAGTCAGTACTATAGATTGAATTTTTGTATTCACCCAAAATACATAGGTTTCAACCTAATCCCAAATGTGTTGGTATTCAGGGGCAGGTCCTTTAGGAGGGCAAGCCCTCGTACATGGGATTGGTACCCTTATAATAGAGACCCCAGAGAGCGCCCCAGCCCCTTTCCACGTGAGGACACAGCAGCCAGATAGCTGTCTGGGAACCAGGCCCTCAGCAAACACCGAATCCGCCAGCGCCTTGATCTTGGGCCTTCCAGCTTCCGGTACTGTGAGAAATAAATCCGTGTTGTTTATGAGCCGCCTGGGCTAATGTATTTTTGTTTTAGCAGCCTGAATGGACTAAGACGGTTTGATTGTATGCTTTCGCCAGATCATGAGTAAACTTTAGCCAGGTATCGCTCACATACCAGGGAGTGACTAAAAATGAAAAACCATTTTAAGAATAGAGACCTTACAGGTGACACAGGTCAAGGTAACCTTCAGAGCAAGAGAGGAAAGAAGTTAGCCAGGAAGACAAAGGATAGGGAAATAGAGACCGAAGCATGCTCACTGGTCTTGTTCTGGAGGTCCTTGGTTGGAGCACTCTCCTTCCACAGACCTGCTTCTAGGACATTCCTAAGCATCTTCCCCCTTTCAGCAAGCATGGATGTGGAAGTCAAGAACTCTCATTGTTTCCAGAGCGTTCCAAAATTAAGGACTACCCCAGGAGAGCCACTCTCAGTTTGTGTGTATTAACCTTCTATCTGGCTAGCTAGCTAGCTAACTGGCACAGTCTGGTGAGTTCTGGCATCTGGGCGTGTCTAGCAAGGAGTCGCATTCTAGGGGTGAGTTGACATTTGTTCCGGCACATCCTACTTCATATTTTCTTGTTTCATTCTTAAGATATGATCCATCAATAATGAAGGTTAAGTCTGAATTTTCTAGAAGACTATGGTATGTGAGTTCAGGGCACAGTTTGCCCCTTTGGGGAGGGGGAGTGGACAGAAGAGACTGCTCTTGTCAGTGAGCAGCAGAGACTACAGCACGAAGGACCTTGAGTTAAAGAAGATCCTTAAGCCAAGTGGAAAGAATCTTTGGCTACTGTGGCTATTCGGTGACAGACTGGGGAGCCTTGTGCCACTGGGTCAAGAGAAACTAATAACCTCTGCTTTCTGATGATTCTCATGAAGTCAAGTCAGAACACCAAGGGCTGCTTCAGTCTCCCGGACGAGTAGGTAGAAAGGGCCATGACGACTAGGTAACCTCAGAAGGAAGATGCCGAAGTGCTCATGTGAAGTTGCAAATGATCTGTTCGCGGTTAGGTTCCCAGGGAAGAGGTGTGGTTATTGAGGACGATTATAGAAAAATGGGAACCCGTTGCCTGCAGTAGGCAGCGAGATCTCGGCATCCTCATAACTGTCTCTGAGCTGATTGTCTTGTCTCCTTGTGTGCCTGGTTATTTTTTATTATGTTTTAGACATCGTGTTTGAAATTTTACTTAAGAAATAATACCTAGGAAATCATTTCTTCCAACAACAAGCTCTTTTATTGGTGCCTGAAGGAGCTAGCAGTCTGGGGCTACATTAATCTGTCTTTAGGCTTTTATATTTGAAACTGAGCTGCAATATCCATGAGAGTCAATGTAGTTCTTGTTCATACGACTTTTAGAGTACTGTTCTCTAGGGTCTCCGTGAAAAGCGCATGGGCGTTTCCTAGCATCCTTTCCTTCTTCCTCCCTGACTTTAGTGGTCCTTAGACTGTTAAGTTTTATCTCTTTAGCCGTGCCAGGCTATCAAAGGCAGCATTCGGCTCCTTAATAGGCCCCTTGTAGGACCAAACATAACTCTTTGGCTATCATTAAATCCTGAGTTTGCTTGTTAATTATCTACTTCTTATTCCATATATTTTAATTTTATTTTATTATAGGTTTTCTTACAGTCTCATGGCAGTTGTATTTTCCTTTTTCGTTTGAATGATTAGAACCTTTTTTTTTTTCTCTTTTCAAATGAAATGTTTTGTAGAAAAGTAAAGGAATAAAAAGAGGATCCGTTTGGGTCAAAGCAGGGCCAAGGCCTCGGTCCTTCCATCCTTCCCTTCCTTTACCCCTTTCTGTGCCTGTGCGATCACATTAAAATTTTAGGGCTCTATGAAAATTTGAAAAACTTGTCTTGGAAGAGAGTCTCACATGAAATGCTCTTAAACATTGAAGCATATAAAGAGGTATAATAAAAAACACAATGAACACCTTTATCCTCTGCCTGAGGAATAAAGCATTACTAAATGAAAGCTCTTCGTGTACCTTTCTGTGGGAGGGAGAATAATGGACACACAAAGATGTCAATCGACATCTTAACCCCTGGAACCTTTGAATATGTTATTACGTTGCAAAGGGGGATTAAAGTCACAGGTGGAATTAAGGTTTATTTTAATCAATTGGCCTTAAAATAGGAAGATTATTCTGGATTATCTGGGCGGGTCCAGTGTAATCAAAAGGATCCTTAAAAGTGGAATCGCGAGACAGAAGTGCCAGAGAAGGAGCTGTGACAGCGGAAGCAAGGTTCGAGTGACATGACGTGAGAGGCGCCTGACCCATCGTTTCCTGCTTCGAGGAGAAGGAAGAGGTCCCCGAGCAAAGGCACGTGGTGGTCGCCTCAATACGTTGGAAAAGGCTTGGAAACCGAAGCTCCCTCGAGCCCCCAGAAAGGGATGGACCCTGCCGGCACCTGGATTTTAGCTCACGGAGACACGTGTTGGACTTCCAACCTTTACATCTGTAAGATAAGAAATTCGCGTTGTCTTCAGGCAAGTTCGTGGTAGTTTGTTATACATTAGCATTAAGAAGCTCATACACTCTCCTGCTCAAAATTACATCTTTCATCCTAGCAGTAAACATCATACCGGTGTTATAATTCCCGTGAAAGCCCTCAGACTTCTGTATCATATATATGTTAAGTAAGACTGTACATGTGTGTAAACTTCATATAAGTGGTATTGTGTGGTACTTTGCAACTTTTTTTGGTCATTATCTTTTTAAGATTGATTTTTCAGTCACAGTAGGCATACAATATTATATTAGTTTCAGATGTGCAGACATTTCCGTATCTTAGAAAGTGACCACGACAAATCTACTGCTCATCTAGTACACCACACAGTTATTACACTATTATTGACTATATTCCCTATGCCGTACTTTGCATCCCTGTGACTGCTTTGTACCTGCCAGTTTGTATTCTTAATCCTGTCTCCTTTTCCACCCATCCCGCCCACCCCTCACATCTGGCAACCATGCAGATGTTCTCTGTATGCATGAGTTTGTTTGTTTTGTGTGTTCGTTTATTTTGTTCTTCAGAGACCACATATAAGTGAGATCACATGGTATTTGCCTTTCTCTGATTTACTCCACTCAGCGCAGTACCGTCTAGGTCCGTCCATGTTGTTGCAGATGGCAGGATTTCATTCTTTTTTATGGCTGAGTAATATTCCATTGTATATATGTACCACTTATTTTTTTATCTATTCATTCATTAACGGGCACCCAGGTTGCTTCCATATCTTGGCCGTTATAAATAACACTGCAGTGAACATGTGGATTCACACGTCCCTTCTTAAGTAGTTCTGCAACTTTGTTTTAAAATTGATTTTGAGAATACATGTTGATACGTAGAACTAACTACATCTTATTCATTTGACTGCTATGAATCTCATTATAACTTGTGAAAATTATATATCCTCCTTTTGATGGACGTTTGGATTGTTTGATAAGCAGTTTTTTTTTAAGGGAATCAGCATTTTAAAATTAGAAGATTTCACATTAAAATCTTTATTTCTGCCTTATCTGTAAAAAATAGAATATTCGCAAACAATTTTCTGGGGTTCTGTCTAATACAATAGCCACTAGTTAGTTACACGTGGCTATTTACGTTTAAATCAATTAACATGAAATAAAACTTAGAGTTCAGTTCTTCAGTCCTACCAGCCTTATTTCAAGCACTCAGTGCTCGCACGAGGCTGGTGGCTGCTATACTCCCAGAGCAGAGGCAGAACATGTCCATCTCATGGACGGCTCTGCCGGACAGTGCGTGACGCTTGCCGGAGTCACAGACACGCTGCTGAGGGTGCACGTGCCCTTCAGCTCACCAAAGCCACATGCCACGTGCCCCTCTCTGACTAGACAGTCTGCCGTGGAGGTCACCGAGAGTTGAAGCCCAGCTTACCGTTTGACTTTGGCCACCTGTACCAGGGCTGTCTGTGTATCAGTTTTCCTCTGTGTGTAGTGGGCTAATAGGTTGTTCTTGGTAGCATTAAGTGTGTAAATATATCAGAGATGATTAGAAGACGGCCTGGTGCCTTTTAAATGTACACGAGTGTTGGTGCGTCTTATTACCATACCCATTACCTGCCCCTCCCTCTGGCAGCAAGTTCAACAACGAAACTTTCTGGACGCTGCGTCTCCTCCTACTCACCACCCTACCCTTCGCCTTTCCTTACAGGCACATTTCTCTAAAAGGTGGTTCACGTTTCGTTTGGCACCTTGCTTTGCATTTACTTTTCGACCTACTCCAATCTGGCATAGATGTGCAGTAAAGATGCCCGAATCAAAGAACACCGACTTGCTGCGTATTTGGGGGAGAAGGGCCACCCAGCAGACATGTTCTCATCTCGTCGTCTTTTTACCTTAATTCTTGGGAGCGTGTCTTGTCAGAGAGCTCTGCATCGTTTCTTTCTGTTCTGCTTCTCTCTGTATCTTCTCCACTTCTCCTTTTAACCCTTCCTTCTATACCACAAGTGAAAATTTAAAAATATGTATTAAGTTCTTATTTATGAATTATGATGTATTCGGCTGCAAATAATAGAAAATTCTGTCTCACAGTGATTTAAACTGTAAGGAAGTTAATATCTCACAAAACCATTAAGTCAAGATTGAAGGCAGCCTCCGGCTACGGTTCTCTGGGCACAGTGCCTCCCCGATGTCGTTAAGATGCCAGGTTTTTCGCTTTCTGTACCTGTTGTCCTCAACATCAGCTTCATCCCGAGGCAGGTCCCTTCCAGGGAGGCATAGTAGTTACCATCGGCAGCCGTGGCCGTGAACTTCCTGAGGGAGAGTCTCTCTGATGACCCAGCAAACCCCCAGGAAGCTGCTCAGCGGTCTGCCACATGACTCATTGTCCAGAATTGGTTCACGGCTTGTTCCTGAACCAGTCATAGGCAAGGGAAGTAAAATCACTTTTGGACCGTTCTGGCGCACCCGGGAACTAGGGAGAGGTCATCTTCTTTTGAGGCACATAGTTGTGTTACGAAAAGTAAATAAACCTGGTCAGAACCAGCGTTCTGTAAAGACGGAATGAGGAGGAATGGATTCTGGGTGGGCAGCTAACTGTGTCTAGCAAATATGCAGTATGCCAGTCTCTGTGACACCTGAGGGTGGCCCTCCTCCTTTTTGAGCTCATCCCCATCAAGCTCCGTGCTTCCGAGCTTGTCTTGTTTTGATTCTTAGCTTTCCTGAATGTGAGCATATTACTGTATCGGTACTTACTACTGTGTTCATTTAGTAAATTTCCCCTATGGAATCAGCTATTTAGACGTGACAGCTTCGGCTGTCACGTCTAAATAGCTGATTCCTGGGTCTGCGATTTGCATTTTGATTTCTAGCCTTTGTTTCTCTCTCTCCCCACCGGACATCTCAGTATGAATGCTGTCATCTCAAGCTCGTTTTCTCCTAAAGCCAATTACTTGGCTATTTTTAATTCATCACTTTGACCTTCCATCCAGTTAAATCTTAGGTCAGATTAGTTATTGTTTTCCTATGGGACTTGAATTTGTACCTTTCTGTTTTATTTCAGTCTCTTCACCTAGATCGTGGCTGAATTAAAGGCACAGGCCAGGCCATGTTTACCTTTGTATCTTCATCACTGTTCATAGTACTTCGCACGTTATAGATGCTTTAGTGAAGGGAGAGTAAGAGGCCTACTACACCTGAGAGCCCTACGCAGGGTGTCAAGAGAGATGCTGACAAGGGAAGGATGCGCACCGCCGTTGGCAGACGTCTCAGCAGAAACTTTACAGGCCAGAAAAGGGTGGGACGATTCACTGTGGACAGAAGAAAGCTGCCACTCAGGAATACTCTGTCCAGCAAAGCCGTCCTTCAGAAATGGAGAGGCGAACACTCCCAGAACAAAAGCCGAGGGAGTTTGTCCTCACTAGACCTGTCCTCCAGGAAGTGCCCAACGGGGGACTTCAGGCCGAAGCGAAAGAATGCTAATAAGTGACATGAAAACAGACAGGGCAGCGGTAACGGTGAGTATATTGTCAGATTCAGAACACTCCGATACCGCGACGTGGCAAAGGCTAAAGGACAAAAGTTTTAAAAATAAGCACGGTCACAGTAATTTGTTAATGGATGTAAAAAGAGGGGCATCGTGACGTCAGAAATGTAAAAGAGGGGATCGAGAGTGTGGTTTTTGTCCGCAGTCAAACATCGGCATAAAATAAGCATTAACGTTTTATGTAATCGTCATGGTAACGACAAAGCAAAAACCTACAGCTGATCCGTTAAAGGGAGAAGGGAATCGAAGCATACCACTGCAGAAATGATCAGCTCACAGAGGAAGTCAGCAAGAGGGAAGGAAAGGAGCGTGGGTACTCTAAAGTAGCCAAAAAACAAAAGATGGCTGTAGCAAGTCCTTATGTAAATAATTACTCTACACATAAATGGATTAAGTTCTTGAATCAAAAGGTATAGCGTGACTCAGCGGATAAAAAGCAAGATCCCACTCTAGCCCGCAGGAGATTCACATTAGTCTCAAGGACACACACAGGCTCAAAGTGAAGGGACGGAAAGAGAGATGCCACGCAAGTGGAAACCGAAAGAGGCAGGGGCAGCTCTGCTGAAATCAGATAAAATGGTCTTTAGCGCAAAAGCTGTAATAAGAGATAAAGAAGGCCGTTATATCACGATAAAGGGATTATTTCATGAAGAGGACATGATAATCACAACTATATCCTTAATAGTGGACTCATTCAGACGTAGTGAACATCAAGTGCAGATATTCTTAAGGTATTTTTAATATTGCCAGTGCCCATCCTGTGGTGCTTTACTAGAAAGTATACTGTAAAGCCGATTGTCATAAAACAGATCTTGCCCAGAAAAATGTTGTAGTTGGGATGTATCTTTCTGACTAAAGGATTGAGTGTAAAATATGTCGCAAAAATAAAGATAAAGCTGTGTAAGTTTTAATCATCCTTTAAAATAATCAAGTATTAAACGAACTCCATAGATTTTGCAAGGAGTTATTCCTTTATTTAATCATATCTTCATTCTACTCAGATCTCCAACTCTACCCTCTCTGCCTTCTTTTAGTACGTGACCTCATTTCCAAGACCAAAAGAATGGGAAAACCATCAAAATGAGAACGCCCCCAGATTTTGGCCTTTGAACCAACGTCTTGCCGATGAGCCTTTGCTGGTTCTAGTCGGGGTGGGGGAGTCCTCGGCTTTCTTCCCATGGGGATGGAGGGAGTGTTTGTCTTTCCGGCCCCGGATCTGATTTCTCCTCAGCGAGTCGCTCTTCGTGTCTCCATCGGCGGCTCCTTTTCTCGGGGTCCCTCCCGTGAGCGCTTTACACACTCGTGTCTCGTCTGTCTTAAGAAACAATCCTTCCCCTTGTGTGTTCCTGTGGCCGCCGCCTGATTTCCTCCCCTGCGAAGTTTCCCGGCACTGACCGTCCCGTCCACTTCTGCCCCGTTCACTGCTCAGCCTCGCGCGGTGCAGACGGCGCCTCTGCGTCACCGCAGCTGCGTCGGCCTCGGCCACTCTGCGCTTGTCACTTCATCGTGGTGACGTTCAGTGGCCTCGTCTCAAGTCTGCCCTCCGCTAGACCTCTGCACCTTTTATGCCCTTTCCTTCGCGCCCTTCCCGAAAACCTTCTTCTCGCCGACCCTTCTCTTTGGAGTCATCTACTCTCATGGCTTCGATGGCTGTGTATGTGCTGATTAGAGGAGATCGGTGTCTTCAGCTTTCTCCAGACACATTTCTTTAGACATGTTTATGCAGCTCGTCATCCCCACTGACGCGTGTCACGGGCCCCGACGCTCAGCCCACACAGAGCAGCGAATGATGTCAGTGACCTGTCGCCCGGGGCAGCACCCGACAGCTTCGACGCCTCTCTCTTCCCCATCCCCAGGGCTCAGTCCCCAGGCGCTTCTGGCTCTTCCTCTCTGTGGCCTGCTCTCTGCAGTGGCCACTGTCGCCGCTCCCCGGACCGATTCTCACACCGTCGGCTTTTCAGTGGCCCCTCTGTCTCTGGGCCCACTGCTCCCCGCAAGCATTCAAGCAGCAGCCAAAGAGAGTGTCCCCTCGCCAAATGTAACCGATGGTCTCTCATTAAAAAATCTTCAATGGAGCACTTCCTGTTGTTTCTGGAGTAAAAGGACTTTTATGTTCTGGCTCCCAGTTTCGTCCTCAGCCTCGTCACCAGGTGTCGACTCTGTTTCTTCCTCAAATGCTTTTCTGTCGCTTCATATTCCTTCACACTGTTTACACACACACACACACACACACACACACACACACACCCACACCCAGACACACCCACACCCACACAGACACACCCACACACACAGACACACCCACACACCCACACACAGACACACCCACACACACAGACACACACACACACACAGACAGACAGACACACAGACACATACACACAGACACAGACAGACAGACACAGACAGACAGACACACACACATAGACACACACACACACACATAGACACACACACACACACAGAGACACACAGACACACAGACACACACATGGACACACACGGACACACACACAGACACACACACAGACACACACAGACACACACAGCAAACTGCCTGGGAACCCCTCGGTGGGTCCCTTTCAGAGGCTCTGCAAGGTCCACAGTGTTTCCATGACAGCGCTGTGATATTATTTGCTTTTTTTTCACTCTGGTTCTCATGAGTGGTAGATTTTTTCAAAGATGACGTAATGCGATGATACCTTTGCTCCGGTAGCTGACGGACATGTGCTTTTATGTTGTTTCTGGGCTCCCATTTTTAAATCCGAATCGGGTAAATACTGACGCACAGAGCTCTTCAGTGTTTTCAGTAACAGCCACGAGAGCGCAGGGGTCCCGAGCCCAGAGTTTGAGAACTGCTGGTAGGCCTCAGTCAGCCGGTGTTTCTTTTGAGAAGTCCTCGGTCGGGTCCTCCACCAGTCACTTTTGGGTCACCTTGTCCGTGGTCACCTATCATGGTACTTACCTTGCTGTATCGCGGTAGCTTAGTTACCTGTCTTTCTAGGCCCGTAGACACAGGAAGCTTAGAAGAGGAGCTCTCGTCTCCCCCGCTCCTGGCACAGGCCCGGGCCCATAGTGAGTGCTCGGTGAACACTTGTTGCCTGAATCTCTTGGAAGGCATTCAGGGTCACGGGGACTGTAACGTGTCTTAAATGATAACCGTTTTGTACTTTAGCGATGCGTTCGTTTCTGGATTGTTTGCATTCACTGACACGTGGACGGGTTTTAGGAAGCAGGCCATGTGTGCACGCACACGTGCACACGGAGAGGACGCGTGTGCATGTTGGAGCAGTGAGAGCCCGTGCCGGGGGTCAGGCTCTCTGCTTCGGGGTCCCCGTCTCTGCAGACGGCCGCAGGGCCCAGGACAAGTCTCTTTATTCCTCCGGCTCTAACTTCCCTCGTGAAACTGCGGGATCCCACGAGATTATCTAAAACGTTTTTCCTGGATTGCGGTCTGAGAATGTGTATGCGAGATGTCGAATGTATACTAAATATGTGATTTGTATTTATTTATAGTTTATTAAGAATGAACATAAATTTAGATTTATCTGTGTATTAAAATAACTTTGTTTTTACAGGAAAGATGATAAAGACTATGCTTTAAAACAAATAGAAGGAACCGGGATCTCTATGTCGGCATGTAGAGAAATAGCAGTAAGTGAAGCTCTTTTTATCATCATTATTATCAACTGACTTAAGAGTGTCAACTATGTAGATCTCTTTATTTGTCACATATACACATAACTGAAAGTTAATAAATATTTTTTTGTATCACTAGCCGTAGAAAAATACTTGTTTTTTAAAGAGAAGTAAAGGTAGCATTTGGATCTAGCAAAAATTTCTATAAAAATTCATTTATTTGGGATTGAGTCCATTTCAGTTGTTTATATAAATATATGTTTTTCCAATAAACGTCATTAAATAATTAAAGGTTCAGTTATTATTTCATCAAGTGCAATGAAAGTGATATGATAGTTTAGATAAAGTTAAAATTTCTATTTTAATGAGATGAGATGAATGTTGTTACTTATATGAACGTAAATGAATCTGTTATTTGATTTTAATTGTATCCACCTGTTTATTTTAATATGTGAATGTATGCCTTTTTCTTCTGGACACGTACCTAGTTTTACATGTGGTATTAGAATCTAATTTTTTATTTAAAGAAAAATAGGCTTCATGTTAATTCATTACCAAATAATTATTCGTACAATTAAACTGAGGATTACTCCCATGCGATTTTTTAAATCTATGTGTCCAAATTTGTCTTTTCTGGCTTTGAACAGAATATCCTAGAATAATTATTATGGTCTTCGCTTTTGGTGATTTCAGCCCGTCTAGCTACAACTAGGCTCTCTTGATCTGGAGATATTAATTTAGATAATTTTACTGATTCAACAGATTCTGTACCGCAGAGTTTTCAACTAACAGTTGTTTATTGTATGTCATGTTGACGAGAACTAGACTAGGTAAAAGTAAAGAAACAGAACAGATCGGGATCCCAGGCCTTAAGTATTTACATGCTGATAAGGAAAGAGGCTTATAAATTTTATAACAACGGTGAGCCAGCCTCTATGATAGAAGCGTATAGAGAACGTCAGAAGGGTGTACACCTAAGCTGGGGAATCAAGGAGGGTTCCAGGTTTTGGAGGACAGGTAAGAATACCAGCAGGAGAGAACAGTAGGGGCGAGATAGAGGCCATTCGTAACCAAAGGCATGCATGTCGGAAAGCGTATTTCATTTACTCGATGAACCTTTTATACCCTTGAATCTTGAGGCAGCGTATCCGTACATTAACTGTCAACCCTTCAGCATCTACTATACTGTATATTCTAGTTAGTTTTAAAGAATTAAACCCACGGAACTGTGGTAAATGGCGTCAGACGTCACGATAGTGATTCCTTTGAGGAGGGACAGGGAAAGGCGAGACAGGGAGGCAGAGCAGTCTGCAGAATGCTGGGTCTGGTTGTCTGGGTTGAGTATGTGAAAACTCACTGAGCTGTGCACTCATGGGTCATGCTTTTAAAAACAAACAAAACTGTGCCTTTAGGAACAGACACTCTGTACGTTTATATTGATAACTGTAAATGCGGTTTAAGCACAGAAAGGAATAGGAAAGGTTATTTTTAATGTACTTGATGGTGGTTCTTCAACCTGAGGTGAACAGAAATTTTTAATTTTGATGAAGTCTAATTTACGAATTTTATCCTTTTTATGACTTTTTGTGTGTGTATCTGAAGAAATCTATCGACCTATTTGTTGTCGAAGATGTTTCTCTGCATTTTCTTCTAAAAATGTTGTTTTAGCTTGACTTTTTAGCCTTGATTACATTTCGTTCATAGGATGATTTGGGGTTTGAGGCTGTCCACTCATCCCCTATGAATGCACAATCGTTGTAGCATAGTTTTTTGAAAAGATTCTTCCCCATTGAATTCCTTTGGCACCTTCGTAAAACACTAAATGGCTTTGTAAATGTGGGACTGTTTCTGGGCTTTAGTGCGTTCCACTGATCTCTGTCTATTCTTAACGCCAACACCAGATTTCTCGGGAGTTACATACAGCAAGACTTGAAGTAAGGCGGTATCAGGCCACCATCTTTATTCTTGTTTCTGCATCGTTTGAGCTATTTTAGGTCCTTCGCATTATTATGTAAAATTTTTAATCAGCTAGCCAATTTCTAATTCTAAAAAATGCCTAATAGGGTTACGGTTTGGATCAGTTCAGAGAGAATTGACATCTTAATAATTCTGAAACGTCCAAGCCATGAATCTAGTCTGTTTTTAAGGTTCTCCTTCATTATTACTCTCACCGGTTTTATAGTTTTTAGCATAGAGGTTTCACACACCTTTCGTTAAATTCATTCCTAAGCACTTCATGGTTTCTGACCCTCGTACATGGAATGATTTAAAATTTTTTATTTTCCATTCATTTGCTTCTGTAATCAGAAATAGCATTGATTTTTTTTTTTTTTGATATTGTACATCATGTAAATAATATATATCTAAGTTCACTGGTCGGTTTTTGGTGATATCTTGGGCTTTTCTACATAAGTAGTTATGTAATCTGGGAATAAAAATAGTTTTTCTCCTTTCCGTCTTTATGCTTTTAATTTTTTTCTTTCCTTATTGCGCTGGCCGGGGCCTTTCGTACAGTGCTGAGTAGAGGTGAGCACGGACATCTTGACCTGTCCCCGTCTTGGAGGAAAGTGTTCTCAGGAACTAAAAACACTGGCTGTAGGGTTTTTATAGATACCATCAGTTAGGCTTAGTTTGTTTCCTTCTATTTTTTTCATAAATGGTATCGAATTTTAGCAAATGCTTTTTGTGTTGCTAAGGAGCTTTAGGTGTATGAGTTCGAAGGATGTTAGTCTATAATTATCTTCTTATAACGCCTTTGCCTTTGGTATCAAGGTCGTGCTGTCCTCACGAAACAAGTTAGACAGCATTTCTTCATCCTCTGTTTCCTAAGGGTTTCTGTGTGATTGATAGTTATTCTTCCTTAAATGTTTGATATTATTTACCAACCAGCATTATTTTCTTAATAGAGGTAGAGCTGTCAGATTTTACATTTCATCTTGTGTTTGATGAGTTGTATTTTTATGTAAAAATATTTGTCCCTTTCATTTAAGCTATTGACTATATTAGCACAGTGTTGTTCATAATAGTCCCTTATTATCTTTTCACATGTGTAGCTTCTGTAATGGTGTCCCTATTTCATTACGGTTTTGGTAATTTCTGTTTTCTGTCCATGTCAATGATTTCTGCTCTTTATTATTTCTTTCTTTATACTTATTTTTGGCTTACATTTCTTTCGTATTTTTTTAAGGTGAGACCTTAGGTCATTGATTTTTAAACTCTTGTAAGCAATGAAAACTATAAATTTCCATTTAAGCAGTGTTTTCTTTGCCTTCCACAAATTTCATTGTATTTTTATTGTCATTTAGTATAAAATACTTAAAATTTCCATTGTGATTTTTTTCTTTTATTCATGGATTATTTAGAAATGTATCGTTTAAATTTTAAATATATGAGGCTTTCTGGGTAATTCATTATCGTTGATTACTAATTTATTTTCATTGCGGTCAGAGAAAGGCGATCCTATATTTTAGAGAAACACACCAAAATACTTAGAGGTGAAATCGTATGAGGTCTGGGATTTACTTCAAAATAATCCAGGATTGGTGGGAAGAGTGGGGATGAACCTAGATAAAATGAGATGTGCCGTGAGTGGATAATGATATATGGGCCTTTGTTTTACTATTCCATATACTTTTGAAAAAATTTCCATAGTAAAAAAATGAAAAGAAAAAAAACCTTCGTCTCCTTTAGCAAGTCTTAGCACACCCCCCTTCCATTTGTGAAATCTTCCTCCGCGATCTCATTTCCCACCACTCACCTCCATTATTCTCTCACGACCTGTACCCAGTGCATTTT
>NW_011888833.1:3329349-3330565 GCF_000151845.1 Pteropus vampyrus | reverse complement strand
TTTTATATTTTATTTTATTTTATTTTATTTTATTTTTTTAGGCGAGGCAACCCTTGGTTGACCTCACAGATCACAAGGACCTTGTCAGCTTACAATCCCTTATGTTGTATTTTTTACGCCTACAGCAGCTGGTCTTCCTAGGTGGTCTCCCATCCAAGTACTGACCAGGCTGGACCCTGCTTAGCTTCTGAGATCAGACATCGGGTTTGTTCAGGGCAGCATGGCCGTAGACTAGCTTTGTATTTTAAAAGTGCATTAATTGTAAAGGCGTTTAAATACTGATTCTAACCATTACCTAGGAATGTGACTTTGAGCAAATTCTTTAACCCATTTACACCATTATTTCCTCATTTGTGAAGCAGAAGTACAGGAGTTCCCCTTTATCCACGGGGGACATGTCCCCCGGTGGGTGCCTGAAGCCGCGGGCAGCACCGAACCCTGTCTGTTATACGCTAGAGCCTTAAACAGCATTGGCTTGGAGGCTCCGACCCCAACACAGTCGACGATCCGAGTCTAACTTCTGACTCCCCAAAAACCTAACTACTGACAGCCCACTGTTGACCGGAAGCCTTACCTGACAGTCGATTCGCACATATTTTATATATTACATGTATTATATACTAGATTCTTACAGTAAAGTAAGCTGGAGAAAAGAAAATCTTATTAAGAATCACAAAGAAGAGAAAATAATTTACAGTATTTATTGAAAAAAAAATCCATGTTCAAACCTGTGTTGTTCAAGAGTCAGCTGTGTTGTGTTTTTTCCTGTACGTACATACCCGTGATAAAGTTCACTTTTTAAGTGAGGCACAGTAAGAGATTAACAATAGCTAATAATTCGGTAGAACCATTATAATAATATAAAAGCTACGTGAATGGCTTTGGAGCTATTATGAAGTAAAATAAGGGTGACTTGAACACAAGCACTGCGATACCACGACAGTCGGTCTGATGCCCGAGAAGGTGACTAAGTGACTGCTGGGTTGGGGACCTATACAGTGCGGACACTCTGGACGAAGCAGGACACAAGACTTCATTCATCATGCTACTCAGAATGGTGTGCGACTGAAAACATCAGTTATTTCTGGAATTTTCCATTTAATATTTTCAGATTATGGTAACTGAGACCATGGAAAGTGAAACCACGGATAAGCGGGGGACTGCTGTAATACAAATATTTCATGGGGTCAGTCACGATTAACTGAGATAATGAGAT
>NW_011888833.1:3328523-3329299 GCF_000151845.1 Pteropus vampyrus | reverse complement strand
TAGTAAAAAAATGAAAAGAAAAAAAACCTTCGTCTCCTTTAGCAAGTCTTAGCACACCCCCCTTCCATTTGTGAAATCTTCCTCCGCGATCTCATTTCCCACCACTCACCTCCATTATTCTCTCACGACCTGTACCCAGTGCATTTTCGCGTAACACTTGTTATAAGTTATAGTTAGCGGGCGTTTCTCTTTATGTGTGTTTATTTTCTCTTTATTGCCCCTGCCCCCATACATTGTGACACATTTCTTCAGCAGTGTGTGCTGGATCTCACACAGTGTTTGCTCAGTAAATAGGTGTAAAGGGAATGGGGGGAAGGAAAGAACTCGGAGAATTTCTACCAAAGTCGAGGGCATCACACAGCTTCATCCTCACTGTATTGTAAGCGGCTTGGTTTGTATTTCCAGAATTTCCTGTGAGCTGGAATGCCTTAACTTACTGGTTTTCTGAGTGTGCTTCAGAGGGCCGTTGGTATTTCAAGAGGCCGCCTGGTACTTGGGAAGAGGAGGCTGGGGGGCAGAGGCGAAGCTCCAGACGAGTTTTTAAAGCTCGCATCTACTCTAACCAAAGTACCTCAGTTTTTAAAAAAATCAGTTTGCAAGAATTTGACCAAAATAAAGGTTCCAGAGCTTTTAAAAAATTGAAATAAATTCCGGAATAATTTTCATTATGCTTTTACAGTAATTTTAACTCAGCTGTCATACTTATGGCATAAATTTAGAATTCGTAATTTTTGCTTTGTTCTGAAATTTTCGATATTAGAAATCACTGTCCTTTT
>NW_011888833.1:3322579-3325963 GCF_000151845.1 Pteropus vampyrus | reverse complement strand
GCTATTATGAAGTAAAATAAGGGTGACTTGAACACAAGCACTGCGATACCACGACAGTCGGTCTGATGCCCGAGAAGGTGACTAAGTGACTGCTGGGTTGGGGACCTATACAGTGCGGACACTCTGGACGAAGCAGGACACAAGACTTCATTCATCATGCTACTCAGAATGGTGTGCGACTGAAAACATCAGTTATTTCTGGAATTTTCCATTTAATATTTTCAGATTATGGTAACTGAGACCATGGAAAGTGAAACCACGGATAAGCGGGGGACTGCTGTAATACAAATATTTCATGGGGTCAGTCACGATTAACTGAGATAATGAGATAATGCATGTCGTATGCTTCCTTGGCAGCCAGAATCGCTTAATGAGATGGTTGCTGCTTTTAAATTTTTTTTTTTTTTTTTTTTAATACAGGAGCTAAATCTCATCTTGGAGGTAAAATTGAGGCGATAGCTAAGAATAGCTTTATATGTAGGTTTCTAAGAATTGAAGAGAACTTTTGCCAAAGCCTTGGAGTTTGTTATCATTTCTACCCTGCCATTTTCCCGAAAGGACTTGAAATAGCTGCCCAGCTGAGCAGTGCGTTCCGGGCGTGAGCTCACCGAGGAAGCACTAACCCAGAACCGAGACGAGCGTAGCACGAGGTCTGACTCCTTCAGCCAGCGGGTGATCCCAGGTGACCACGAGGTCTCAGCTTTCCCTGTCAGATGCTTTGCCCTGTTTGTTAATCAGGAAGTGGACAGTTCTAGACACTGGCCTTTAGGTTTCTGAGGATTTATACATAATATCTTAAGTCTCATACATGAAATGATATTCTAAAAGCAGAAATATATAACTTGGATTTAATCTTGCTCCTGAATAAAATAAGTACCACTTTCTAGACAATAATCGTTAATACACGTGACTTAATGTATATTCCAATTACAGTCTTGTCTTTGCTGAATTCGTGTCAGAGACCCTAAGATATCATTAACGTTACATTCACATGGATTCCCTTTTCGGCGGCGGTGTTCTCATAAAAGGTATTGGAGTTGTAAGTTCTAAGACCTCGACTTTCACTCCCATGGCCGTCATTTATTTGGGACGCATTTGGAAGGCAGTATGTGAGTTAGTTTTAACTGATAAAAACATAATATCGAGTCTCATAAGAAGTTTTTCTCATCATCGTTGCTGTCATTTTGTTTTTGCTTGGTAGGTGGGGGTGGGTGCTTTTTAACTGAGAGGTTTTTAAATGGAGATAAGAGATTTTAAATAGAACAGTGTCCTCCGAGGAGATGAGAAAGGTTAAACTTATGAAAACGTGTTCTACTCAGATGCTTCTGTCTGTATAAGTTCTTTATTATTTTATGGAAAAGATGACAAAATTTTAATCAACTTTACCATATAATGTAAATGCCTGAAAAACTAGGTACTGTATCTCACAGAGATGTATTTTCAAATGTTGCAATTCATTTTTAAAAGAATTACAAACTAAAGATTTGCTCTAAGTTCAGTTGTTTTGTGATACCAAAACATAGACAACTAGCAGAATGGGGGAAAGTATTTGTAAATCATATATCTGACAAGGGATTAATATCTAGACTATATAAAGAATTACAACTCAACAACAATCAAAAAAAAATCTAATTCATAAACGGGGAAAGGACTTGAACAGACATTTCGCCAAAGAAAACACACAAAGGACCAATAAGCGGATGAAAAGGTGCTCGACATCATTCATCATTAGGGAGATGCAAAACCACAGTGAGTTACTACTTCATACCTATTAGGATGTGGCTGTTAAAAAAACAGGACAGTAAGTGCAGGTGAGGCTGTCGAGAGGCGGGGACCCTGGAGCACTGACTGGGGATGGGAGTGAGAACTGGCCCCGGGGCTGCGGAAACCAGTTCGGTGGCTCCTCGGAAAGTTAAAGAATTATCACGTGATCCAGCAGTCCCGCTTCTAGGTTTATCCCCAAAGAGTCGAAAGCAGAGGATCAGGTACCCAACCTCTCCGCCGACGGTCATAGCACTGTTATTCACAGTAGGCAAGACGTGGCGACAACTCGCATTCATCAGCACATGAATGGACAAACAAAATGTGTGCATACATGTGATGAACCGTATTCAGCTGGAAAAAAGAAAGAAATTCTGACGCACGCTACAACATGGAGAAGCCTTCGAGGCCTTATGCTAAGTGCAGTAAGCCAGACACAAAAGGAGTTACTGAGATACCTACAATGGGCAAGTTCATGGAAACAGAAAGTAGAATAGAGATTAGCGAGGGCTGAGGGACCGAGGGAAATGGGGACTTATTGTTTAATGGATACAAAGTTTCTATTTAGGATCATGAAAATGTTCTAACGGATAGCGGTGTTGGTTGCGCAGTGTCGTGAGGGTACTTAATATTAGTGGATTGTACACTTAAAATTGTTAAAATGGTAATCTTTCTGTTATATGTATTTTACCACAATAAAACATTAAAACAACATTAGAAAGCAACTGAACAATAACAAGATAAACAGATTTATTTTATTATGTTTTTTCAGTATCTTTCCCTCACAGATTTTTCCTTATTTATTAAAGAAACACCTGTATAGACATGCGAAAATTGTATAGGCACTTACTAGAATTTTAGGATCGAAAATTACTAGAGTTGAAGAAGATTGAGTCTGTATAGTCTTTGAATTACAGATGATTGGATTTTTTAAACATTTTGATGGCAGAGATTTTTAATGGGTCTCCTTTGTTTTGCAGTTACTCCGAGAGCTCAAGCATCCAAATGTCATCTCTCTCCAAAAGGTGTTTCTGTCTCACGCCGATCGGAAAGTGTGGCTTCTGTTTGACTATGCGGAACATGACCTCTGGGTAAGGTGAATTGCGGGACGACACACAGCCACCGGTTTCTGTCAGGGATAGGAAGAGGGACGTAAAGCAATTTAAGGAGCTACTCTTACTGCGAGATTTACAATTGTTGAGTAAAAGTAACCTCGTGGAATGTGCTCGATGGATCACCAGGGCTAGAGTATTTTGCTTTGTATTACTTACTACTTTTTGATCTTATCAGTTGGACCTTTCGGACATATTACAGAAAACAGTAGACTCTGACGAGTATACACTCTTCAGTATCGTTGCCTAACACTCAGTTTTTGATAAAACCAAAAAATTAACCGTAATAACTATCTTGTTATAAAATTGAAAAGCAGCATATTTCCTTTCATTCTGTAGTGTAAAGGGATATGAAGTGAGAAGGTGCTCTCCTCATGCAGGGAGACAAGTATGTCATATTTGGAAGACTGGACAGATCTAGTGGTTCTGTTATTTGTCATGTGACATTAGGCAAGTCTCTTAATGGCTTTAAAGCTCTAGTTCCCCCCTCTGTAAAATGTAATCCTTTTGC
>NW_011888833.1:3317355-3322529 GCF_000151845.1 Pteropus vampyrus | reverse complement strand
TGGTTGCGCAGTGTCGTGAGGGTACTTAATATTAGTGGATTGTACACTTAAAATTGTTAAAATGGTAATCTTTCTGTTATATGTATTTTACCACAATAAAACATTAAAACAACATTAGAAAGCAACTGAACAATAACAAGATAAACAGATTTATTTTATTATGTTTTTTCAGTATCTTTCCCTCACAGATTTTTCCTTATTTATTAAAGAAACACCTGTATAGACATGCGAAAATTGTATAGGCACTTACTAGAATTTTAGGATCGAAAATTACTAGAGTTGAAGAAGATTGAGTCTGTATAGTCTTTGAGTTACAAATGATTGGATTTTTTAAACATTTTGATGGCAGAGATTTTTAATGGGTCTCCTTTGTTTTGCAGTTACTCCGAGAGCTCAAGCATCCAAATGTCATCTCTCTCCAAAAGGTGTTTCTGTCTCACGCCGATCGGAAAGTGTGGCTTCTGTTTGACTATGCGGAACATGACCTCTGGGTAAGGTGAATTGCCGGGCGACACACAGCCACCGGTTTCTGTCAGGGGTAGGAAGAGGGACGAAAAGCAATTTAAGGAGCTACTCTTACTGCGAGATTTACAATTGTTGAGTAAAAGTAACCTCGTGGAATGTGCTCGATGGATCACCAGGGCTAGAGTATTTTGCTTTGTATTACTTACTACTTTTTGATCTTATCAGTTGGACCTTTCGGACATATTACAGAAAACAGTAGACTCTGACGAGTATACACTCTTCAGTATCGTTGCCTAACACTCAGTTTTTGATAAAACCAAAAAATTAACCGTAATAACTATCTTGTTATAAAATTGAAAAGCAGCATATTTCCTTTCATTCTGTAGTATAAAGGGATATGAAGTGAGAAGGTGCTCTCCTCATGCAGGGAGACAAGTATGTCATATTTGGAAGACTGGACAGATCTAGTGGTTCTGTTATTTGTCATGTGACATTAGGCAAGTCTCTTAATGGCTTTAAAGCTCTAGTTCCCCCCTCTGTAAAATGTAATCCTTTTGCTGCCTTTTTTATAGGGTTTTTCTGAAGAGCAACTTCGTATTCGAAAGCTTTACAAACTAGGTGTACTATACAGATGTAGGAAATTCTTAATCATTTGTTGAATATCGTTCACGGCCGACGCTCAGTGCTCTGATGTATTCTTATTTTCCTCAGCAGAAATGGGACACTGTGCTTGCTTGAGTCGGGCAAGCTGTGTAGAGAGAGCTCTGCTCACAGTGCGATCGGGGCACACAGAGATGTGGCTCTTAGTTGTTCTGTGTTCGTCCAACCCGTAATGCGAATATTTTCAGATGCCGAGACTCAGCTAAATGTTTGAAGATTCTCAAAGTCAAGTAATTACAGTTTATCAGTTTAATATAATGAGCGAAGGATGCTATTTCGATAAAAATGATTATAAATAAGAATTTAAGTTCATTTTGTCTAAATAGCTGAAATACAGGCCACTGCCTCAGTATTTCGAATTTACTAAGGAGGTCGTTTTTAAAAAATTGGTATTTATAAAAGTCTTGAGTGAACTAGAAATTTACTCCCTTGTTAAATTTAATAGTTAGCTTTTTAAAAAATCTAAAATGCCATCTTGGGGAATAAGACTTTCTGATCTCTGTAATGAAAATCTATAACAGAATAGTCAAAATAATTTTGAAACATACAAAACTTATATCCTGATTGGTAGTAAACACAGATTACCGTTTAAAAAACAGAACAAATAAATAAAACCCAATGTTCCATTAATTCATTAACGACTACTTCACTAATGTAAACTATGCTTTTTCTGATTTTTAATAATTAATAAGGTCTTTAAATACTACGTTTTGCATACTAGCCTATGTTTACTAGATTAGCATGGCTGTGCATTTTATGAGATAAAAGAGAAGATATATATACCAATATTCAAGGAATTATAATATCCTGGCTCAGTTTCGGAGACCTTCAAAATAATTTACATTTTCATTCAGCTGTAGTTCGTAATTACAAATACAAAATTCTGAAATAAAACTAACACAAATTCCAGTAAAACCGGAATTCACCTTCAAAAATAGCAAAATAGTTTCAAACTCTTCTGCTAATTTCCAGCATTAGCCTCATTTACATAATTTAAACTTTAACAGATTTCAGATATGGAAGCTTATTGAGTTTCATTATACTTTCAGATTTATAAGAAGTAGCCTCGCTCTATTTGTAGATATCTGTTTTTCATAACTAAATGTGATTTGATTCAAACTGTTTTTGTAAGTTGTCTGGAAAGAATTGTTTCAAACAGAAAATAGACACATGAAATTTTCTCTCTGTTTTATTGTCCACGGTCCACGCTGGTTGTAAATATTCTTTCATCGTTAGCTTCTGTTCTTTTTAAAAAAATCTAATCAAATCAAATTGGGATTCTTTTAATAAAAATTCATTAAATCAAGTGGCCAATATTGAATTGAACCCTGACCATGCTCAAGCCTAACATGAAATCAAATTATATAATCCAAATGTGTGAGAAAATTTCCAGGTTGGTTTATAAAGACAATTTGTAGTAAAACATATTCGAGCATAGGAGATAATTGTGATTGGGGGATAACTTCATAAACTATGGAAATGTCGAACCGCTGTACTGTATACCTGAAACTAACCTAAACTAAAATAAGATAAAATAAATGTGATTTCTTGCAGGCTGGTATGTGGCACTGCATTTTACCTGTAGGTATAATAATTACACTTTTGCAAATTATGCAGCACGTAATTGTTGCCAGATGCATATAAATATCAACACTGGCTTTTTCATGATCCTGTTACCAATACCCACTTAAGCCATATAAGTACTGTTAATGTTCGTTTTAATGCAAACTAAATGATAATTCAGCTTACTCCTTTATCCATTTTATTTCCTCATTTTAACTGGAATATTGAAATGAGTTAGCTGGGCTGTTAGGTGCCAGAGGACAACCAAAACAGTTGTGGTAAAGAGTCGTTTTAAAAAAATCACTTAGGTGTTGATGAAATTTTATGATATGCATACCACGTATTTGTTCCATAGCCCCAGAATACAAATGAAGATAAAAAAAAAATGTCTCCACTGTAGTTTTCTGTAGTTTTACACTTTTGGTAAAAAAGTAACTTTTAATAAATACCCTAATGAAAGCGTCAACTGAAGAAACGCGTATGGCATCGGTTGGTTACTTTACTTCCCCTGCGTGTTCCTTTCTCTCATTCTTACTCTGGCAGGTTTTACGTTCTTAAAAAATGATCTACTTTAATTTATTTTTACTAGGCTCTGAGAGCCGCTAGCTCTTCTTAAGGCGAACAGTCTGGATTGTCACATCATTTCTTAGGATAGGTGACAAAGAATTCTAGATTATTAAGAGTGACCGTAGCTATATTTTGTTTGCTTGCTCTTAAATAAATTCACCTTCAAAAATAAGACTGAAAAGTGACTGAGAAGAAAATTAAAATGCTGAATGCTGCTAATAAAATATCGATTAATTATACTCCATATGTGCCGAGTGATACACTTTACCTTCCCACCAGCTGGTCTTTGCTGTATATTCTTTCCTTGGAAAGTAAAACTCTTTCACTAATCAGTACTTATTCCTTATCCATGTTCTGCTCTCTATATCATAAGAAAATAGGAAGTAAAAACGTTAACTATCTATCTCAATCTCGTTTTAAAATTATGCTCACTAATTGCAAGAGCACACACTTGATGTTCACTCACCGATACTGGTCAGGAATCTACTTTTGTGCGTGTAAGATGCCAAGCGTATGCGGGCGTCTGACCTCTAGATTTTCTTGCAGTTTAAAAGTGCTTTAATTACAACGAAGAAACCTGTCGAGAGAGTTTGAAACATTGGATCTTGTTTCTGTTGAGGTACATTTATTCGTAAAGTAGTTTTTCTGTTTTTGGATATCGTGTTTTACTGGATGTCCAACAGCATTATACCTACAAAGCTGTGATGGATGGCTTTTTTGAAAATCTGAACCTTTTGCATTTCTAAATATTTCCAGTGTGAGCTGGTCATTTCCACGTTATTTCTTTGTGCTTGTGCGTATTTCCTCGTTTGTTTTCTTCATAACCCATCCGTCATAGGCGCCACATCCATGCTGTCAGCCAGCCAGAAGTGTCTCTTGAAATTGGCTCTTTTTAATTTAATCACTACAGAATAAAAATGATTGTGTTTCTGGCAGAAAATTTTCTACCAGATAAACGGGTTACATAGACTCTAAAAGTAATTTTTACTTACACTTTAAAAATAAAATCACATTATCTTTCTACTTCTCTGTTATAATCACTTATTTTCTAGTCACCAGCACATGCTTAGGAAATGCAGTTTGGCTCTAGTTATTAGGAAATTTTTAAGTTGTTTCTGTTTTTCAGCAGAATGTGTCATTACGTGTTGCGCATATTCGGGAATCCCCGAGTATTTCTTTTTCTGATGGGAAAACGTTAGGCATCAAATCGTCTTTCCGTCTTGTCTTTTTTAAGCTTCTGGTGACGTTTGGTTTCGTTTTTCTTTTCCTTCAGCACATAATCAAGTTCCACAGAGCTTCTAAGGCGAACAAGAAGCCGGTTCAGCTCCCGCGGGGCATGGTGAAGTCGCTGCTGTACCAGATCCTGGACGGGATCCACTACCTGCACGCGAACTGGGTGCTGCACAGGGACCTGGTGAGTCCGCGCCTGGTGGCTTCAGCTGGAAGGCCGCGTTGGTGGCCGGGTGGCCTCCCGCTCGGCCCTGGCTGTCACCTGGCGGGGGGCCGGCAGCGCCTGGCCTCGAGCTTTCCTGCCGTGCGTCCTGGCTCCGCCGAGGGACAGTAGCCGAGGGACAGTGGCCGTTGTCGGCCCAGGAGGTGAGGGAGCGCTCGTGTGTCCCCCCCCGTTCTTGTTGTCCTGAGTCTGGAAGTCACGGGCTCGCTTCGCGTTGGTGATCCGACGCCAGGCAGACTCCAGAGACGGGTATGTTTAAGGATAACTGAGTCACCTGTCAGAAGAGCTGTCGCCGCACCAGGCAGCCGGGGCCCGCGGCCGGAAGCCGTCGGCGGTCGCGGTCGGGCGCGTTACTGGGAAGTCACGCCGTGTTAAGGCACGTGCAGTTTTAAGAACTAAAACTTCACAAATTGGCTTTTTAAGTTTTCTTCTACGTGGCAGAATCGTTCGCGCCCTTTCTTTACGC
>NW_011888833.1:3314578-3316595 GCF_000151845.1 Pteropus vampyrus | reverse complement strand
CTTACACCACTTAGTAGTAACTGCAGCAGTGAAGACGCCGAGGAAGTCTGATTTCTTTTACCTCTTCTGGGGGAGCGCGTTGTGTCGCTGTAGCTTAAAGTCTCTCTGACATGGGGTCGTGTGGAACAGGCCGCTTCAGCTGTCTCCGTGAGCTCTGTACCAAGCATTGGGGACGGCGGGAGCCCCGCACCCGGGGGCAGGCAGCAGACGGACGCGCTGTCCCTGGATGATTTTAAAACAGTAGTGAAACAGACTAAAAGGAGTCACTTTTTATTGTCGCCATATGCTGGCGACGCTGAACAGTATCAGTGACGAATATTTCTGTTCACCGAGGTGCCCCACTCCCCTGTGCCCTGCTGTGCTGTCTGTTCAGCGGTCTCTGTGTCCCAAATAACTTCCCGGCTGTGAGGTGTCTTGTGGCTGCTGCCACCCGCTTTGACCTCCCTGTCCAAGTGCGATTGCCTCCGCTGTGCGTGACTGGGTAGAGCCCTCTCTGAGCGTCCAAGCCCCCTGTGCGTGGCGGGCACGCAGAGGCCCGCTGAACCCGTGTGTCGTGAAGGCGAGGACCCCCGCCCGCACCTGGGCCCCACTGGCTCCGCGCCCGCCTCCTCAACGCGCTTCAGTTCCTGGAGGAAAGATTCATTTCCATGTTCTTAAAAATGTGCCTACCTTCCTGCCGAACGAAAATGAAATTTTGGAGTTTTGATCTCTAATTTTCACCTATAGCTACATGGGATATTAATATGTATAGTAATACAGTCTTTCCTCTCACGAATACTCTTCAGAAGCTGTATGACATGACTTTTTATACCCTTCTCAAATATTTCTTATTTACAGATGCAATATTTACCCTATAAGAACAAGTAAAATTAATGGTTAATTATAGTCTTTGCTCTATTTCAGTCACGTTTAGATGAAATGTGAGAAAACAGACCTCATGCTATGAATTGAACCAGTTTGTTGAGTAGATGACTTGCCACAAGAGACTTCACACTCAGTCAGATAGTTGGCACAGACTCCCTAAAAATGCTGTTTTAGTAATACCCCAAAAATGTTCCTGAAGCTTTCATTTAATAAAGTTGACTTTCTTGTTGACAGAAATACTGGGTTGAGATGGCAGAGTTATGAAGTTTTTTATTCGATATGTGAAATTGAGCTTTAATAATTAATAATCTTATATAGTAAATAAAGATTAATTTTGTCACTATTAATCATCACATAGCCCTAATTGGGGTCTGTCATCCTCGGTGGGAAATACAGATTTAGTAATTGTGGAACCCTTGTTGGGCTGAACAGGCTAATAAGTGCATATGTATAGACTTCTTAAGAAAAATGAGTCAGAAAGGAAACGCACACGATACTTATTTTTGCGAGATAATTTAAGAATCCAAACCAAACTTTTTAGGTGTAGAACATTAGAATATCTCTGTGTAAGTTGGTTTGCTTATGCGCTCAGTCCGTTAGCGGTGAGCAGAGGTGAGTAAAGGTGTGTGTGCTGAGTTAGCCTTGTCTTTCCTTTGACTGCTCTCTACCTGTCTTCCTTTATCCTTCTCTTCTTGGGAAGTGAAAACGGTTTGACCAGCAGTCCATAGTCCGTTTCTGCCTTTACCGCCTGCATCAGTCAGGGTTCTCCAGAGAAACAGAACGTGACTTATGTTGAAGAATCTCCTCAGACAGTTACAGAGACTTGGCCAGTCCAGGGCCTGCAGGCGGGTGAGCAGGCTGGAGATCTGGGGACGAGCCGCAGGCCGTCGGCTGGCAGAAGTCCTCCTGCTCATGGGGGAGCAGTCTTTGTTCTAGCGAGGGCTTCAACTGCTTGGGCGAGGCCCACCACGCTCTGTAGGCTAAGCTGCTCTACTCAGTGTCCACCAGGGGAAATGATAATCTTCTCTAAAAACTGCTTCCAGAAACATCCAGAATAACGTTGGACCAAGTATCTGGGCACCGTGGCACAGCCAAGCTGATACGTAAAATGACCATCCTGTACAAATGGGGCACAAGTCGAAGTAATGTGAGA
>NW_011888833.1:3311956-3314528 GCF_000151845.1 Pteropus vampyrus | reverse complement strand
TGTTAGAATACTTTTAAGTCACATAGGACCTCTGATCTCCATAGCAACGAATACAGTCGAATGGAGTAAATACCTCATCAAAACAAAATTCTTTATGTTCTTTCAAGGTGATTATGTTTAATAGCGTCTAAGAGATCCCAGACTATTACTCATTGTTTCGCATATTATCGCCAGCTCCTTGAAAGTTTTGGCTCTGGAACTAACACTCCTACCGATTTCTCCTACTGATAGACAGAAAAAAGAAAGAAATTTGCTTTTTTTAGAGACTAGAATATTGTCTTAGTGTGGCATGAAGTACGAAAAAGTTGTTCTTCAAGTCTTTTGAAGCCTTCCTTAATGCCAGTTAAGCAACAACACGTGATTATTAGGCCACTTCTGCCTTTTTCTAGTGTGATTTCCATTAGGTTACATTTATACAGGAAATTTCATGTTGGGCTTGTCTACGAAATCAGAATATCATGCCCAGAGGCATATGGAATGCTACCATGGAAAATCACTTGAGAGGGACCCCTCGTTTCTGAATCGGTGTTATTAAAACAACGCTTAGAACTGTCCTCTTTTGTTTATGACTACATAGCATACCCAAACTGAATTTAACCTCACTTATAGGTAGAGGTACTTTTAAGCAGAGATAGGTCATGGCTTTGCTTAAGACCTGCTTTAGATCATGCAGTAAGCAGTGTGTTGCCTAGCAAAGTGATTTTTAATTAACTGGAGCTTTGGCCCCAAATCCTAATACTAGGCCAGACCTTGACAAAGAAACGATTTGTTCCCCATCGATGCTCAAACCCAGGTTTGGAATTGGACCAGTCCGGTAAGTCCAGAATAAAATGAAGAACAAGAGAAGGTTTTTTTTTTTCCCCTCTTTGCCATTAGCAGACTGGCCAATAAACTACCTCTCAGGGCTGCTTCTCAGATCTGGGCCCAGCTCCTGAATGAGTAAGAAAGCAAAAGAGAGATTTTTCCACTCCATCCAAAATAGGAGGAGGAGAGAGAGGCCCGCGTGTGCTAGGCTTTTGCCAGATACGGAGAGATTCTGTTAGGATCGGGCACTCCAGTGCCAGAAAAGTCGTCATAGCAAATCAGCCCGATCCACTCGTGCCTCTGGAGAAGGGAGTGGGTTTGTGGCGGAGGGGCGATGGGTGGCGGGAGGGCCTTTCCCTTTTAACCGTGTGACTGCAGTTTGAATGGTTTCTAATCAGATCGCATTCATGTATTATGTCATTAAGAGGGGAAAAAGAATCAGGTTTTGCCAAGGAGCACAAAGGAAAAGTCTTTCGGCGGAGAAATAATGAGATAACAATGACGTAGCAGTGAAAAGTCACAAAATGCTGAAAACATACGGATGGCAGGCGCCGTGTGGAGGGGTGGACAAGGGGGCCGGAGAGCTTGGTGGGAGCAAGCTGACACCTCATCATGAGGACTTGGGGTTTGATTCACAGGGGGCGAGGGACCCATTACAATTGAAATTACGTTTTAGCAATAATCATAAAAGCCAAAGTCTGCCAAGAAATTTCCGACAAAGTTCATCCGGACCTCATCAGTCTCTTTTCTGTTCTTCTGGTTCTGCTCGGCGCCTTTGAAAATCCAGTCGTGATCACAGCCTGGGTATTATTTTATATTCTGATCGTCTCGTGAATAGTTTTCCACGGTACTGTGAACGGCTTTGGGGCAGGGCGTGACACTGTCAGTACGGAAGGTGGACTCGATGGGAAGAGAATCAGACGGGGTTAAAGAGAAGGGGGTGGCTCCAGGCCCGCGCCGAGGAGCAGGAGGGTCCCCTCACAGACATGCAGGGCCCCTCCCGAGCCACACCGAGTGGAGAGCCAGCCGTTCCCCTCCGGCGGGTGGAGATGCTGCCTTAGTCCTTGTGGACAACACCCTCTGCCTTCATTTTACACAAGCCTCGGAGATCTGGATTCCTCGGACGTAGGCTGAGCCCTATGAGTCTCCGCGGAGGCTCGCCCAGGGTCGACGGGCGGACACGGCCAAGGCTGCAGCGTGCGCGTGCGGCCCCGAACGCTGTCGGTGCCAACCTTGTCTTTTCCGTACTTCGCCGATGATCAGGAGTGTGGGTGGTGACGCTGGAGGTTCTGAAAACTCTTTCTTGAATAACGACATTATCACTATTATTATTGCGGTCATAACGCGTCGATTTAAAAACTCGCTACGTAAAATCCCTTTGAGGATGGGATATTAGGAAAGGACCCCAGCCCGTTCAGAGATGAAGCAGACCATCTCTGTGCCGCCTCGTTCCCTCGCCTCAAAAAACCCAAGACTTTTTAACTTCGCAGCGTGTATGCTACCGTTTCAGCGATATCTTTATGCCGAAGATAAAAAATAATTTTGATCTTTGGTAGTTTTGTCGGTAACAGGAGAGGCTGTCACTAAACGGGTCAGGGAAGCCTGTGAACTAGTTATCCCTGGAAGCGGCCTCGGTTCAGTCTTCATTTGACTGTGAGCTTTTGCTTTGATCAATATTGAAAGGCTTCTAATCTCGTTTCACTTTTACTTAGACTGGCAAACGAAAGCGTGCTCAGGTCCGCGGCAGGATGAGCAGGGTTGGTGGGGG